>NC_138555.1:80622255-80911299 GCF_964273705.1 Natrix helvetica | reverse complement strand
AAGAAAAAGCATTTCTGACTATTACATTTTTGGGTATATGTATTTCTGATGTGCAATTGGATTTGTAATATTCTTCTAAGAACATAACTTGTTTATTAGCCCTGCCAACATTACCATGATTGCATATTCTTGGAAGACATCAATGTGTGTGATAAATTCTTATGAACAGAAGTGGAAAATAAAATTAAAAAAAAAACAACCTTTCCCTGTACAATGCGTGACTTCACTCTTAATAAAGTAGATATTCTTAGTTCTGATTACTATTTCATGAAGAGAATGGCTCATCATACTAAGATATTTGCTGTTTTGTATATATTTATTTATTATTTATTTAATTAGATTTCTAGACCGCCCCCTCTCCCCGAAGGGACATAATATAAATTATGATCTAATATTTGGGTAATATAGTTTGGATCTTATCAACATGAAGCAGGCATGAGAAGAAAAGAAAGGGAATGAAAACAAAAGGAAGATTACAAAAAAGGCTCTTCCAATCTTCTTAATAGCAATTATAAATACATTTCTATTGTAAATGTACAATATTCATCTCTGTCTTTGTGGTTACAGCATACAAACAGTTTTGTTCATGTGCTCAGTGAACCAGTTGTTAACCAGTAGGAACCCACCCCTGGTTATAGTGATATTGAATGATGGGATGTATGGACGCATACCAGGGCTATGTCGCTGCTGGCGTTTCTGCCAGTTCGCTTTGCGCGCGCTTCAGGCATGCACAGTTGGCTATAAATTGTTATGCGTATGCGTAAAACATGAAAACTTTAGTAGAAAATATGCCAGCAATGGCATCGCCAACCAGGGAACAGGTTCTGGGGCGTGGCCAGCCTGGATCGCTGCCGGTTCGGGCAACTGAGGTCAAAATACCTCTACCAGTTCACCCGTATCTGTGCGAGAGCACTGCAATGGCCATAACTTTTAGTATGGGTCAGAGGTGGGTTGCTACCGGTTCGCACAGATTCAGCATTTGAGAGTTTGGCAGCCTGCCATGACCACTTAACAACCATAGGGCTATGTCAACAAGGCCATCGATCTATTTCATTCTCAATATGAACCCTTTTGGCCCTTACTTTTGGCTCATCTAGATGTACAGGAAAGGACCATGAAATCCACCTCAAGCCCTTGATGGGAAAAAAAATGAAAATAAAGGGACAACAAGGATAAGCAATATGTCACCCCTGGAGTAAATGTGCACTTTATGTAAATAATTTCACAAAAGAATGAGGAATCCCTCGAGCACGGGTGTCAAACTCACCATGTTATGTTGCTGTCATGGGACGTTTCACGACATTTTCCCCCTTCGTGGAACTGGGGTGGGCGTGGCCTGTACATAGCACATCTGGCCTGTGGGCTGCCAGTTTAGCACCGCTACCTTCCCTACTGGTTCACAAATGTGACCACTCATGGGTCTCTATCCACGCATATGCTCAGCCTTTCACCGATGTGCTTGGGCTAAAAAAAAGTGCCTAAATGGGATAGCATAGAGCTGGGATGGGTAGGCGGGGCCACCTGCGATTTCCGCTACTGGTTCAGCTGAACCAGTCCAAACTGGTAGAATACCACCTCCTGCCCTACAGTATCATTGTTGGTGACTCTTTTGAGATATATTGTGTTCAATGGTTTCTTCAAGACGTACAGCTGGAAAAACATATGAGTTTGTGTTCTGTCCCATGATTCCAATGAATATGCAGACACAGGCTTGGCTGTCTGCCAAGACTAATTACATAGATAAAGCCAACCCTTGGCTAGGAGACTAGAAAGTTATTTTCAAGAAACCAAGATTAAACTTACAGAATGCTTTCTCAACGGCTAGTAAAATGGACTGTTGTTTCCTGCAAAGATTCCCCTCCTGTCGCTCCACCTATGAACTCTTTGGGAGGGGCCACAACCTTAGCCAACTGTCCCTACTTCTTTCTATGATGTCTTCTCCAAAGGCTGTTCCTTTCTCCTCTCAGCTCTATGCATACGCACATCAGGGACAACCTCCCTCTGTTCCTCTTCACTGCTCCCTGACTCAAATGCCACCTGGTGGCCAACAGGCCTCTCTAGTTCCTGCTCTGAGTCCAAACACCTTCCAGAGTCTTCCTCATCCTCTAGAGCAGTCCCATAATAGTCTGAGCTGTCAGAGTCCACCAACAGCTCTGGCGGCCGCTTTGGGCCACAACAAGTTTGTATCCATAAGTATTTGGTTTGGGGAGAATCTCATGGGTAATGATTACATTTACCAGAAAGAATCATATATAATTCTTTTATGTGAAGTCTCTCAAAAAGCTAAGAAAATGGTTGTCCCAAAAGTTATTACCATATTTTTGGGGGAATAAGTTGTTCCAAAGTATAAGGTACACCTAGCTTTTGAGTAAGAAAACAAGAAAAAAAATCTGCCTCTGCCTCCCAGCAATTTGCCTCCTTGCAGTAAACAGCAAACAGCTTGTTTCATTTTCTGTTTCAGCACAGCCTGATTAGTACAAGCAGCTGATGATCGGTTGGATCGGCCTCTCGATGATCAGCTGTTTCAGGCTGCAGGGATTGCCATAGTATGTTGCCGCCTCTGCGTGCCCCATTTTCAGCCTTCACATTCCATTTTCAGTCTCCACGCACCCCATTTTCGGCTTGCGTTCTGCCGGATGGGCAAAAATGTGACACGATGTGGCTGAAAATGTGGTGCAAAGAGGCCAAAAATGGGGATGTGGAGGCCGAAAATGGGGTGCACAGAGGCGGCAATAGGCAATGGCAATCCCTGCAGCCTGAAACAGCCTGATGGCCAGGATGCTGATCCAACCGACAATCAGCTGCTTGTGCTAATCAGGCTGTGCTGAAGCTGAAACTAAAACAGGCTGTTTGCTGCAAGGAGGCAAATTGCTGGGCGGCAGAGGCCAAAGAGTTGGGGGCTGGTGGGGCTATTTTCAGTGTATAAGACACACCCAATTTTTCACCTCTTTTAGGGAGGGAAAGTGTGCCTTATACTCCAAAAAATACGGTATGTAGAGGTGAAATAATAATCTACAAACCCAGGAGGTTCCTTTCACGAAGATGACTGTTTATGGGCAATTAACCTAAATGACTATCATTAATGCTTTCTGACACCATTGCAACAGCTTTCCAAGAAACACTGAAAAAAGAATTCATAAGTCAGTCTGGAAGAGATTATAAAACCTTGTGGTCGGAGGAAAAGAGTCAGGTAGGATCTTGTCCCTTCGGATTTTGGATTGTGGGTAGTTATTTCCATTCGCCAGAGTATACTTGTCCATCAGGGCATGCTCTGCTAACCTTATTGATGTCAGTCCATTGGATGAGAGAAATGATTGTGTGTGTTAACTCACCACGTTCCTGGATTTTGTAGCTGCTTTCCAAATAAACTCCTGGAAGTGTGGATAGGCACAAGTAAACCTCGTCTAGAGGAAATGTTGAGGGTAGGGATACTATTGTGGTGGCTGGTTGACAAGAAGTGCCAGATAGATGCCACATCTTGCCTCAGGAGCTATCCTTCTCCCATCCTTCATGAATGGTATAAGCCAGGGAACCTCGTCATTGGTGGGATCACAGCTCAGATTTTTCACGTCCTTGAGGAACACTCCTTCAATGAGCATCCTTCCCAGAAGGTGTTCATGCCCCCTGTGTAAGAAATTCTCTTTTCCTTTCCTCTCTACCTATTGTTGGAGACTTTAAAAAATCTCCCCAGGGTGCTCTTGTAAGTTGAGAGAATATTGGAAGGTTTCACACTGATTTTTTTAACCAGCTCTGTGTGTCATCGGAGTTTCCAAAGCATAGACAATGTTTCAGTCAGATGTTCACAAGCTGTTTGGAATCTTAAAGACTCCCCAGTTTCATTATTGCATATATATTTGTGGATAAAGTTGTGTGTGGATAAAGCTGAGTGCTATGTATTTGTGGATAAAGCTGAGTGCTATGTATTTGTGGATAAAGCTGAAAGATCTGTATTTGTGGATAAAGCTGAGAGATCTGTATTTGTGGATAAAGCTGAAAGATCTGTATTTGTGGATAAAGCTGAGTGATATGTATTTGTGGATAAAGCTGAAAGATCTGTATTTGTGGATAAAGCTGTGTGTGGATAAAGCTGAGTGATATGTATTTGTGGATAAAGCTGAGTGATCTGTATTTGTGGATAAAGCTGAAAGATCTGAATTTGTGGATAAAGTTGAGTG
Organism: Natrix helvetica; assembly: GCF_964273705.1. Lineage (NCBI taxonomy): Eukaryota > Metazoa > Chordata > Lepidosauria > Squamata > Natricidae > Natrix > Natrix helvetica. The sequence goes on along the minus strand of NC_138555.1, from coordinate 80,907,124 downwards.
ATATGTATTTGTGGATATAGTTGTGTGTGGATAAAGCTGAGTGATATGTATTTGTAGATAAAGCTGAAAGATCTGTATTTGTAGATAAAGCTGAAAGATCTGTATTTGTGGATAAAGTTGAGTGATATGTATTTGTGGATAAAGTTGTATGGATAAAGCTGAGTGCTATGTATTTGTGGATAAAGCTGAGAGATCTGTATTTGTGGATAAAGCTGAAAGATCTGAATTTGTGGATAAAGTTGAGTGATATGTATTTGTGGATATAGTTGTGTGTGGATAAAGCTGAGTGATATGTATTTGTAGATAAAGCTGAAAGATCTGTATTTGTGGATAAAGCTGAGAGATCTGTATTTGTAGATAAAGCTGAAAGATCTGTATTTGTGGATAAAGTTGAGTGATATGTATTTGTGGATAAAGTTGTATGGATAAAGCTGAGTGCTATGTATTTGTGGATAAAGCTGAGAGTTCTGTATTTGTGGATAAAGCTGAAAGATCTGAATTTGTGGATAAAGTTGAGTGATATGTATTTGTGGATATAGTTGTGTGTGGATAAAGCTGAGTGATATGTATTTGTAGATAAAGCTGAAAGATCTGTATTTGTGGATAAAGCTGAGTGCTATGTATTTGTGGATAAAGCTGAGTGATATGTATTTGTGGATAAAGTTGGTGATATGTATTTGTGGATAAAGCTGAAAGATCTGTATTTGTGGATAAAGCTGAGAGATCTGTATTTGTGGATAAAGCTGAAAGATCTGTATTTGTGGATAAAGCTGAGTGATATGTATTTGTGGATAAAGCTGAAAGATCTGTATTTGTGGATAAAGCTGTGTGTGGATAAAGCTGAGTGATATGTATTTGTGGATAAAGCTGAGTGATCTGTATTTGTGGATAAAGCTGAAAGATCTGAATTTGTGGATAAAGTTGAGTGATATGTATTTGTGGATATAGTTGTGTGTGGATAAAGCTGAGTGATATGTATTTGTAGATAAAGCTGAAAGATCTGTATTTGTAGATAAAGCTGAAAGATCTGTATTTGTGGATAAAGTTGAGTGATATGTATTTGTGGATAAAGTTGTATGGATAAAGCTGAGTGCTATGTATTTGTGGATAAAGCTGAGAGATCTGTATTTGTGGATAAAGCTGAAAGATCTGAATTTGTGGATAAAGTTGAGTGATATGTATTTGTGGATATAGTTGTGTGTGGATAAAGCTGAGTGATATGTATTTGTAGATAAAGCTGAAAGATCTGTATTTGTGGATAAAGCTGAGAGATCTGTATTTGTAGATAAAGCTGAAAGATCTGTATTTGTGGATAAAGTTGAGTGATATGTATTTGTGGATAAAGTTGTATGGATAAAGCTGAGTGCTATGTATTTGTGGATAAAGCTGAGAGTTCTGTATTTGTGGATAAAGCTGAAAGATCTGAATTTGTGGATAAAGTTGAGTGATATGTATTTGTGGATATAGTTGTGTGTGGATAAAGCTGAGTGATATGTATTTGTAGATAAAGCTGAAAGATCTGTATTTGTGGATAAAGCTGAGTGCTATGTATTTGTGGATAAAGCTGAGTGATATGTATTTGTGGATAAAGTTGGTGATATGTATTTGTGGATAAAGTTGTATGGATAAAGCTGAGTGCTATGTATTTGTGGATAAAGCTGAAAGATCTGTATTTGTGGATAAAGCTGAGTGCTATGTATTTGTGGATAAAGCTGACTGCTATGTATTTGTGGATAAAGTTGTGTGTGCTAAAGCTGAGTGATATGTAAAGGTAAAGGTTTCCCTCACACATATGTGCTAGTCATTCCCAACTCTAGGAGGTGGTGCTCATCTCCATTTCAAAGCCAAAGCACCAGCGCTATCCGAAGATGTTCTCTGTGGTCTTGTGGCTGGTATGACTAAACACTGAAGACGCACAGAACATTGTTACCTTCCCACCAAAGGTGGTTCCTATTTTTCTATACTTGCATTTTTTCATGCTTTTGAACTGCTAGGCTGGCAGAACCTGGGACAAGTAACAGAGCTCACTCTGTTACATGGCACTAGGGATTTGAACCGCCGACCTGCCAACCTTTCTGGTGGACAAGCTCAGCATCTTAGCCACTGAGCCAATGCGCCCCTCGAGTGATATGTATTTGTGGATAAAGTTGTAAGATCTTATACAGTAATACAATAGTGAATTCACTAGGACTTTTTTCGTTGGCTATGGTCCATAGCATTAGATCTTATGTAAAATAGAATAGAAAATAGAGTTGGAATGGACCTTGGAGGTCTTCTAATTCAAACCCCTGCTCAGGCAGGAGACCCTATACCATTCAGACAAATGGTTGTCTAATCTCTTCTTAAAAGCTTCCAGTGTTGGAGCATTCACAACTTCTGGAAACAAGGGTTTACATTGATTGTTCTCACTGTCAGGAAATTTCTTCTTGATCTAGTGTTGGGAAGTGACATTGACTGCCTTGTTTCTGAACAAATCTTTGCATAAAGTTACTGAAAACCTTATATGCACTTCAGATAATATTGCAAGTACAGCGCAGTGTCTTTTGCGTAGTGCTTCACCACATCGCCAGCATGGAACCACCAGTTCCTTCCTTGTCTTAAATCACACTATGCCCATCAGGGTCCCATTGTGCATCAAAGTTTACACCTACATACTCCAAGTGAACCACCTTCCACCCAGCAATGGGTGGAAACTAATCAAGGAGAGAAGCAACTTAGAACTGAGGAGAAATTTCCTGACAGTGAGAACAATTAATCAGTGGAACAGAAGTTGCCTCCAGAAGTTGTGAATGCCCCAACACTGGAAGTCTTTAAGAAGATGTTGGATAGCCATTTGTCTGAAGTGGTGTAGGGTTTCCTGCCTAGGCAGGGGGTTGGACTAGAAGACCTCCAAGGCCCCTTCCAACTCTGCAATTGTATTATATTGTATTGTATTGCATTGTATTGCATTGTATTGCATTGTATTGCATTGTATTTTTTTGTATTGTATTGTATTGTATTGCATTGCATTGCATTGCATTGCATTGCATTGCATTGCATTGCATTGCATTGCATTGCATTGCATTGCATTGTATTGCATTGTATTACACCAACCACAAATGTGAAAATCATATTCATAGAGGGGTGTAAAACCTGGGAACTCCAGGGCACCTGAGGGTAGAACAAGAAGCAATGGGTGGAAACTAATCAAGGAGAGAAGCAACTTAGAACTGAGGAGAAACTTCCTGACAGTGAGAACAATCAATCAGTGGAACAGAAGTTTCCTCCAGAAGTTGTGAATGCCCCAACACTGGAAGTCTTTAAGAAGATGTTGGATAGCCATTTATCTGAAACGGTATAGGGTTTCCTGCCTAGGCAGGGGGCTGGACTAGAAGACCTCCAAGGTCCCTTCCAACTCTACTATTGTATTATTGTATCTTGACTTTCTCCAAGCATCTTTGAAAATCAGTGCAGGGTTACCAAGTCAGAAGTTCGATTCCGATCCATCTCTTCTTCCATAGTGTTGAATGTAATATACTTATTTAAATAAGCATCTAATATTCTAAGGATATTTCGAGATTTCCAGTGTGACCAAGGCTGTTGCAGTCTCAACTCTTAAAAAAGATATCGGGTTGGAGAAAACAAAAGGTGAAGAATCGTGTAGATTACTTGGCATTTAATGGAAGTAGAGGACTTTGCCACTGCATTAATTCAGGATAATCTTTGACTAACTAGTCTAGGCTACAATGCTTTATGGAAATCTATTTTACCATCAAGACACAGAATTGGAGTGGTGCGGTGGCCTAGAGGTAGAGCTCTTGCCTCACAATCAGGAGGTTGTGAGTTCAACCCTAGGTAGAGGCAGATATCTCTCTGTCTGGGCACAACGAGAATATATCTGCTGAGCAAAACTCTGCATTGGCAACAGGAAAAGCATCTGGCCAGTAAAGACTCAGCTTCATTCAGTTCCCAGGAATCTACCCTGCAAGAGATTATGGGGTCATTAAAAGAAGGTGATGTTCTGTTTCTGTTCTGTACAGAAACAGAACAGAAACAGAATAGTGATCAAGTCATGGAATCAAAATAGTATGAATCAACCAAGTAGGTTACTTGGCATTTAATGGAAGTACTTCACCACTGGGTCAATCTTGGATAATTATGACTATTCAGTCTAGTCTACAACTCTGTGAATTATTTATGGAAATCTATGTTATGGAACCAAATCGTTCTCAATTCCCATTGGGGGGGGGGGGAGCTGAGATTGGAAATGTTCTCCTTCAATGGAAGAAACTCAGAGCAGCGTGGCCAATCTAAGTTATGTGGGTTTGTTTAATTTGTGACAGAAGTTCACTAAAAGGATGAGCAGAGGTGAGCTCCATGTATAAGGAGAGCAAGGACCGCAAACCAATAGGAGGAGAAGGGAAAACAAGTAGCAAGGTTCAGTAGGAACAAATAATGAATGAACTCAACGCAATCAGACATCAATTGGACCTTGAACTGACTATCATCGTCCCCACCACCACCACCAGATCTACCTATCACAGGTCTTTAGGAAGGATTGAGAGGTGGATTAAAAAGCCAGTTCCAGTTTAAACTGTCCCTGTCTGCGCGACAAATCACACTCTGCCTGCCTTCCCAGCTCTACAATAGAATTGAATGGAATCATATTTTCCTGCGAGTTAGTACAGTTGTAGACTAGTGTTTCATGATACACTGAATATTGTTCATTGGCCTTTATATCTGCTGCCTATCACAGTTCACACGTTTTACATGGTGATTGTTGCTTCAACATATATGCAGTGTTATTCGTGTCTCCATAACTCTGCATTTCATTTATTTCTCCATTATGTTTTCAGAGTCATTTTAAAACTGTATCAGCATTCCCTGAGTTTGGCATTTGCGGCGGAACAGATCAACTCAAACCCACGACTTTTGTCTAATGTTACCCTGGGATTTTTCATCTGTGACAACTATTTTGATGCCCAGTTGACTTATCGTTCCACTTTGGAGCTACTCTTCCGATCCAACCAATTGGTTGTCAACTACAGATGTGGTATCAGGGAGAATCTGATTGTGGCCATTGTTGGAGGATTTGGTGCTGATATCTCATTCTTCATGTCAGACGTCATCAGTCTTTATAAAATCCCCCAGGTAAGATACAGTATATTTTATTGATTTATTTTATTTATTAGTTTGTCAAACATGTGCAAGATAGCAGGTAGAAGTATGAACATGGACATGAACAAAGGAAATGAATACAAATAAATAGGGACAGTAGGACAGGGATGGTAGGCACGCTGGTGCACTTATGCACGCCTCTTTTACGGACCTCTTAGGAATGGGGTGAGGTCCACGGTAGACAGTTTGAGACTGAAGCTGTGAGGGTTTGAGGATGTAACAATGGAGTCAGGTCGAGAATTCCAGGCATTGACCACTCTGTTGCTGAAGTCATATTTTCTGCAATCGAGTTTGGAGTGGTTTACCTTGAGTTTGTACTGATTGTTTGCCGGTGTATTATTGTGGTTGAAGCTGAAGTAGTCGTTGACAGGTAGGATGTTGCAGTAGACAATTTTGTGGACTATGTTTAGGTCTGACCACAGGCGGCACAGTTCCAGATTGTCCAAGCCCAGAAGTTCGAGCCTAGTGGCGTAAGGGGTTCTATTGTGAGCAGAGGAGTTTGAGTACTCTTCTCGTGAAATACCTCCAGACTTGCTCAGTCGTATTAATGTCCGATATACAGTGTGGATTCCAGGCAGATGAGCTGTATTCAAGAATAGGTCTGGCAAAGGTTTTGTATGCCCTACAAAACCCACAATGTTACCGGAGAAGACGCTTCGCAAAATTAGGTTAACAACGCTTAATGCCTTTTTGGCAATGCTGTTACATGAGCTCTGGGGCTTGGATCATTTGAGATGAGTACTCCCAGGTCCTTGACACAACGAGGGTAATCTAATAAATGATTGATTTAATTGTTAATTTTAATCTAATATTTAAAATGTTATTGTTAATATTAATTGGGTTTGTTTTTGGATACGCTATCTAATTTCCATTTTAACTTTTGTAATATGTGTTTTTTTTAATGTTGTACGCTGCCCTGAGTCCTTTGGGAGAGGGGCGGCATATAACCGGTAAATACCACCTCTGGCTGGCCTCGCCCCCATCTATTCTCTGCCTCCTGAGTCCCAGCTGATCAGGAGGAAATAGGGATTTTGCAGCATTGTCCCCCAAGCCACGTCCACGGAACCAGTAGTAAAATAGTTCGAATCCTACCATTGGAATGGGGAATAATTATTCTCTTTCAGTGATACATTTGGGAGTTGGAATTAAGTAATTTCATGATGCACTCCTTTGAAAATAGTGCGTTAAAATATATTGTCTGAAAAGAAAGCAGAAGCTGAGAACTTAAAGTAGTCCTCTGGGTCATTTCATCCTCAGCCATGGAAGCTAACAGTAGCGTATATCGTAGAATCATCAATCATTGTCTGAAAAGAAAGCAGAAGCTGAGAACTTAAAGTAGTCCTCTGGGTCATTTCATCCTCAGCCATGGAAGCTAACAGTAACGTATATCGTAGAATCATTAAATCGGAGCATTGGAAAGAAATTCGGAGATTTTCTTGTCCAATCCCCTGCTTGATCAATGGACCCTATATCAGTCCAGACAAATAGTTGTCCAATCTCTTCTTGAAAATCTCCAGGGATGGAACACTTACAATTTCAAGAGCCAAACCATCCCACTGGCTAATTGTTCTCACTGTCAGGAAATTTCTCCTTGGTTCCAGGTTGCACCTCTAACTTCCACCCATTACTGCTCTCAGAATTTGGAAAATATGTCAACCTGTCTTCTTTCTGACATCCCCTCAAACACTGGAAGAAAGGCATGTGAAATGTTAATACCACTTTATAAGGCCTTGGTAAGGCCACACTTGGAATACTGCATTCAGTTCTGGTCGCCACGATGTAAAAAAGATGTGGAGACTCTAGAAAGAGTGCAGAGAAGAGCAACAAAGAGGATTAGGGGACTGGAAGCATAAACATACAAAGTACTGTTGCAGGAACTGGAGATGTCTAGTTTAATGAAAAGAAGGACTAGGCGAGACATGATAGAAAGAAGCAACTTAGAACTAAGGAGAAATTTCCTGACAGTTAGAACAATTAATCAATCGAACAACTTGCCTCTAGAGGTTGTGAATGCTGCAACACTGGACGTTTTTAAGAAGATGTTGGATAATAATTTGTCTGAAGTGGTGTAGGGTTTCCTGCCTAAGCAGGGGGTTGGACTAGAAGACCTCCAAGGTCCCTTCCAACTCTGTTATTCTATGTATTCTATAAACATCACACTGCCCCTAATTGTTCTATTTGTTAAACTAGACATATATATGTCTAGTATGTGTGTTTGTGTGTGTGTGTGTGTGTGTTGTATTTGTGCTGATAAATAAATAAAGGGAGACTAGTATAGATCTATTTCAAGCTATTTAGCTCTCATCAGCTAGCCATACCCTTGAAATAGATCTATACTAGTCTCCCTTTATTTATTTATCAGCACAAATACAACACAAATATAAAAAGGTAACATTAAAAATAAAAATATGGTTTTCTGCCTGGATGGTCCTCTGTAATGAGCCGAAGGACAGAAAGGGGGAGTAGTGAGCTCCCTCCCATATTTGGGCATACCAGGGGTTGTAACACAAACACATATACATATACATATACATATACATATACATATACATATACATACACACACACACACACACACACACACACACACCAGTTTCCTTAACTGTTCACTGTATAATTTAGCCTTCAAGTACCCTAATCTTCATCGCTCCTCGTCTCTGTGCTCTTTGTCTGCACTGTTTGTCGTGTTGCATTTCAGACTATTTCCGGGTTCCGGTGTGTGCATGCGCACTGAAAAGGTTAACCACCACTGTTGTACAGTATCTCATGTCTATCGTCCAACCATTTATACCATCTGTTCCACACTTTATAGCACTCCGATTCTTCTCTACCCTTCAGTTCCGTGGTCAACCTATCCATCTCGGCACACTCAAGTACCTTTCTTACGGTCATTGCATCTGGGGAGACGTTGTTTTGCTTCCAATTTTGAGCAAATACTGTTCTTGTTGCAGTTAATATATGTAGTGTTAAATACTGAGATGCTTTATGCATTTTATCACTTAGTATGCCCAACCGAAATAGTTCTGGTTTCCATTCAATCTTTTGTTCTATCAATTGTTCTAGCCATTTCTTTATTTTAAGCCAATATTCTCTGGCTTTGGTTCAGCTCCACCACATATGGCAGAAGTTTCCTTGTTTATATCCACATCTCCTGCAATTGTTCTTCAATACAATAAAATACAATAGTAGAGTTGGAAGGGACCTTGGAGGTCTTCTAGTCCAACCCCCTGCCTAGGCAGGAAACCCTATACCGTTTCACACAGATGACTATCCAACATCTTCTTAAAGACTTCCAGTGTTGGGGCATTCACAACTTCTGGAGGCAACTTCTGTTCCACTGATGAATTCTTCTCACTGTCAGGAAATTTCTCCTCAGTTCTAAGTTGCTTCTCTCCTTGATTAGTTTCCACCCATTGCTTCTTGTTCTACCCTGAGGTGCCTTGGAGAATAGTTTGACTCCCTCTTCTTTGGGGCAACCCCTGAGATATTGGAACACTGCTATCATGTCTCCCCTAGTCCTTCTTTCTCTTAAGCTAGACATACCCAGTTCCTGCAACCGTTCTTCATATGTTTTAGTCTCCAGTTCCCTAATCATCTTTGTTGCTCTTCTCTGCACTCTTTCTAGAGTCTCCACATCTTTTTTACATCGTGGCGACCAGAACTGAATGCAGTATTCCAAGTGTGGCCTTACCAAGGCATTGTAAAGTGGTATTAACACTTCACGTGATCTTGATTCTATCCCTCTGTTGATGCAGCCTAGAACTGTGTTGGCTTTTTTGGCAGCTGCTGCACACTGCTGGCTCATATTTAAATGGTTGTCCACTAGGACTCCAAGATCCCTTTCACAGTTACTACTACTGAGCAAGGTACCACCTATACTGTACCTGTGCATTCCATTTTTGTTGCCTAAATGTAGAACCTTACTCTTTTCACCATTGAATTTCATTTTATTAGATAGTGCCCAATGTTCTATCTAATAAAATGAAATTCAATGGTGAAAAGAGTAAGGTATACTACATCCACTGCATTTTGCTGGTCCACTAACTTTGTCGAAGAATGAAATAAGATCTGTTTAGCATGATCTGTTTTTGACAAACCCATGTTGGCCACGGGTTGTAACTTTGCTTACACGTAGTTTTCTTTTCTTTTTTTATAGTTGTCATTTGCAGCTATTTGCAGTCGTAATTGGGGTATTTTTCTAAAGTAGTTTTTTCTAATACAGTAGCATTTGGGTTTCCTTCTTTTAAAATTTGGTGCTTTGCTCCCTCTTGTGGTTAGAGGTGAAATGATACTTAAAAGTTGGGAGTTTTTTTCCTCCCTCTTGTGGCTAGTGTTGAAGGAGAATTTAAATATAGTACACCGAAGGCAATCAAAGTGCAATTTGTAAGCCACAGAGGAAAGAGAGAAAAAAAAGTCACCCAGATAATAATTAATGTAAAAAAGTATAGAAAAATAGTAAATTTTCCTCCTCCTCCTCCTCCTCCTCCTCCTCCTCCTCCTCCTCCTCCTCCTCCTCCTCCTCCTCCTCCTCCTCCTCCTCCTCCTCCTCCTCTTTCTCCTTCCACTACTTTAATTTTACTTTGCTTTGCTTTCATTTCTGCCCCACTTTCTTCTCCTTTCTTTCTCCCCCTCTTAGACACTGTTGGAAGAAATGTCGATCTGGGTTCAGCAAGAGGGGAGAAAGACACTGGAAACATGGAGGCTGCGTGGAAAGATGGTTTAATGGTGGACAGCAGGACCACATGGTTTGAGGTCCTGGAGGAAAAAGGCAAGAGGTGCTGAGAGTCCCTGGGTTTTAGGCCCTCTCTGGGCTTTTGAATTTGAGCTTGTATTCTGATTGGTTGTCAGACTCCCATGGAGAGGTAACTTTGAAGGTTATGTTTTGAGTCCCAAGCTTGGTTGAGCCTTGCTGAGTGATGCAATCTTCCCAGGTGCCATGTGGTAAATTCTGTTGCTAGATGGGTAGAGGGCTAATCCTAGCTTTGTTGGATCTTGGGTGAGGGCATTGGCCTATGAATAGGCCTAGCTATCTCTTCATCTTTAATACAATAATACAATAGCAGAGTGGGAAGGGACCTTGGAGGTCTTCTAGTCCAACCCCCTGCCTAGGCAGGAAACCCTATACCATTTCAGACAAATGGTTATCCAACATCTTCTTAAAGACTTCCAGTGTTGGGGCATTCACAACTTCTGGAGGCAACTTCTGTTCCACTGATTCATTGTTCTCACTGTCAGGAAATTTCTCCTCAGTTCTAAGTTGCTTCTCTCCTTGATTAGTTTCCACCCATTGCTTCTTGTTCTGTCCTCAGGTGCCTTGGAGAATAGTTTGACTCCCTCTTCTTTGTGGCAACCCCTGAGATATTGGAACACTGCTATCATGTCTCCCCTAGTCCTTCTTTCTCTTAAGCTAAACATACCCAGTTCCTGCAACCGTTCTTCATATGTTTTAGTCTCCAGTCCCCTAATCACTCTTTCTAGAGTCTCCACATCATTTTTACATCGTGGCGACCAGAACTGAATGCCGTATTCCAAGTGTGGCCTTACCAAGGCATTGTAAAGTGGTATTAACACTTCATGTGATCTTGATTCTCTCCCTCTGTTGATGCAGCCTAGAACTGTGTTGGCTTTTTTGGCAGCTGCTGCACATGGCTGGCTCCTATTTAAATGGTTGTCCACTAGGACTCCAAGATCCCTCTCAAAGTTACTACTATTGGGCAAGGAACCACCAATTCTGTGCCTGTGTATTTCGTTTTTCTTGCCTAAATGTAGAACCTGACTCTTTTCACCATTGAAAATCACACCTTTGCTGTGGGCTATCGAGGAGGGTTGGGGCTATTCGGAGTGAATCTGCCTCCTGCCTAAAAACACGTTTCTCCATTTCTCATGCAGGGAAATATAATATTCTGCCTTTTTAATATTTCCTAGAATGTTTCATTTTTGTAGAAGAGGAGTGAGTGCTAACTTCCTACAAATGCATACCCTTTAACCAGGGTCAGATCTCAGATTTCTACAGCAGGCCTGTGAGGTGCGAAATTTTACAACCTGCTACAGCACTTCGTTGGTAGATGTGATTTATGACACAGACTGAGGGGATGGGAGACAGAGGGGTAAAGTTCATCCACCATTAAATGGAAATCAGATCTGGCTCTGTGGCAAGAAATGCCAAAATGTTGCTCCTAATAAATGACTGGATTTCTTTTGAACTCTGTCTCAAGGTTAATTAGGGCATCTTTGGGGAACTTCACACCACCATTATCCCACCCTATTCTTTCTTCCTTTCCTATTTCTTCATTCCTTTAACTTTGCTTCTCTACCTTCTCTCCCCCCCCCTCTCAACCACCTCCATGCCACACCCCTATTTTCCTTCACACCCTCTCAATCAAAGGTATGGCGTTGCTTCAGCTTACGTCACCTTGAATTCCTGAAGAAAAGAAAAGTCAGCAGATAAATTTAAGAACTTAGATAAGCAGCGGTGGGATTCAGCCAGTTTGCAACACTTCGGGAGAACCCGAAGTAGTAGGGCCTTCTCTGTGATGGGCCCAGCCCTCTGGAATGACCTCCCCCCGGATATTAGGATTACCACCGACCTCCGCTCCTTCCGTTCAAAACTCAAGACCCACCTTTTTCAACTAGCAGGCCTGGCTCAACCATAGTTCCATTTTACCCCTCCTGGCAATTTTTAAACTTGTAATCTCCATTGGGGTATTTAATTTTAACTTATTTTAAAATTTCTATGTTATTATAATGATTGTATTGTGTTTTTATACCTCCTCCGTACCATGTGTAATTTTATAATATGTGTTTTTATTTATTGTATGCCGCCCCGAGTCCCTTTTGTTAGATTCGGGCAACGAGAGAACAGACTCCGGACACGTAGTGACTTAACAGCTCTTTATTAGTAGTAGTAGTGATCCAGCTTGCTCTGTGGTCTGAGGGTTCCCCTTTTATAGGGATCGGGTACGCCTCTTGACCAATCAGATCGATACCTGTTTCCCGCCGTACCGGCGGACCAGAGAGGAAACTTGCCGCGATATATGTTAATATCTAACACCTTTGTGGAGAGGGAGCGGCTAACAAATTTAATAAATAAATAAATAAACCGGCTGTTCGATTTCTGAGCAGTTTGGTGAACTGGTTGTTGGAAGAAATCATTACGGCAGAGAACTGGTTGTTAAATTATTTGAATCCCACCACTGGGATACATTTCAACCATAAACAATGAACTGCACATTTTATTTTAGCTTGCTGATGGCTCTTTTGCACCTAAGAAGCACGGACAAGATAGTATGTATAAGTATGAACATGGACATGAACATAGGAAATGTGTACAGATAAATGGGGAAAGGAGGAGAGGGACGGTAGGCATGTTGATGTGCTTATGCACGCCCCCTTTACGGACCTCTTAGGAATGGGGTGAGGTCCACAGTGGACAGTTTAAGGTTGAAGCTGTGGGGGTTTGAGGATGTCAGGTAGAGCATTCCAAGCGTTGACCACTCTGTTGCTGAAGTTGTATTTTCTGCAATCGAGTTTGGAGCGGTTTACCTTGAGTTTGTATCTATTGTTTGTATCTATTCTTTTAGCTGGCCTATGGCTCTTTTGCTTCCAAGAAGCACAGAACAAAGATGGCTGCTTCTTTTTACCGTATGGCCCCCAACGAATCTCTTCAGATTGTGGGGATTATCCATTTGCTGAAGCATTTTGGATGGACCTGGGTAGGCCTTTTAATTCTGGATGATGACAGTGGAGACAATTTTTTCCAAGACCTGGACCCACTTCTTTCTGAGAACAGAATTTGCTTGGCTTTTATAGAGAGAATTCCCAAGCAAGCATTTTTTACTATGTTACATTCTCCTGTCGTTGGTCGGATAAATGTTTATTTAAGGAAAGCCATCGTCAATACGTTTATCTTCTACGGGGAAAGCAGCACAGCAATGCTTCTGTTTATGTTCACAAAATTTACGGATAACATCCTCGGCAAAATGTGGATTTTGACTGCTCAAACAGAGCTCGCATTAACCAGTCTTCACCACCCCTCAGATTTACAGTTGTTTGACGGAGCAATTTCCTTCGATATTCATTCCAATGCCCTGCCAGAATTCAACGAATTCCTTTGGGCCATCAAACCATTAGAAATGCAACAAGTTACTTTGTTCAAGGAGTTTTGGGAGCAAGGCTTTGACTGCTCCATTTCTGACAGCAACCAAGGAGAAGAAAGTGACGAAGCATGCACCGGGAGGGAAGACTTAAAAAAGCTTCCTGCGCATTTATTTGAAATGACCGGCCACAGTTACAGTATCTACAATGCAGTCTCTGCTGTAGCGCATGCTTTTCATGACATGAACTTACTGAGATCTAAACACAAAAGAGTAGCAGAGAATTCAAGGGATCCACCTCAAGATCAAGACACCTGGAAGGTAATAACGTGCGTTCCTTAGTTGCCAAGAGAAAGTATTTTGTTTTGACTACAACAAAACCTATCCCTTTTCTTAAATGTCAGCACTGAAGTCTCAAAATGGCATTAAGTGAGACCAGCTTCAAGCTTGACAAGAACTTTGCCAAGTAACTACTGAGTAATTCTGTTAGTTTGCTTCCAACCCAGGGGTGGAGTTGCTGCCGTTGTTACTCCTGGTTTGCTTCGTGTGTGCATTGCTTGAGCATGTGCAATTGCCTCTAAATTGTTCTGTGTATGCACGGAATATTATGAAATGACTAAAAAACATGCTGGCAATGTCATGCGCAACCAGGGAACAAGTTTAGGGCAGTGACGTGCAGTCAGGGGAGGCAGGGGAGGCGGAGCCTCACCACTCTCATCATGAAAATAAAAAAAAATTACTCCAGGAAGCCGTAAAAGTGGCTGGGAGAGGCGCACGGCTTGGTTTAGCCTCCCTGGACATCTCAGCAGCAGCCCCAAGTGTGCCGATCTCGCCATTTTTTGCATCGGGCGAGCCCGGGATCCTTGCAAGGGGAATGGGACCATGTGTGCAGGAGGCTCCTCAGCTCCAGCCTCAATCAGTGCAGCCGCGGTCCCCTTCATGTTGGCTCAGGAAGGAGGGGAATGGGACCACGTGTGCAGGGGAAGGGGATCGCGGCTCTGCTAATCTGAGGCTGTGCACTGAGGAGCCCCCTGCACACGTGGTCCCATTCCCCTTGCAAGGCTCGCCCGATGCAAAAAATGCCTAGGTAACATCATCAGTGCTAGAAGGGGGGTGGGGGGAAGGAGGAGAAAGGAGAAGTTTCTCTTCTCAGAAATGTCTTTTCAGTGGAGCTGCGGCAGCCTGCCTGCTGCTTTCTGACATTTCTGAGAAGAGAAACTTCTCCGTTTGGGCTGTGCCCGTGCGATCGGAGCAACCATGTGGTTTGATGACATCATCAGCCTCACCAGTCATAAACCTCACCGCACGTCACTGGTTTGGGGGCATGGCTATCCTGATGTCCCTACCGGTTCGGCAACTCAGTCTCATTATCCACAACTGGTTCACCCGTACGAACCGGTAGCAACCTACCTCTGTTCCAGGCCCAGTTCACACTTCTGTGCATTACCCACGAACTCTTCATCTCACGGGATATTGGAGGAACCATCTTGTCCCAATTAGACTGTCAATCAAGCAGGGAAGGTATGCTGCACCTCCCATTTTGACTTACAGGATCTAGGAGGAGGACCTTTTCAACTGCTGCCCCATGGAACATGTTACCCTCAGAGGCAGGGCAAGCCCCCACTCTTCTGGTTTTCCTGAGGCAGCAGGTAAATAACCCCCCCCATCTGAAGGGTATAGGAGCCCCCAGACTCCTTGATAAACTCCTTGATAAAAGCATTAATTAAGTCTGCATATTAAAAGGACTTCTGTAGCTGGCATAGAAAATATTACACATTTTAGTGACACATAGATTGCGAAACGCTTCATGGAAGGGCACAGAAAAACAGATGTTGTAAGATAAGGAATGAGGAAGTGGCATTTAGCCTTGTAATCAACTTTATGAAGAGATTGCCCAGGCTAACAATTTACTTCTCTTTCTTTGTACAATGTTAGCATTTTTTACTTCTCTTTCTTTGTACTCAACAAATTCACTTCTGTTTCTGTAAAATGCCAAAGAGAATATTTGTAACATCTTACTGTAAAAGTTGTGATGATGATGATGAATCCAAAATGTACCTCCCCTTGTACCTCCTTTTCCTTGGAAGAACATGCCTGTGTAACCCCCAAAATTCCGAAGGGGTATTAAAGTTCTGTCCTGGCCTACCCAGGACAGTTCAGACTTTGCTGTGTTAAACGCTCTGAACTCTGATGCATCATTAAACCTGTTTTCTCTTGCATCCTTGTGGTCTCACATTCCATTTCTGGCTGACTGAGGTTTCCTGCCCCAGTCTGCCGCAACATTTCGGAAGAGTATTAAGGCCTGCTTTGTCACGTATCAGATGGATGTGGTGGCTCAGTGGCTAAGACGCTGAGTTTGTCAATCAGAAAGGTTGGCAGTTCAGTGGTTCGAATCCCTAGTGCCGCGTAACAGAGTGAGCTCCCATTACTTGTCCCAGCTTCTACCAACCTAGCATTGAAGACATGTAATAACGCAAGTAGAAAAATATGAACCACCTGTGGTGGGAAGGTAACAGTACTACTACCGACCTCCGCTCCTTCCGACAGAAACTTAAGACCCACCTGTTAAGACCCAATTAGCTGGCCTGGTCCATTTATAGTCCCATTTCTACCTCCTGGCAAATATTTTTATTTTGGGATAGTTTTTAGGGGTGTTTTAATGTATTTTAAATTCTTAAATTTTAAATCTAACTTTAACTATTGTACAGTAAACCACTGCTATCTCCTCCAGCCATACCTATATTTATTTATATTTATATTATGTATATTTATTGTTTTTATCATGACTGTACACCGCCCCGAGTCCCTTCTGGGAGAGGGGCGGTCTAGAAATCAAATAACAGTTAAAGTTAAAGTTACTCCGTGTGCCTTTGGTGCTGAGTCATGCCGGCCACATGACCACGGAGACGTCTTCGGACAGCGCTGGCTCTTCAGCTTTGAAACGGAGATGAGCACCGCCCCCTAGAGTCGGGGACGACTAGCACATAAGTGTGAGGGTAACTTTTACCTTACCTTATTGTCAAGTATTATGGGTGTTTAAAAGGATAATATAGCCCCAGGGATGGTTGGTGGAGAGTCGAGAGCGTAGTTAGCTTTATAACCTTGTTTTATTTGTTCTCTTTGTTCCCACTCATTCTTATTTAGCTTCACTGGTTCCTTCAAGGCCTTTCGTTCAACAATTCGCTTGGAGAAACTGTGTCCATCGACCATCATGGAGAAGTGCTTTCTGGATTCGATATTACAAATGTGGTCATGTTTCCAAACAACTCCTACCACAAAGTGAAAATCGGGAAAATGGATCCCAAAGCACTTGCGGGAAACCAATTTGTCATTCATGAAGATTTAATTGTTTGGCACAAAGATTTTAAGCAGGTATGGATTCTGAGGTATTATGTTACTTTGGAAGATTTGGAGATCAGGGCTTGTATAGCTTCATTTCAGATGATTTCTGTTAGGAAAACTCCCCGTTGGGAGAGCGAGTGCGTTCAGAGAAGCGTTGTGAGAGTTGTGTTGGAGAACACACAAACCAGCATACTGAGACACTGCAGTTTAAAAAAGTTTTTACTTTTGTGGAAATAGATGTATCAGAGTCCATCAAACAGTCCAAGTCATACACGGATAAGACAGTCAGTCATCAACGTCTTTCAGTTAAGGGATAATCCAAATAACACAGTCCATAATCATACAAACAGTCCGGTACACAAAGTTTGCTAGCAGTTGCAAAACTTACAATAGCTCACGCTGATCACTATACGGCACTTCTAGCAGCCAGCTTCCAAAACTCTCAGAGCAGATCAGAATCTAACAGTGATTCTGGCTCCATCTTATGGCCGATTGAGGAAACAGCAGCCAATCACATTTACAGCATGATTTAAAGAAACAGGTACAGCATTGTTACGTGATGTATATATTGCCAACCCAACCGTTAGATTATATTCCTAACAATTTCGTCAGTTAAAATTGAAGTATATGGCTCATTCTCCTGCTCTGGCAGAATTATAATTGGTAAATAATTTACAAAGGGAAGGGTCCAGAGGTCGTATTCAGCTGGTTCGGAAGGGGTTCAGGTAGCTCCAACAATCATCTGGCCATGCCAATACTATACTATAAAAAGTGAGTGATTGGCTTCTAATGTCATGGTTGGGGGGGGGGGGAACACCCCAAAGTTCATCCATTGGAAAAAGTATGAAGAAAAAAAAAATCAAACTTTTTCCCCTGGTGAGCTAGTGGACAGAGGCCTGTTTAAGGATGTTATTTTTTTATTTGTGGACTGTGTAGGAAGTTAGCACCCGCCCCTCTCCTAGTAAAATGAGATATTTTAGGAAATATTAAAAGGGCAGAATATTTCCTCTAAAAGGGAGGAAGAAATTCATCTCCCCACCACCTTTGTCAATGGGCCATTAAGGTCTGGTCCAGTCTATTCTACCTACAAAGATCTACCTCCTTCAGGCAGAGCCATAATACGAATCCCAAAGCCCTTTCATTACATCATCACCCAGCAAGAGTCCACCAAGCTTAGGACTCAAAAACACAACCTACAAAATTACCCCTGCATGGCCGCAGGGGAATCTGATAATCAATCAGAATACAAGTTCAAATTCAAAAGCCCAGAGAAAGGTATAAAACTCAGGAACTTTCAGCATCTTTTCCTTTTTTTTTCTTTATCCAAGATCTTGAAGCACATGATCCTGTCCACCATTAAAAACCATCTTTCCAAACAGCCACCATGTTTCCAGAGAGGGGAAGGGTAGGAACGGCTTGGAGTCAACCATATGCAATATTTAGGAACCGTTGAAGATATTTCCGGGTGTGGCACTTCATTTCATGATCTTACCTGCTACTCTGTCTGTGCTAGATTAGAGGAGGACTGTCCAGTATTACTCAAGACTTCAGTCCTAAATTCCATCCTGGTTTGGTCGGAATGCAGTACAGCAGGCTACTTCTGCCGGCTGCCTGCAATTTGGCCATTCAAATCTCGCCAGGCTCAAGGTTGACTCAGCCTTCTATCCTTCGAAGGTGGGTAAAATGAGGATTTAGATTGCTGGGGGCAATATGCTGACTCTGTAAACCTCTTAGAGAAGGCTGTAAAGCACTATGAAGCAGTATAATAAGTCTAAGAGCCAGTGCTATTGCTATTTTTTTTCCTCCTGGTTTATCAACAGGTCTTGCCCCGTTCAGTGTGTAATGACCCCTGTCCTGCTGGCTATCAGAAGAAAAAGAAAGAAGGGAAGAAATTTTGCTGCTACGATTGTGATCCATGTTCCGATGGGAAGATGTCAAACATGTCAGGTAAATTATTCTACCCTACCCTACCCAACCCTACCCAACCCTACCCAACCCAACCCAACCCTACTCTACTCTACTCTACTCTACTCTACTCTACTCAATTCTACTCTACTCTATCTACTCAACTCAACTTAGGTCAACTTTACTCAACTTTACCCTACCGTACGCTACTCTACTCTACCCTATTTTCTCTACCCTACTCTCAGATCTATTACTCCATTTCTCCTTTTTTCTCTACTCTAAAGCAGCACTCCTCAACCTTTTCAGCTTGGTGGCCCAGCGTGGAGGGCGGGGAGAGGGAATTGCTCCAATGTGTACTAGGTGCATGCTCACATGCGCACAACTATCAATTTGTGCGACCTGCCACTCACCCAAATCAACATTCACATTCCAACATTCACTGCTTCTCGTGCGAACGGAGCAAGCAAGCGCAAGCAGCAACCAATTGTACGTGAGTGGAGGTTTGTGGCACGAGTGCAAGTGCCTGCCTCGGATGCAAGTGGAGCTGCGCGCAGATGTGAAAGCATCTGCCACTTGGGCGAGGGGAGCTGAGTGCGGGTGTGAAAGTGCCCACCATTCGTGTGAGTGAAGCTGTGGGCACGCCCGCTCCCCCACCACTTGTGTGGCTCTATTTTGAATGGGCCTCAGCCTGATAATGGTCCATGGTCTGGGGGTTGGAGACCCTTGCTCTGTGTGACATTGCACATCTACTCTGTGATGCATTACCTTTTTTTCATTGCAACATTTACCAGTTAGTAAATCATGTTCACCTACATATTTTATTTATATGGACAAAAAGAATGCAAGAGAGAGGTCCTGGATTGAATCGCGCATATGCGACCTCTCTCCTCCAGGGAATCCTGCATTCTGCATGGTTTATGGAGGGCTGAGGGAGGTGAAAGTGGAGAATTGACATCTAGAGTGTTGCTGGTTCTCAACAAGGATAAACCCGATGAAACATCGATTTGAGCTGTTATTAAGGCCTCTCTTGTGATGCTAAGGATGGCGATGCAATTGTAGTTCTCCACCCGTTCTGCATGAACAAATCTTGCCCCCCTCCATTGTATTAGTCACTGTGACTCCAAGGTACCCAATCTTTTTTCTCCATTTTAAAACCTGACTTAGTCATCAGAATTTCCTATTGTGGGAAGTACACCCTGAAAGGACAGTGCAAGGAACCACTGAAGCAGTGCCAAAAGACTTAAAGCAGCCCTTCTCCCTTTAAGAAATTCAAACCCCAAAGCAGAAGCACCAGCTGAAAGAAAAACTCAGAGCGCCCAAAAGTTATTGATGGCTGTTACATAAATAACAAAGACTGATCATAAAGCAGATCATGAAAATACTTAAAACCAGCTAAACATAACTCACCAAAACTCCCCCTTTTCTCTTTCCTGACAGAATTAACCCCCAGGATAGAAAAGACAAAGATCCAGGAGCAGGACTAACCCATTAAGGCAGGAAGACAGAACTCAGGGCAATCACTTTAACTAAAGGCACACAAATAACCCCATCAAACTGTAGGAACTTCAAAAAGTGGTGGGCTGCAACCGGTTTAACAACCAGCGAGGCTGTTGACGTGATGTCCCGGTGTCTGGAAGCCGTACGGGTCTGGATGGGAGACAACAGACTTAAACTCAACCCCTCCAAGACGGAGTGGCTGTGGCTACCGGCCTCTCGGTTCAATCAGCTGACTCCATCGCTGACCATTGGGGGCGACCAACTGGCCCCCATGGAACGGGCGCGCAACTTGGGCGTCCTCCTAGATGCCCGGCTGTCTATGGATGACCATGTGGCAGCCGTGGCAAGGGGGGCGTTCCACCAGGTTCGCCTGGTGTGCCAATTGCGCCCCCTATTGGACCGGGATGCCCTTCGCACAGTCACTCATGCGCTGGTGACGTCTCGTCTGGATTACTGTAATGCTCTTTACATGGGGCTTCCCTTGAGATGCACCCGAGGACTGCAGTTGGTCCAGAACGCGGCCGCGCGGGCAGTGATGGGCAGTACGAGGTACTCCCATGTGACACCTCTCCTGCGCGAGCTGCACTGCCTCCCTGTAGTCTTTCGGGTGCGTTTCAAGGTGTTGATCACTATCTTTAAAGCGCTCCATGGCATAGGACCTAGCTACTTGCGGGATCGTATCCTGCCCCATACATCCCTGCGACCAATTCGCTCTCACAGGGAGGGACTTCTCCGGGTGCCGTCCACCAAGCAATGCCAGAGGGCGGTGCCGAGGGGCAGGGCCTTCTCTGTGATGGGCCCAGCCCTCTGGAATGACCTCCCCCCCGACATTAGGACAGCAACCGATCTCTGCTCCTTCCGCACGAAAGTCAAGACCCACCTGTTCCAACTAGCCGGACTGAATTATAGCTATTTTCTAATCCCTCTGGATAAAATTCTAAATTAAGTTTAACTCTGGGTATTTTAATTGTTTTTAATTGCATTTTGCTGTTTTTAATTAATCGATTATTTATTTCTTATGTCTTGTACATTGCTTTTTATATCTCCTCCTTGTTATTTATTTGTTGTGTAATAAATTGTACGCCGCCCCGAGTCCCTTGGTGGAGAGGGTGCGGCATATAAATTAGATTAATAAATAAATAAATAAAATAAATAAAATAAACCAGTTCGATGATTGTGCATGCGCCTGCTCGCCTAACATGCTTGTGCGTACCATTCAAGATGCAGCAATTTGAAGCTCAGCTGCTTACCTTCTAAGGCAGCCCCGGTAAGTAGAACAGTGGAGGAGTGGAAATCAACTGTGTTGCGCTAATCAGCTGAGCCAGAAAGAAGGAAATATAGGACAGGATAGGGCAGGGGCAGGTGGGCAGGGCCAGCTGATTGTCAGTACTGCTGGTTTGCATGAACCAGTCCGAACTGGCAGCAGCCCACCACGAGCTTCAAAGGAAAATCAAGTAGAAGAAGGCATGGGTTTGCTTCCCCAATCTGCTTGCCAGCCAGGAACACTCCAGCTGTGTCACTTTTTGCTTCTTGCCTTCCTGAATTAAAGAATCTTGCTTTCTGGCAGCTGGCTTCCATGTCAATTCTTTCTCAGCATCAGGCTTCCCAGCTGGGGAATGAACGAAGGAAATTTCTTCCAACACTATCCTGTACAGTCATATTCGTAACCAACAAAATTGATTTGGGTTTATTTATATGAAATCCAGCCAAAACACCAAAGTCATTGGGTTTCTCCATTAAATCTTATTTCTTAGAAAACCAAAACAAGGTTTCCAGCAAAATTTGTCAATGCGGCTCTTTACACATTGCTTTATGTTTTTACACATTTACGTTATTTCACTGATGTGCATTGTCCAGAGTCACTTTTAGTGAGAAGGCCACTATCTATCTATCTATCTATCTATCTATCTATCTATCTATCTATCTATCTATCTATCTATCATCTATCTATCTATCTATCTATCTATCTATCTATCTATCTATCTATCTATCCATCATCTATCTATCTATCTATCTATCTATCTATCTATCTATCTATCTATCTATCTAACTATCATCTATCTATCTATCTTTCTTTCTTTCTATCATCTATCGATCTATCTTTCTATCATCTATCGATCTATCTATCTATCATCTATCTATCTATAGATGATAGATGGATGATACATCTAATGATTAATTAGTATGGTAATGAAATGTCTGTAAAAAAAACCAGCAAGTTCAGAGAGCACCAAGTTCATCATAAAATCGATCCCCAGCAATATAAGTGCCTAAGGAGAAAAGGTAAGGGATTGAAGCCATTGCCTTGTTTTATCCGTATGTAATATATGTGACAGTTGTAAAAATGTGATAGGACATCAACCATACAGCTAGAGTAATCTTTCTGGCTTTGTGGGACACCACTTTACACGTCTGGATTTCAGGAACTTCTGGAATATTTCCAAAATGATGCTTCCTGACTGTGACCGTCACTTACAGAGAAGATTCTCGCCTCAATAAATTATGTTTATGTCTCCTCTAATAATCTAATCCTGTCCTTTTCAAATTTAGCCACTTTAAGAGGTGTGCACCTTAGCTCCAAGAATTCTCCAGTCAGAAATTCTGAGTGTTGAAGTCTAGACTTCTTAAAGTGGCCAAGTTAAAAAAAAAAGATCTAATATAGATTATATATTTCAGTTGGTGCTACTTAAATCATGATGATTAGATTCCACACTTCATGTCCTCTCTCTTATTTGCAGATACGATTGCCTGCTCTGAATGTCCAGAAGATCAATATCCAAGTAAGGACAAAGTTCAATGCATCCTCAAAACCATAACATTTCTAACTTATGAAGAACCTTTAGGGATCAGTTTAGTAGTGGTTGCTGTTTTATTTTCAATCATTACCATGTTCACTCTTGGAATATTTATCAAGTACAAAGACACCCCTATTGTCAAAGCAAACAACAAGGACCTCACCTACACTCTCCTCATCTCCCTTCTGCTCTGCTTTCTCTGCTCTTTCCTCTTCCTGGGGAAACCTCTCAAATTGATTTGCTTCCTCCGGCAATCAGTGTTTGGACTTATCTTCTCTGTGGCCGTTTCTTCTGTGTTGGCGAAAACCATCATGGTCATTGCAGCATTCATGGCCACCAAACCAGGGTCCAGCATGAGAAAATGGTTGGGGAAAAAACTGTCCTTCTTAATTGTCTTCTTCTGCTCATTCCTTCAAGCTAGCATTTGCCTGGCGTGGATGATCACTTCTCCCCCCTTTCCAGAACTTAACATGAAATCAACGACTGAAGAGATCATAGCAGAATGTAACGAAGGGTCTGTTGTGATGTTTTATCTTGTCTTGGGCTACATGGGGTTTCTGTCTCTTGTCAGCTTCATGGTGGCTTTCCTGGCTAGAAACCTGCCAGACACATTCAATGAAGCAAAGTTCATCACTTTCAGCATGCTGGTATTTTGTAGTGTTTGGTTGTCTTTTGTTCCTACCTATTTGAGCACCAAAGGAAAGTATATGGTAGCTGTGGAGATCTTCTCCATCTTAGCTTCCAGTGCTGGGTTATTGGGATGTATCTTTTTCCCAAAGTGCTTCATTATTTTGCTGAGGCCTGAGCTCAATAGCAAAGAGCAACTTGTAAAGAAAAAGAATGTATGATTATTAAATTGTGGCTATATGCATTTCTGCTTTGAAATGGACTTAACAATCCTTTTCTGTGGAGTAAAATGGGGCATGTTTATTAGCTATGCCAAATTTATTGATACAGAAAATATTTGGTATGTGTCAAATATTTGGTGTATGTCAAATTGTTATAAATGGAAATTAAAAATTAAAAGAAAACATCACTGTATAATGAGTGACTCTGCTTTAAATGAAGAGTTTTGTTTTAGTTCTGGTCATTTCCATTCTAAGAGAAAAATCGAGTCTTCTTCAAAAAAAGATTTGCTCCTTGGTAACCATGAACAATGATCTAATACACAGGTAAAATAGTTCGGATCTTATCATGATGGAAGATGGGAAGGCAGGCAGGCAGGCAGGAAGGATGGAAGGATGGAAGGATGGAAGGAAGGAAGGAAGGAAGGAAGGAAGGAAGGAAGGAAGGAAAGAAAGAAAAAAAACTGTGTACTCTAAACCATTGAGTAACAAGAATTTGAGTTACAAGAATTTCTGAGAAATTAGAAATGCATCTGATTTATTTCCCCCCAAGAGTAATTTAATGCCCTGTTAAGACAATGTTTTGTGGGGGGAGGGGGGAAAGGGCAGGTAATCTGGAGAAAGGGGTCAAGCAAGGATTAGTTTAAAGTCATTGCACAGTTGCAAGTAAGCATTAGCTTGACCAGCCCCAAGATCTATGAAGCCTTATCCTATTATTCCCAGGGGCAAGCAAGCAATCTGGTGAGATTTGTGTAAAAGGTACTGAAAAGAATTAAGATAGATAAGGCAAAAAGATTAGATAAGATAGATACGATAAGATAAATAAGGCAAGACAAGGCATGGCACACCACGGCATGACAAGATGATAAGACAAGACAAGACAACCTTTATTGTCACTTTCTGGTGGAAACTTCTCCCAAGGAGAGAAGCAACCTAGAAATTTCCTGACAGTGAGAACAAATAACTGGTGGAACAACTTGCCTCCAAAAGTTGTGAGTACTTGATCTCTGGAGGCTTTTAAGAAGAGATCAGAGAGCCAGTTCTAAGCTGCATAAACAGAGGGATAGAATCAAGATGACATGAAGTTTTAATACCACTTTATAATGCCTTGGTAAGGCCACACTTGGAATCCTGCATCCAGTTTTGGTCGCCACGATGTAGAAAAGATGTGGAGACTCTAGAAAGAGTGCAGAGAAGAGAAACAAAGATGATTGGTGGACTGGAGGCCAAAACATATGAAGGACGGTTGCAGGAACTGGGTATGTCTAGTTTAATGAAAAGAAGGACTAGGGGAGACATCATAGTAGTGTCCCAGTATCTCAGGGGCTGCCACAAAGAAGAGGGAGTCAAGCTGTTCTCCAAAGTACCCTGAGGGCAGAAGAAGCAACTAATCAAGGAGAGAAGCAACTTAGAACTAAGGAGACATTTCCTGACAGTTAGAACAATTAATCAGTGGAACAACTTGCCTTCAGAAGTTGTGAATGCTCCAACACTGGAGGTTTTTAAGAAGATGTTGGATAGCCATTTGTCTGAAATTGTATAGGGTTTCCTACCTAAGCAGGGGAGTTGTACTAGAAGACCTCCAAGATCCCTTCCAATTCTGTTACTCTAAGTTGAAGACAAGGGGGAGGATATCATTCCTATACAGGGCTCTTTAATTCCAACAGTTGCAGGGAGGGGCAGATACGAGGACAGATTAAGAACTTACAGTCGGTTGGGAGACCGTGGTTGCTGGTTACACCCGGTCGCTTGTACCAACCCCCACGTTCTAGGTGGTCAAGAGATACAGACCCAAGGCCTGAGGCTGTTGTTATGCAATGCGAGGTCCGTTGTTAACAAGGCCCCCCTCATTCACGATCTAATTTTAGAGGGGGAGCCGGACCTCGCGGGAATAACGGAGACCTGGTTGGGCCACGAGGGAGGTCTTCCCCTCGTGGAAATGTGCCCACCAGGCTACTGTGCATTTCACTAGCCCCGGGCCCAGGGAAGGGGCGGTGGGGTGGCAGTAATTATTCGGGAGGACTTAGAGCCGAGGGAGTCTACTGTGCCACAGACGTCCGGATGTGAATCCCTTGTTGTGAAATGGGGCCCTGGGAGACAGTTGGGCCTGCTGATAGTATATACATCAGCGGCCCTGCCCGAACTCCTCGAGCTGATCGCATCGGTGACGGTTGAGACCCCCAAACTTTTAGTGATGGGGGATTTTAACCTGCCATCGATGGGAGAAGCATCAGAGGGGGTTCGGGAGTTCATGGCTTCCATGACAGCCATGGACCTGACTCAAATGATTCAGGGCCCGACACATGAGGGAGGACACACTCTGGACCTTGTTTTTGTCTCTGGCCAGTGGCTGAGTGACCTGGGAGGAGGGGACTTAACCATCACTCCCCTGTCATGGTCAGATCACTCACTCCTTCGTCTTCCCTGGTGCTACCTCCCGCTGCGGGGAGGCGGAACCGGAAAGTACCAGATGGTTCCACCCCAGGCGCCTGATGGAACCTGATAGGTTCCAGATGGAGCTTGGGCCACCTCCTGTAACCTTGACCCGTCCCCGGGTAGAGGACCTGGTGGTCGCGTGGAATAATGCGACTACCGGGGCCTTGAACCGGGTGGCACCTTTGCGGCCTCTCCGGCGGCAACGATCCACCCTGGCCCCTTGGTTTACCAAGGAACTAAGGGTGATGAAATGCCGCAAGAGACGTCTAGAGAGTCGTTGGAGATCCTCTCGCTCCGAATTTGATCGAACACAGGCACGAGCCCATTTAAGGACGTACCTTGTGGCATTGAGAGTGGCCAAATGCCAATATTGTGCCACTCTCATTGCATCCGCGGAGAACCGCCCTGCCGCCCTGTTTCAGGTGTCCCGCTCCCTCTTGTTTCAGAGGCCGTGGGAGGCCCCTCTACAGGGCAGGGCAGAGGAATTTGGTAAATATCTGCAGGATAAAATCGCTCAAATCCGGAGGGATTGGGTCCCTGTCAGTGGTCCAATGGAGACGTCCATGGCGAGTCTTGAGGAATCGATCTGGGAGGAGTTTGACTTGGTTGCCATCGAGGATTTGGACAGAATGCGTGGACGACTGCGACCCACCACATGTTTATTGGACCCGTGCCCCTCCTGGCTTGTACTGGCATCCTGGGAGGTTACACGAGACTGGCTCCTGGGCCTAGTGAATGCTTCGTTGAGCGAGGGGTCTCTCCCGGCTGCCTTGAAAGAGGCAGTGGTGAGACCCTTGCTCAAGAAGCCTTCCCTGGACCCTTTGGAGCTGGCCAATTATCGTCCTGTCTCCAACCTTCCCTTTTTGGCGAAGGTTGTAGAGAGTGTGGTGGCCTACCAGTTTCCACGTCATCTGGAGGAAAATGATTATCTAGACCCGCGCCAGTCCGGCTTCCGCCCCGGTCACAGCACGGAGACGGACTTGGTCGCGTTGGTGGATGATCTCTGGAGGGCCAGAGATAGAGGTTGTTCCTCTATCCTGGTCCTATTAGACCTCTCGGTGGCTTTTGATACCATCGACCATGGTACCCGGCTGCGCCGGCTGGAGGGGTTGGGGGTCCGGGGCACCAATTGTGCCCCCTACTGGACCGGGACGCCTTACGCACAGTCACTCATGCGCTGGTGACGTCTCGCTTGGACTACTGTAATGCTCTCTACATGGGGCTTCCCTTGAAATGCACCCGGAGGCTACAGTTGGTCCAGAACGCAGCCGCGTGGGTAATTATGGGGAGTACTAGGTACTCCCATGTGACACCGTTCCTGCGCGAGCTGCACTGGCTTCCTGTGGTCTATCGGGTGCGTTTCAAGGTTTTGATAACAATCTTTAAAGCGCTCCATGGCTCAGGACCTAGTTACTTGCGGGATCGTATTCTGCCCCATACATCCCTGCGACCAATCCGCTCACACAGAGAGGGCCTCCTCCAGGTGCCGTCCACTAGACAGTGTCGGGGGGCGGCGCCTAGGAGTAGAGCCTTCTCTGTGGCGGGCCCAGCCCTGTGGAATGACCTCCCTCCGGATATTAGGAATA
Organism: Natrix helvetica; assembly: GCF_964273705.1. Taxonomy (NCBI): domain Eukaryota; kingdom Metazoa; phylum Chordata; class Lepidosauria; order Squamata; family Natricidae; genus Natrix; species Natrix helvetica. Next base: position 80,879,468 of record NC_138555.1, on the reverse strand, counting down.
CCTCTGACCTCCTTTCGTATTAAGCTTAAGACCCACCTATTCCAAGTAGCTGGCCTGGCTCAACTTTGATCTAACCATATCGCTCCTGACGGGTTTTTAATTGGGTATTTTAATTATATTTAATTATTTAGGGGTTTTTTAATCACTGTATTCTAATTGTTTTTTATTCATCAGCCGACCTCCTCCTTGTGTATGTCTCGGTATATGTCTCTGTTATATGTTTGTTTTGTCCACATATTTATTTCATATGTTTCATTGTACGCCGCCCCGAGTCCTTCGGGAGAGGGTGCGGCTAAGAAATAAATATTTATTTATTTATTTATTATATTATATCACAAATACACTAATGTTGCACTTTGTGTCAATATTTTTACAGAAGAATAAGGAATCCCACAGCCACATCCCCCAGTGACTCTTTTTAGGTTAATTCTGCTCAGTAGTGGCCTATGGAGAAATATTTGGAGAAAGTACAGATTTGAGCTATAAGTATTTATTTTGTGAAGTAATGTTTCTGGTTATTTCCACGGGTAATGGTTAAATTTGCAGAAATAATTATATAAAATTCGTTCTTTGGGGTATCTATTTAAAGAGCTATGTCAGGCCTGCAACCATCTTTTCTTTTGGATTTTTGGCCTGACACACTTTCTATTATCCTACTATACATTTTCTATTGTGGGAAAATGGGAGGGGGGATTGTACAGAGTTAGATGATATGTAGCCATAACAACATTCTTTCTAGAAAGCCAAGGTCATCCTTTGTCTCTGCACCTCTGCATCTGACCGGAACTGGATGGGTGGAACTGCCAGCATTGGCAGTGGGAGATTGGACCATGGGATGGACTTGTGGGTGTGGGGACAAGATCTTGAACTTTCAACTGGGTGGGGAAAACCGGGAAGCTTTCAGATTAAGTTTTTCCCAGACGTGCCGACATGGCTCTCTTCATAAATTGGAACTTTGAGGAATGGACTCTGATTTAATTTTGGATGCTATTTGGAACCTTGACAAGCTAATAAAGATGGCTGTCTCTCAACAGAAAAACCAGTATTATTAATTGTCATATATGCACCAAATCAGAAACAAGAAAAATTCTATAGAAAATTACACAACAAAATAAACAAATTAGAATATGAAAATATTTGCTTAATTGGGGAGTATAATGCAGTAGTGGATTAAAAAATGGACCATGGAAGCAAAAAGTAAAATAAAACAAACAAAAAATATGTTACCCAATTCCTTTTTTGAGATGGCAACGGAATATAAACTACATAATATTTGGAGAGAAAGGCACAAAACAAGAAAGCAATATAACTTTCTTCCAATATCTCAGGGGTTGCCACAAAGAAGAGGGAATCAAACTATTCTGCAAGGCACCTGAGGGTAGAACAAGAAGCAATGGATGGAAACTAATCAAGGAGAGAAGCAACTTAGAACTGAGGAGAAACTTCCTGACAGTGAGAACAATTAATCAGTGGAACAGAAGTTGCCTCCAGAAGTTGTGAACGCCCCAACACTGGACGTTTTAAAGAAGATGTTGGATATCCATATGTCTGAAACAGTATAGGGTTTCCTGCCTAGGCAGGGGGTTGGACTAGAAGACCTCCAAGGTCCCTTCCAACTCTACTATCGTATTGTATTATTGTATTGTAACTTTTATTCGAACCCCCACCAGTCCCTATCAAGAATTGACATGGCCTGGATTTCATCTGCTCTATGTAATCAATTAGAGGAAATTGAAATTGAAGCAAATGAGTGGGCAGATCATAACCCAATAAAATTAAGATGGAAAGACCAAGAAGAAGAAAAAGATGGACGATGAACTGAAATAATGTAAATGAAATAGAATACACTCAAATGCTGGAGAAAGAATTAAAACTATTTTTTAGAATAAATAAAAAAAGAAGACCACGCTCACAAGCAGAAACCCGGAAAACCCCCTTTCCAGCCGGGCACAGCACCATTCACTGATCTAAGGGTATCGCCAAGCCGTGTGAGCGCCTGTTCTCCACCGTCTGGCTCCCACGGCTTGGCGCCTTCGAAATGCCAGTGAATGGCGCTTTGCACGGCTGGAGAAGGGGGTTACGCGAGTGGCTGTTCCGCTCTCGCGCCTCCCAGCCTCGCGATGCCCTGGCCCAGCTCTCTCCGCAGAGCCAGGGCACCTCCACTGCCGCTTCCGCCGCATGGCTTTTTCTGTGGCTACCAAACCGAGTCTTCCGGCAGTGGCCGCTCTGGGCGTACGCTCTATGGTTGTACACTCTGCCGGCAGCTGGCCCACAACCATAGAGCATACGCCCAGAGTGGCCACTGCCAGAAGACTCAGTTTGGAAGCCACAGAAACAGTCATGCGGCGGCAGCAGCAGCGACAGCGAAGGTGCCCTGGCTCTGCGGGGAGAGCTGGGCCAGGGCATCGTGAGGCAGGCAGGTGCGTGAGCAAGAGCAGAACATCTGCTCGTGCAACCCTCCTCTCCATGTGTGCAGAGCACATTCACTGGCATTTCGAAGGTGCCAAGTCCCGGGAGCCGGAAGGCGGCGAACAGGCGCTCACGCGGCTTGGCGATACCCCTAGGTCAGTGAATGGCACTGTGCCCAGCTGGAAATGGGGTTTGCCAGGTGGCTGCTTATGAGCGTGGTCACTTCATGGCTGTTGTGTTGTGCTGCTGTGACAGCGCAACATAGCCATTCGCCCATGAGGCTGTGCCCGGCTCTTTGGGAGCCCACTCGGAAGAGAGCAGCTGCCCGGCAATCCCCCTCTTCAGCTGGGCACAGAGCCACTCACCAACCTAGAGGTGTCCCAAAGGCGCCAAGCAACGCGATCACCTTTGCCTCCCCCCTGGTTCCCGCGGCTTGGCACCTTCGGGATACCGCTAGGTTGGTGAGTGGCGCTCTGCCCGGCCGGAGGTGGGGGATTGTCCAGGGGGCTTATTTGCAGGGGAGGGCTTATATTTTTGCCCACCAGAAAAATGTGGCATGGCCTTATTATCAGGACATGTTGTAATTTCGAGGAAACATGGTAGTTAAGGAGAATTAACACATGTATATGTATACAAGTGGTTTAAATTTACTAGAGGAAATCAGCCAATATAACAGACAGATGAGTAAAATAAGAGGGTTAAGAATGGTGAAATGCAAATGAAATACAATAGGAGGGGAAATAATATAAGGTGAGCGATATCGATTGGCAATTGCTATTGGAAAGAACAGGAAGCTCCTGTTCGTATTGTATTGTGTAAATATGGTGCACGTCTAAGTTTTGTGTGTGTGTGTATATATTTTACATGTTTGTAAATAAAAAATAATAATTTTTTAAAAAAGATGGTTGTCTCAAATGGTGTAATATAGAAGTAACAGCTCTCCAAACCCAGGAGGGATGAACAGAGCCGACTGTTTGTTGACAATTAACCCAAATGACTATCATTGTAACTTGTTGTCACAGGTGACACAGCTTACTAAGGAAATAATTTGTATGTCAGTCTTGAAGAGTTTAAAAAAAAACTTTCGCTTCTATAGCCAAGAGAAAACAGGCAGGGGAGATCTCATCCCTGGTGGTTTCCATTGACTGCAATGTTGCTTCTCCATCATGCTTTGCTAATCTTTTTGACATGACTTCATCTGGTGAGAGAACTGATATAGTTACGGGGTTTAGCTGAACTTGTTCTTAGATGTTGCAGTTGGTGGAATCTAGTCTCACCAAATGTAATCCTGGGATTGTAGCTAGACCCAAGCAAGCCTCTTCTGGAGACAATGCTGAGGGTGGTGATCATACTCTGGTTGCTAATTGACATCAAGGGCCAGACAGATGCTACATCTTGCCCCAAAAGTGACCCTTCTCCTATCCTTCATGAATGGTATAAGCCAGGGAAACTCCTCATCGGCGCGATCACAGCTCAGATTGCCTATGTACTAAAGCCATGTTCTTTCGAGGAGCATCCTTCACAGAATTCATTCATACCGCCCCTGTAAGAAATTCTCTCTTTTTTTTCCTTTTTCCTTCCTCTCCACAAGTTGTTGGAAACTGCAAAATAATCATGATTTTAAAAGATTCAAGGCTGTTCTGGTTAAACAAAATGGAGAGTATTGCAAGTTTTCACGCCCATTTGTAAGAGCTCTATTTGTTATCAGGCATCGTTTCAACGGTGTATCAGCTCCAAGGAAACAGACTCTCAAATTTATTATTTTTTTGTGGATCGGGTTGAACTCATCACTGTGACAAGCACCCAAATAGGGGTGCCCTATCTGTATATCTTTAATGCTGTGCCCATCCCAGCTCGCTGTGCCCCGAGCCTGCCTACATGTATTACCCGAAGGTATATTTAACCTGCCTTTTTATATTGTCTTATCTGTTGTATTTGATATTGTCTTATCTGTCGTAGCTGAGCTTGTCGATCAGAAAAGTCAACAGTTTAGCGGTTCAAATCCCTAGGCCACGGAACGGAGTGAGCTCCCGTGACTTGTCCCAGCTTCTGCCAACTTAGCAATTTGAAAGCCGGTAAAAAAAAATGCAAGTAGGAAAATAGGAACCACCTTTGGTGGGAAGATAACAGCGTTCCGTGTGCCTTTGATGTTTAGTCATGCTGGCCACATGACCATGGAGACATCTTCAGACAGCGCTGGCTCTTCAGCTTTGAAATGGAGATGAGCACCGCCCCGTAGAGTCGGGAACAACTAGCACATATGTGCGAGGGGAACTTTTACCTTTACCTTATCTGTCGTATTGGTTGCAGATCCATTACCCAGATCCACATTGATAGGATAAAAATCAATGTAGCCTGTATGATGAGCCTGTGCCCCCAAAAGATGTGGAAATAGTTCTGTGTATGTGGAAATTTTGCCTTGCAAGCAGGACAACTGCTTAGTTGGCACATTGCGTTGGGCTAAGATCAGGGGTAAAATCCAGCAGGTTCTGGATAACCGGTAGCATAAATTTTGAATAGTTCAAACAATCGGCAAGTACCACCTCTGGCTGGCCCCAGAGTGTGGTTTGCATGGAGATTTTGCAGCATCCTTCCCCTGGAATGAGATTTGAATGGAGATGTTGCAGTATCCTTCCCCTGGAGTAGGGTTTGAATGGAGATTTTGCAGCATCCTTCCCCTGGAGTAGGGTTTGAATGGAGATTTTGCAGCACCCTTCCCCTGGAATGGGATTTGAATGGAGATTTTGCAGGATCCTTCCCCTGAAGTAGGGTTTGAATGCAGATTTTGCAGCATCCTTCCCCTGGAATGGGATTTGAATGGAGATTTTGCAGCATCCTTCCCATGGAATGGGATTTGAATGGAGATTTTGCAGCATCCTTCCCCTGGAGTAGGGTTTGAATGGAGATTTTGCAGGATCCTTCCCTCAGGAGTGGGGAGAGAATGGGGATTTTGCAGGATCCTTCCCTGCCACGCCCACCAAGCCACTCCCACAGAACCAGTAGCAAAAAAAATTTGCATTTCACCACTGGCTAAAATCGTAGGAAATGAGGAACTAAGTTTGGTCACTTATATAAAAATAGTAATGTGACAGTTAGGTTGAAGGTGGTAGCAACTGCCCCTGTTACGAAGACAGAATGGCAAATTCCAGACAGTCATATGGGACTACTGCAATGCTCTCTACATGGGGCTGCCCTTGAAGAGCACCCGGAGGCTTCAGCTGGTCCAGAATGCGGCCGTGCGGGTTGTCATGGGGGTACCTAGGTGCTCCCATGTTACACCCCTTTTAGGCGGCCTGCACTGGTTGCCGGTTGTTTTCCGGGTGCGATTCAAGGTATTAATTATGACCTTCAAAGCGCTCCATGGCTTAGGCCCAGGGTACCTGCGAGACCACCTACTGCCACCAGTAGCCTCCCACCGTCCAGTACGATCCCACAGAGTTGGCCTTCTTAGGGTGCCGTCGGCCAGACAGTGTCGGCTGGTGACCCCCAGGGGGAGAGCCTTCTCTGTGGGAGTGCCTTCCCTCTGGAATGAGCTGCCCCCGGAGCTTCCCTGACCTCCGGTCCTTCTGACGCGCCCTAAAAAGTTGGCTTTTCCAGCAAGCTGGCCTGGCCTGTTAATTTTAACTTATTTTAAATGTATTGTCTTTTAAATTCGGTTTGTTTTTTGGGATATGGATTTAATTTTTTTAAAAACTTTTGGGATGTGTGTTTTTTAATGTTGTATGCCGCCCTGAGTCCTTTTGGAGAAGGGCGGCATATAAATCCAAACAAACAAACAAACAAACAAACAGACTATGGTCTTCAGGTATAAGAGGAGTATGATGAGATGTGGAAGTGGCCAATTGGCTTCAAGCTGTCCCTTTTGACTGCTGGTCCCATTAAGCCTCATTGCAATGTGATGTCTTTGTAAGTGTCTGCTATTTTACCTTAACATTCAATAAACTTCTGAATCTCAAAGTGAGACTTTTGGAGTGTGCTGTCTTTTCAGTTGTTATTATTTGCAGCTACGCTCATGATCAGATTCCCACCTCCCCCTGACATCACTAAAACCTACACAGTAATAGAATAGTTGGTTAGGTCACAATGGATATAATCCAGGGCATTAGAAGTGCTGTGTGTAGTATTGGGAAAGGATAGCAACTGGTTGCTGGCTGCTGACTCACAACCCTTGCACAAAATTACCAAAAATCCTCTATACAATTCAGATAAAATTGCAGCTCCAGAGCACTACAACTACCTGCGGTACTCAATTTTTTCACACATTTTACACAATGAGCTGCGGTGGTGCAGTGGTTAGAGTGCAGTACTGCAGGCTACTTCTGCCGGCTGCCGGCTGCCTGCAATTTGGCCATTCAAATCTCGCCAGGCTCAAGGTTGACTGAGCCTTCCATTCTTCTGAGGTGGGTGAAATGAGGACCCAGATTGTTGGGGGCAAATATGCTGACTCTGTAAACCGCTTAGAGAGGGCTATAAAGCACTGTGAAGCGGTATATATGTAGGTCTAAGTGCTATTGCTACTTCTGCTGACTGCCGGCTGCCTGGAATTTGGCAGTTCAAATCTCACCAGGCTGAAGGTTAACTCAACCTTCCATCCTTCCGAGGTGGGTAAAATGAGGACCCAGATTGTTGGGGGCAAATATGCTGACTCTATAAACTGCTTAGAGAGGGCTATAAAGCACTGTGAAGCGGTATATACGTAGGTCTAAGTGCTATTGCTACTTCTGCTGCCTGCCGGCTGCCTGGAATTTGGCAGTTCAAATCTCACCAGGCTGAAGGTTAACTCAACCTTCCATCCTTCCGAGGTGGGTAAAATGAGGACCCAGATTGTTGGGGGCAAATATGCTGACTCTATAAACTGCTTAGAGAGGGCTATAAAGCACTGTGAAGCGGTATATACGTAGGTCTAAGTGCTATTGCTACTTCTGCTGACTGCCGGCTGCCTGGAATTTGGCAGTTCAAATCTCACCAGGCTGAAGGTTAACTCAACCTTCCATCCTTCTGAGGTGGGTGAAATGAGGACCCAGATTGTTGGGGGCAAATATGCTGACTCTGTAAACCGCTTAGAGAGGGCTATAAAGCCCTGTATAAGTCTGAGTGCCTTTGCTATTGCTACTTTCCTTGAACTCAAATTCCACTGAGGCCATCAGTGTCTCATTGCCCACATCAAAGCCGGACAATTGAATTATCAACAGGACCTCACATTAATAATAATAAGAAGAATCTTTCTGTTCTCCAGCTCTACAACTGAATTGCTCTTCCCAGTTTCCTGAAGGCTAGTCCAGTTGTTGACTTCTGCTTCATGATCTACCAAATCTTCCTCAATGGTCTTTATAGCTGAGGCTTCTCACAATGTGCAAGTTTCATTTTTTTGTGGTTGTCGCTATTGCTTCGTGGAAACTATTCTTCTTGCCACCATCCCTCAGTATTTCACTTGTGCCTCGATTACATTTTCAGAGCCGTTCTAAAGTTTTATCAGCACACCCTGAGCTTGGCATTTGCAGTGAAACAGATCAACTCAAACCCAAGATTCTTGTCTAACATTACCCTCGGATTTTTCATCTGTGAGAACTATTTTGATGCTCAGTGGACTTACCGTTCCACTTTGGAATTGCTCTTCCGATCGGCTGATCAGTTGGTTGTCAACTACGGATGTGCTACCAATGAGAATCTCGTTGTGGCCATCATTGGTGGATTTGGTGCTGATATCTCATTCTTCATGTCTGATCTCATAAGCCTTTATAAAATCCCACAGGTAAGATATATGCATGGATATGTATGAAAACTCTTCCTTGTGGCAAAATGGAAGGGAACAGGGAACCATTCTATTTCAAGTAGGAGTTGGGTTATATTTTAATGATGTAGCAAAAGGACCTGATGAAATTTGGCAGTTGGATTAAAGCCCTACCTCAGGGGTCAGCAATTTGCGGCTCTGGAGCCACATGCGGCTCTTTCATCCCTCTGCTGCGGCTCCCTGTCACTCAAAATATGTGTCACAACCGTCAATGTGTGACACCCACCAGCATGTTCAATATAATAGCTGTTTTGCACCTGTCTTTCGCAGTACTCTTTTCAAATTTGGATACTGTCCCCTTTGTAAACAAATTACTAGTTTACATAGACAGATGACCTATCTAGAATCCCTAATCTGTGCTCTCCAAGCAGAAATTAGGTGTCCAATTTGGCCATTCCACTCTATGGAAAGGCCACGCTATCAGCCCCCCCCCCCACCTCAAAGATCCTACAGGAGAAGAGCAGTCTGGGCAACCGTGGGATCTGGCAGGGTAAGAGCTGTGAACCATAAACACAAAGCTTTTGCTGTGACCCAGCATAACAGATATAGCCCCCTTGCTGACCTTAATGGGGACACTAAAGAGACAGATCAAGATAGTTGTGATAATGATGACTCAAATAAGCAGGGGATCATGGTCTAAAATGAAGAACTTTCTTCGGAAAGGTGAAATGGGGAACCAGGTATCACACATCAGTCGCACAAGAAGAGCAAGGTATGCAAAAAGAGAAGTCATCTTCTGGTTGGTGATTCAATCGTAAGGGATGTAAATTTAGGAAAGGATATGGAGGTTTTAAAAGAGGTCAGGTGTCTGCCAGGTACTACTGCCAGCAGAGACAAGAGGTGTATTCTTAAGATAGTCAAGAATGTAAGTAAGGACTGTGACGTTGATGCTGATGATAATACATCTTGGCACAAATGATCTGTCCCAAAAAGATGTACTTTCTGTGCAGAATGATTTCCAGAGCTTGGGCTATGAACTTAGTAGTATAGGTTGTAGGTTTATCTTTTCAGACGGTTTACCAGTATATGAGGAACAAAAAGAGAAGGGCTTACTATTGAGGGAAATAGGGACCACCTTTCGTGGAAAGGTAACAGCACTCCATGTGCCTTTGGCATTTAATCATGCCAGCCACATGACCATGGAGACGTCTTCAGACAGTGCTGGCTCTTCAGCTTTAAAATGAAGATGAGCACCGCTCCCTAGAGTCAGGAACAACTAGCACATATGTGTGAGGGGAACTGTTATCTTTATCTTAATCATAACATTCAGAGTTTCATTTACAATGGAGAATGGAAGCTTATAAAAGGCAATAGCTTTGGAAAAAAGTGTATATATGAGCAAATTGTTTAAGAAAACTTTCCTTTTTCAGATTAGCAGTGACATTCCAATGATAAGTAACCAACTGCATATTGTATTTTAGCTTGCTTATGGCTCATTTGCTGCCGAGAAGCAAGGGACAAAAGTGGCTAATACTTTTTATCGGATGGCTCCCAACGAAACCCTTCAGGTTGCCGGGCTTATCCAGTTGCTGAAACATTTTGGATGGACCTGGGTTGGCTTCTTAATTCTGGATGATGACAGTGGAGACCATTTCTTCCGAGCCCTGGAGCCCCTTCTTTCCGAGAACAGGATCTGCGCTGCTTTTGTGGAGAGATTTCCTAAGCAATCCTTTTCCTTTATTTTTAAAGGCCACACAATGCCGTGGTTGGCTCTTTATTTGGTCGACCCCAAAGTCAACACATTCATCTTCTACGGGGAAAGCAGCACCGCCATGCTTCTGTTTCTCTTCATGAGATATATAGACGAAAGCCTTGGGAAACTCTGGATTTTGACAGCTCAAGTAGATCTCACGTTAACCAATGCTCATCGACCTTCCGATCTGCAATTGTTCGATGGAGCCATTTCCTTTGGTATACACTCCAATGCTCTGCCAAGGTTCAATGAATTCCTTTGGGCCATCAAGTTATCCCCGATCCAACGAAATAGTTTGTTGAAAGAGTTCTGGGAGCAAGGCTTTGATTGCTCCTTTTCGGGAAGTAATGAACCAATGGAAAGCGATGCAGCTTGTACTGGGAGGGAAGATCTGAAAATGCTCCCTACACATTTCTTTGAAATGACCGGCCACAGCTACAGCATCTATAATGCCGTCTATGCAATAGCACATGCTCTTCAAGGCATGGATCTACTTAGGTCTAAATACAAAAGGGTAGCAGAGAGTACAAGGGATGGACTTCAAAAGCAAGATATCTGGAAGGTAATAACTTGTGTGTCAGATTTCCGAAAGATGCCCTAATTAATTCATAATGATAGAGTGAAGTTCTCAATACAAAACCAGTGATTTATTAGGAGCTCCATTAGGTAAGATCTGTTCGCAGTCAAGCCTGTGCTTTGTTTGATTTACTTCTGAACTTTACCCCTGTTCCTTCCCTCCCCACAGTCTGTGTCATAAATCACATTACCCTATGGATGCACGCCTCCCAAACCGGCTACCATAATCTGAGATCTGACTCCAGCCAACAGTATACGTGGAATGCACTCTCCCTCATTCTGTTCCCATGACAACACTGAGAGTTGACATTGTGAATCAAAGGCCATCATTGCAAGGAGCAGATTGGAACAATTAGTAACATGTCTATTGAGCTTCGCTCTTAGATTAGTGAGGAGGTAGTGAAGTAACAGAAGCTCCATTTTTGTCTCTCTTGTGGAACCCCAGAATAGTAACTTGTGTAATTTGTCAGGGTTCAATGAGAGTCGTTTTTTTTTCTTTTTAATTTCCTTACCAGTGGTGGGTTCCTGCCGGTTCGAACTGGTTCGGCCGAACCTCTAGTGGTTTGGCAGCCTGCGTTTCTGGAACTGGCAGCGACCCAGGCCTGCCACTGGCCTTGAACCAGTTCTTTGGGTGGAAGTGAAAGTGCCACCATCTTGTTTTTCAGTTCTGCGCATGCACAGAACAATTTTAATTGCACTGTGCATGTGCACACAGCAAGCACCAAGAGTGCATGCATGGTGCACACACAAGCCAACCGGCAGTAGTGCCTGCCGGAACCCCACCCCTGTTCCTTACCTTTTTTTTTTGTATCTTGTCTAACATTTCTAGTTCATGCTTCCAATTAACTGAGCGTGTTTAGCTTAAACAAGAAAAATCTAAAGAGGAGACATGATCATAATCTTCCAAGAATGGAAGGGAGGAATGTTACTTTTTTACTTTATTTAGATTTATAAACCGCTCCCTCTCCCCGAAGGGACTCGGGGCGGTGTACAGTCAGAGTTAAAACATCATATACATATATATACATAGAGGAGGCGATATACAAACTGTACAATAATAATAAAATTAGAAACAACATTAAAATCTACCCCAAAATATACCCTAAATTTAAAAATAACTGCCAGGAGGATAAGGAATAGGACTATAAATGGGCCAGGCCAGCTAATTGGAACAGGTGGGTCTTGAGTTTCTTGCGGAAGGAGCGGAGATCCGTGGTGGTTCTAATATCGGGGGGGAGGTCATTCCAGAGGTTTGGGCCCATCACAGAGAAGGCCCTACTCCTGGGCGCCGCCCGCTGGCATTGCTTAGTGGACGGCACCCGGAGGAGTCCCTCCCTGTGAGAGCGAATTGGTCACAGGGATGTATGGGGTAGGATGCGATCCCGCACGTAACTTGGTCCTGTGCCATGGAGCGCTTTAAAGATGGTAATCAATGTGAGGTTTTATTCTCCATAACACTTGAGGGAATCACAAGAACTTTACCACCTGAGTAATTTCTATTTCTCTAAGTCCTCATTTCTTTCTCTACTTTGAATCAGAAGGAAACGACTTTTTCCAGTGCCTAAAGCTACATCCCTTAAGATGGATTTGATGACAAAATAAGCAGATTTACAGTATCAAGTCTTCAATAGATTGTATTTTGCTTGAATTCAGCTCTGGAAGTCAGGGCTGAAAACCTAGTTTTTCAGACTGTGGGTGTCCTTTACAAGCCACCCTGATCAGACTGTATTCAGCCAGTTCGGACTGGTTTGCCTGAAGCGGTAGTGGAAATCACAGGTGGGCCTGCCATCCTATTTAGACAAGTTTTTGAGGCAGTGCACCAGTGGTGGGTTCCTGCCGGATCGCACCGGATCGGGGGCTCCCTTTCGGCGCTGAACCCGGAAGTACGTTCTTGCCCCGCCCCTGGCAACGGGAAGACGCTTGCCTGCTCTCCACCAGCTCAGCTGGGACAGGAGACGTTTCCTCAGCGGAGCGGAGCGCCTGAAAGGGATGCAGGCTCAGCCTGCCAGGCTGCCACCGCTCCACTGAAGACATTGCTGAGCAGAGAAACATCTCCGGTCCCAGCCGAGCTGGTGGAGCGCAGGCAAGTGTCGTCCCGTCGCCAGGGTCGGGGCAATAACGTACTTCCGGGTTCAGCGCCGAAAGGGAGCGTGCGATCCGGTGCGATCCGGCAGGAACCCACCACTGCAGTGCACATGTGCGAGAGGGGCGGGCCTGGGGCAAACCGGTGTTAACAAAATGTGAAACCCATCACTGACCCGGATGTCAATATCGAAGTATATGCAATCTATTTTTGTCTCTCTCGTCGAAGATTACAATTGTGATTTGTGCAATGTTTCATGGTTTAGTTACAGTAATGGGTTACAGAAATCAGTGGGATTGAAGTAAGGCCACATTCATTTCCCTGATTCAGTTTTCAGGAAATCTTCCTTTAATCCAGTGTTTCTCAACATTGGCGACTTTAAGTCCTGTAGACTTCAACTCCCAGAATCTCCCAGCCTGGGGAATTCTGGGAGTTGAAGTCCACAGGACTTAAAGTCACCAAGGTTGAGAAACACTGCTTTAATCCATTTTTGTAATCCTGGAAGGCTCCAAGAACAATGTGAGGACTTACTCACAATAGTTTCTTTATTATGGGCCAAGTTAAGGACAGAAATCTTACCAGACTAAAGCACACAACAGCAATTCCACACAACCAGGGAAATTGTCTGCCCTGGTTCTCTTTCTGCATTCCAAAGATTACAGATTTATCTGACTCTTAAATCCTTGGGAAAGATGCCGTCCCTCCTGTGACTTGGTACAACAGACTAGAATAACAGAATTACAGACTTGGAAGGGACCTTGGAGGTCTTCTAGTCCAACCCCTGCTTAGGCAAGAAACCCTACACCACTTCAGACAAATGGTTACCCAACATCTTCTAAAATACTTCCAGTGTTGGAACATTCACAACTTCTGGAGGCAAGTTGTTCCACTGATTCCTTGTTCTAACTGTCAGGAAATTTCTCCGTAGTTCTAGGTTGCTTCTCTCTTTGATTAGTTTCCACCCATTGCTTCTTGTCCTGCCTTTAGGTGTTTTGGAGAATAGCTTGACTCCCTCTTCTTTGTGGCAACCCCTGAGATATTGGAAGACTGCTCTCATGTCTCCTTCTTTTCATTAAACTAGACATACCCAGATCCTGCAATATTCTTTGTAGGTTTTAGCCTCCAGTCTCCTAATCATCCTTGTTGCTCTTCTCGGCACTCTTCCTAGAGTTTCAACATCTTTAAGAAGAAGATGTTGGATAGCTATTTGTCTGAAACGGTATAGGGTTCCCTGCCTAGGCAGGGGGTTGGACTAGAAGACCTCCAAGGTCCCTTCCAACTCTACTATTGTATTATCTTGTATCTTTTTTATATTGTAGCAACCAAAGCTAGATGCAATATTTCAAGTGTGGTGTTACCAATAAAGTGTTATGAACATTACATGTGGTCTTGATTCTACCCCTTTATTAATGCGGCCTAGGACCACATTCTACCAGAAATCCACTGATTTGTTTCCACTTCTTTATTCCGTCTCCTTTTTATTTAGCTTCATTGGTTCCTTCAAGGCCTTTCATTCAATAATTCCCTTGGAGAAACGGTGTCCATCGACCATCATGGAGAAGTGCTTTCTGGATTCGATATTACAAACGTGGTCATGTTTCCAAACAACTCCTACCGCAAAGTGAAAATCGGAAAGATGGATCCCAAAGCCCTTGTTGGAGATGAATTTGTGATTCATGAAGATTTAATTCTGTGGCCCAAATATTTTAAGAGGGTATGGATTTTGAGAGATGTTTTTATTTTGGATGAAAGATTGGGAGATCAGAGATAGGTTTCATTGTGCAGCTGTCCTTCAATTCCTTCAATCAGTTAAAATGAACTATTCTGTGTTCAAAGTATAGCTCTTTTATCCTGTTCTGGGGTAATTATAATTGGGAATAGTTTAGAGGACTTTGGGGGCTGGGTGCAGTGGTGGGATTCAATTTTTTTACTACCGGTTCTGTGGGCATGTCTTTGTGGGCGTGGCTTTGTGGACATGGCAGGGGAAGTTACTGCAAAATCCCCTTTCCCTCCCCACTCCTGGGGGAAGGATACTGCAAAATACCCATTCCCTCTCCACTTCTGGGGAAGGTTACTGCAAAATCCCCATTCCCTCTCCATTCCTGGGAAAGGTTACTGCAAAATCCCCATTCCCTCCCCTCTCCTGGGGGAAGGTTACTGCAAAATCCCCATTCCCTCCCCTCTCCTGGGGGAAGGTTACTGCAAAATCCCCAGTCCCTCCCCACTCCTGGGGGAAGGTTACTGCAAAATCCCCATTCCCTCTCCATTCCTGGGGGAAGGTTACTGCAAAATCCCCATTCCCTCCCCTCTCCTGGGGGAAGGTTACTGCAAAATCCCCATTCCCTCCCCTCTCCTGGGGGAAGGATACTGCAAAATCCCCAGTCCCTCCCCACTCCTGGGGGAAGGTTACTGCAAAATCCCCATTCCCTCTCCATTCCTGGGGGAAGGTTACTGCAAAATCCCCAGTCCCTCCCCACTCCTGGGGGAAGGTTACTGCAAAATCCCCAGTCCCTCCCCACTCCTGGGGGAAGGTTACTGCACAATCTCCATTCCCTTCCCACTCCTGGGGGAAGGATACTGCAAAATCCCCATTCCCTCCCCTCTCCTGGGGGAAGGATACTGCAAAACCTCCATTCCCTTCCCACCCCACTAACCTGCTTTCCAGCTCCATTCTCCTGTGCAGGGCAACAAAAGAAGATTAGCTGGGAGGCTGGGAGGCAGCGAGGCCGGGGCCAGCCTATTTGCCGATTCTCCGAACTACTCAAAATTTCCGCTACCTGTCAGAATTGACTGAATACTAGTTCTGAGTGGGTGGGTGGT
This sequence comes from Natrix helvetica, assembly GCF_964273705.1. Classification (NCBI taxonomy): domain Eukaryota; kingdom Metazoa; phylum Chordata; class Lepidosauria; order Squamata; family Natricidae; genus Natrix; species Natrix helvetica. The sequence continues at coordinate 80,864,096 of NC_138555.1, read as the reverse complement.
GGAATACTTTGCTGTTACCCCCATCTCTAGAAAAAATGAAATGAAATTCAGAGATAAATAAAAATATTATTAGAAATAATTGAGTAGAATATCTTTCTTTATCTAAGTGCAAAGTTCCAGAAACAAATGATCACTGAAATTTGATAAAAGCAATTTAAAATGGAATTGGAATAAAATACCATTTAAAATGGAATGGGAATAAAATACCATTTAAAATGAAATTGGAATAAAATACCATTTAAAATGAAATTGGAACAGCGTACAATAATTTAAGATGTAGATAAAATACACTAAAATATATTTCGGTGTCACAATCTACCCCAATTACTCCCACACAGGCAGATCTCAATGGAACCTTTTTGCTTAAGTCCTGTGCTGTGTTAAATGTTATTTTTAGATTCTAGCCACACACAAGGAAAGTTGTTTGGATATGGGGGTCCCAATGGGTCATTTGTTGTTATACAGACCTGTCTCTCAAACTCTTATATGGACAACAATCAAATAGGAATATCAGAAGTGCTCCCACCTCTTTTTTGGACAGGGCATGAGCCATTTGAGAACCAGTGAGCTGACAAACTTAGTGGTTGGTGTAATACAATGCAATACAATGCAATGCAATGCAATACAATGCAATGCAATGCAATACAATGCAATGCAATGCAATGCAATGCAATGCAATGCAATGCAATACAATACAATACAATACAATACAAAAAAATACAATACAATACAATGCAATGCAATACAATACAATATAATACAATTGCAGAGTTGGAAGGGACCTTGGAGGTCTTCTAGTCCAACCCCCTGCCTGGCAGGAAACCCTATACCATTTCAGACTAATGGCTATCCAACATCTTCTTAAAGACTTCCAGTGTTGGGGCATTCACAACTTCTGGAGGCAACTTCTGTTCCACTGATTAATTGTTCTAACTGTCAGGAAATTTCTCCTTAGTTCTAAGTTGCTTCTCTCCTTGATAAGTTTCCACCCATTGCTTCTTGTTCTACCCTCAGGTGCCTTGGAGAGTAGTTTGACTCCCTCTTCTTTGTGGCAACCCCTGAGATATTGGAACACTGCTATCATGTCTCCCCTAGTCCTTCTTTCTCTTAAGCTAAACATACCCAGTTCCTGCAACAGTTCTTCCTATGTTTTAGCCTCCAGTCCCCTAATCCTCTTTGTTGCTCTTCTCTGCACTCTTTCTAGAGTCTCCACATCTTTTCTACATCATGGCGACCAAAACTGAATGCAGTATTCCAAGTGTGGCCTTACCAAGGCATTATAAAGTGGTATTAACACTTTTAACGTGATCTTGATTCTATCCCTCTGTTGATGCAGCCTAGAACTGTGTTGGCTTTTTTGGCAGCTGCTGCACATGGCTGGCTCCTATTTAAATGGTTGTCTACTAGGACTCCAAGGTCCCTCTCCCAGTTACTACTACTGAGCAAGGTACCACCTATACTGTACCTGTGCATTTCGTTTTTCTTGCCTAAATGTAGAACCTGACTCTTTTCACCCTTGGATTTCATTTTATTAGATAGTGCCCCATGTTCAAGTTGTACACTAATAATAGTGTAAAAAGTGAATCAGTGACTCCTTCCCTGTTTTCCCAAAAAATAAGACCTCCCCTGATATTAAGCCCAATCTGGCTTTTGAGCCCATGTGCTAAAATAAGTCCACCCCTGAAAATAAGCCCTCCCCTAAATATTTAAACACATGTGCAGCCAGTCCCCGCCATTTCCTTGGGGCAGAAAGGGAGGAAACATGCCCCATGCAACCCACATACACTGGCCATCCACATGGAACAACCTTGGGGAAGGCTGCTACCACAAACCCTAGGTACCACACCCCTTTTCTTAGTGGTGGCCACAAAAAGAGTGGCAGGCCCAACAACGCAGGGGCTGTCAAGAATGTATCAGAAACAGGGACAGAACCTCCAGCCCTCTCTGGATCAGGTGATCTGTGGGCCAAAGTTAAGGGATCTCCTGCACCTCAAAAATAGTAAGACCTTCCTGAAAATAAGGCCAAGCACTTATTTTGGAGGTCAAAAGAAAATAAGACCCTGTCTTATTTTGGGGGAAACAGGTAATGTCATGGGTGGGAAATTCCACTATCCTTTGATTTCTGCTACTCTGTTCGTGCAGGTAGATTAGAGGACTCTCCAGTATTGCTCAAGTCTTCAGTCTTGAATTCCATCCTTGTTTATCAACAGGTCTTGCCCCGTTCAGTGTGTAATGACCACTGTCCTGCTGGCTATCAGAAGAAGAAGAAAGAAGGAGAGAAATTTTGCTGCTACGATTGTGATCCTTGTTCCAATGGGAAGATGTCAAACATGTCAGGTAAATTATTCTACCCTACCCTACCCTACCCAATCTACCCTACCGTATCCAACTCTACTCTATTCTACCCTAATCTACTCTACTCTACTCAATTCTACTCTACTCTATCTACTCAACTCAACTTAGCTCAACTTTACTCAACTTTACCCTTCCGTACATGTTCTGATGGGAAGATGTCAATTATAGTAAATTATTCTGCTCTGCTCTGCTCTGCTCTGCTCTGCTCCGCTCCGCTCCGCTCCACTCCACTCTTTTACTCTATCTACACCTACCCTCAACTCTACTTTACTCTACCTTACCCTACTCTACTCTACCCTATTTCCTCTACTCTACTCTCTGGTATATTACTTTGTTTCAATGCAAAACTGACCAGACGTGTACCAGGTTTGGTTGAAATTGCTGTAAAGTAAAACAAGGGCAAGGCTTCAGTCGTACCATAGTGACCACTTTTTTGGGTGTTTTGAACAAATGTAAACACTCCCACTTATATACATCCATGGGATGGGTCTTTAGGAAGCTTGTATAATATATCCAGTGTGGAGCGTCCTGACTATGATCACTAACAGAGAAGATCCTCACCCCAATAAATTATCTTTAGGTATCATATAATGAGGGATGCAGTGGCTCAGTGGCTAACATGCTGTGCTTGTCAATCAGTTCAGTGTGAGCTGAACTAGTGAGCTCCTGTTACTTGTCCCAGCTTCTGCCAACCTAGCAATTTGAAAGCAGGTAAAAAATGCAAGTAGAAAAATAGGGACCACCTTTGGTGAGAAGGTAACGGAGTTCTGTGCACCTTCAGTGCATAGTCATGATGGCCCCATGACCATGGAGACGTCTTTGGACAGTGCTGGCTCTTCGGCTTTGAAACAGAGATGAGAACTGCCCCCTAGACTCAGGAATGAATAGCACACATATGCATGGGGATCTAATCAGGTTTTTTTTCAAGCTTAGCTTTAAAAGACATGGATGTCAAATGCCCAAATCCCCAGCCAAAATTCTGAGAAGTGAAGTCCAAAGTTCTTTAAATGGTCAAGTTTCAAAAAACATTTATATAATTTAATCTATAAATGTATATGTTATATATAACTTGATGCCCCATCAGTCATGAAGGTTAGATCCCATACCTCATGATTTTTCTCTTATTTGCAGACACGATGGCCTGTTCTGAATGTCCAGAAGATCAATATCCAAGTAAGGACAAAGTTCAATGCATTCCCAAAACTACAACATTTCTAACTTATGAAGAAGCTTTAGGGATCAGTTTAGTTGTGATTGCTGTTTTATTCTCAACTATTACGATGTTCATACTTGGCATATTTATCAAGCATAAGGACACCCCTATTGTTAAAGCGAACAACAAGGACCTCACCTACACTCTCCTCATCTCCCTTCTGCTCTGCTTCCTCTGCTCTTTCCTCTTCATGGGAAAACCTCATCAAGTGACTTGCTTCCTCCGACAATCTGTCTTTGGCATTATCTTCTCTGTGGCCATTTCTTCTGTGTTGGCCAAAACCATCATGGTCATTGCTGCATTCATGGCCACTAAACCAGGGTCCGGCATGAGAAAATGGTTGGGCAAAACACTGTCCACCTTAATTATATTTCTTGGCTCTTGCATTCAAGCAAGCATTTGTCTGGCATGGATGATCATTTCTCCTCCCTTTCCAGAACTTAACATGCGATCAGTGACTGAAGAGATCATAGCAGAATGTAACGAAGGGTCTGTTGTGATGTTTTATCTTGTCTTGGGCTACATGGGGTTTCTGTCTCTTGTCAGCTTCATGGTGGCTTTCCTGGCTAGGAACCTGCCCGACACATTCAATGAAGCCAAGTTCATCACTTTCAGCATGCTGGTGTTTTGTAGTGTTTGGTTGTCTTTTGTTCCCACCTACTTGAGCACCAAAGGAAAGTATATGGTAGCTGTGGAGATCTTCTCCATCTTAGCTTCTAGTGCTGGGTTATTGGGATGTATCTTTTTCCCCAAATGCTACATTATTTTGCTGAGGCCTGAGCTCAACAGCAAAGGGCATATTGTAAAGAAAAAAAACTTGCATGATTATTAAACTGTGGCTCTCCCTTGAGTTCCTTATATCTAGTTTTGCATTTCCTCCTGATAATATTACACAATAATTCTGAACATTTAACTATGTAACCATTTCAGAGGGATATTCCCCAAAATGAACAAAATATTGCAGGGGTTCAATAAAGCGTCTCTTGAAAAGAGTTACAAATTTCTAAGGAAAAGACATTCAAGCAATATTGAAAACCATCAGGTTTTTGAAGAGGAGGACAAATAGACTGATGAAAAGGAAAATTCCACCATAATATGAAGTCAACAGACCTTCATAAAGGAAGTTTTGAGGACAATTAACTTGTTGGTGTTTAATCTTGGATCCAATATGTTCTAACTGTTAGGGTTCTAAATACCATGGAGAAATAAATCATTGTCCAAGGCAAAACATCCTTAAAGGTCCAATTTATTCTACAGGCAAGTTAGCACCTCTATGGAAAATTCCAACTCTGATTTGCATCCTGGAATTCCACCCAGTTGAAAGTTCATGATCTATCCCCACACCCACAAATCCATCACATGTTCCAATCATCATCTTCCACGCTGGCATCTACACCCCTCTGGTTCTGGTCAGGTGTCGAGGTGTGGAGACAAAAGATGACCTTGGCTTCTATAAAAGAATGTCAACATACATTCCACAATCCTACTCCTTTCTATTCCCCCCTCCCAACTACTACACTAATGAAACAGCATAGGAAATTATTAGAAAGTGTGGCAGGCCAAAGATCCTAAAAAGAATATAACTACAGGCCTGACACTAACGTAATAACTTAATTTATTGAATGGGAATTATGAGAGGACAGTTGCTAAAACATCAAATATTTTCTATCTATGTATTTATTCCTTTATTATTTTTACAAATAACTAAAGATGGCAAACATATCCAACACACGTTCACGTCGTAGTTTTTTCACCACCACAACACTGTGAGTAAATTTGGGCTAAGAGAGAAGGACTGGTCCAAGCTGGATTTCTGGTTCCTTAACTACTATACCCATGGTGGCGAACCTATGGCACGCATGGCAGAGGTGGCATGCAGAGTCCTCTCTGTGGGCCTGCACACTGTCGCCAACTGCTTTTCGGGTTTCCTGCATGAGTGCTGGCCAGCTGGTCTTCATAAGCACCAGAGCACTGGAAAATGGCTGGAAAAATGGAGAGAAAATGGCCAGAAAACAGGCATGTGCGCACTGGCCAGCTGATTTTGGGTTTCCAGTGCTCCTGCATGCTGGAAACCCCAAGACCAGCTGGCCCATGCACATATGCACACCGGACAGCTCCTCTTTGGGTTTCCGGCACTCCGGCGCGCACACATGCACATGCATGCACACGCATTCCAGTTTGGGCACTCAGTGCCGAAAAGGTTCATCATCACTGCACCATACCAAACTGACTCTTTAAAAAGAAAGCCCACCAGGAAGTATTTAGAAGAGGTTACGTGAGAAAATGCAATTGATCTTCAAGGAATGTTCAAAGATCACTATTTAATTGTGGAATAGAGGAATTGGGTGGATGGAGGCTCTGTATTTTTCTCGGGTATGCTGAAGCTATAGAACAGAGGTGTCAAACTCAAGGCCCAGGGGACGAATCCGGCCTGTGGAGTGCTTTCAGGGGTGGGTTCCTGCCAGTTCTAACCTCTTCTATAGAAGAGGTTCCACAAATCTACAGTGCCTTTTAGAACCGGTTCCAGCTCCCTCCCGCCCTCCCGTCCACACATCATCAAGATGAAGAGCGAGAGGAGGAATTCTGGGGGTTGAAGTCCACAAGTCTTAAAGCTGTCAAGTTTGAACACCCCTGGTTTCTTTTTTCTAAAGGGTTAGGGGTGCAAGGGTCTTGCAACTTGACAGCTTTAAGATTTGCACACTTCAATGCCAGAGTTCCTGAGCCAACATGACTGGAGGAGGAATTCTGGGAGTTGAAGTCCACAAGTCTTAAAGCTGTCAAGTTTGAATACCCCTGGGTTTTTTTCTAAAGGGTTAGGGGTGCAAGGGTCTTGCAACTTGATAGCTTTAAGATTTGCACACTTCAATGCCAGAGTTCCTGAGCCAACATGACTGGAGGAGGAATTCTGGGAGTTGAAGTCCACAAGTCTTAAAGCTGTCAAGTTCGAACACCCCTGGGTTTTTTTTCTAAAGGTTTAGGGGTGCCAGGGTCTTGTAACTTGACAGCTTTAAGACTTGCATGCTTCAATGCCAGAGTTCCTGAGCCAACATGACTGGAGGAGGAATTCTGGGAGTTGAAGTCCACAAGTCTTAAAGCTGTCAAGTTCGAACACCCCTGGGTTTTTTTCTAAAGGTTTAGGGGTGCCAGGGTCTTGTAACTTGACAGCTTTAAGACTTGCATGCTTCAAATGCCAGAGTTTCTTTCTTTTTTTCTTTTTTAAGAATTTTATTGGTTTTTAAACATTTATAGGGAAGGCTAGGTGGATATACAAAAAAATTTGGCAGCTACATCGTGCTGAAAGTAGAAATCTCTCCAAATCTCACAACTTATACAGAAAGAAAAACAAAAGATAAAAGATAAGCAAAAGCAGCATCTTATTATTCATTGTATCAACCATATATTCAATCATCTATTTTACCACTTTCTAATATATCAACAATTACAATAATATTTCAAATACATTTATTTTTGTGACTTTAAGAAATATAGATTTTAAATTTCAGAATTGTGGCTAGGGAATTTTGGGAAATTGAGGTCCACAGGTCTTAAAGGTGGTAAACTTGAAAAACACTGGATTAGACCATAGGGTATGAACCAAAACTAACTTATTGAAATGGGAATCTTCTTTTATGGTTAAAATTGTGATCAAATAGTACCACACTTAAAATATGACAAGTTTCCTAAAGCCCCATTTTTCAAGCTGTGGATAACTACTGATGCTTCACTCCCGTAGTTTCACAAGGTTGGTCTTAATATCAGATATAACTTCTGTTTGGTTTGTTCTTGTTGAGAACTAGATGTCTCTTCTCCCATTTCAGGTCACTCAGCACCTCCATAAAACACATGGTGTGCTGGGATCTTTGACAGGAGAGAGTTTGCAGGTGAATAATTTGTTCTAGGCAGGGGTGGGTTCTATAGAAGAGGTTCTATAGAAGAGGTTCCACACAAACTTAAAAATGACATTCTCGGTCGCATATAAGGAAAACCAGTATAAAATGTTTTACAGATGGCACCTAGCACCAACAAGGTTAGCTAAAATATTGGCAAATACATCCCCAAAATGTTGGAAATGCGAATCGATACACGGAACATACTACCACCTATGGTGGACCTGTGAGGAGGCTAAAAAGTTTTGGAAAAAGATCCAAAAGTGGCTGGAGGCAATAACGGGAGTTAAAATAGATTGGAAACCGGAAATTTTCTTATTAGGAACAATGTCTGCGAAATACAAAAAAGAAACCCAGTACTTAATATTGCATATAATAACGGCGGCAAGGATTGCCTATGCCCAGAAATGGAAAAACAAGCTAACTCCAAGTGAAGAGGAAATAATAAGAAAGGTGATGGACTGTGCCGAAATGGACAAACTAACTAAAGAAATCCAGGGAAAAGAAGAATCAGAATTCTATCAGATATGGGATAAATGGTATAGGTGGATGGAGGAAAGAAATAGGAATCCTAGGCGATAAATAAGCAGAATGTGGTAGCTCTTATAGATTGTTGTCGGTGTTAAAATGTTTATTCATTGAATAATATAAATACGAATGATTTTGGATAAAAGTACTTTCAAACAAATGCAGTTAAAGGAGAATGTTGGTATATTCTTTGATTTAAAATGCACAACTCAATTTGAATGAAGTATAAAGAATGATTGTAGTAATGCACGGAATTTAAATGTAACCAATCAACATGCTAGCTGGAAGACGTATTGAAGAGTGTTAAAAAAAGAAGAAGAAGAGGTTCCACAAATCTACCGTGCCGTTTAGAACCGGTTCCAGCTCCCTCCCCCCGCCCGTCCGCACATCATCAAGATGAAGAGCGAGAGGAGGAATTCTGGAAGGACATAAAGGCTATGGGATTATGCGTGACTAGCAGTGGTTGGTTTCACATTTTGTTACACACCGGTTCCCCCCCTCCTGCATGTGTCCTTGCATGTGCTTGGCCTTCCGTACATGCACTTTTCTCGCGCGTTCGCCTTCCACGCATGCACCCAGCCTCAAAAATGTGCCTAAATAGGACGGCTTAGAGCTGGCTGGGGGGAGGGGGCGAGCCTACACATGATTTTTGCTACCGGTTTTGGAGAACCAGTCCAAATTGGCTGAATACCGCCTCTGATGACTAGGATCAAGAAAAGGGGGCAAGCATTGACATACCATGATATGGAGATAACCATTCTGAAGCAGATCCCTAAGAAGATTAGAGAAAAAAGGAAGAACTATTCGCAATTAGCGAATAAATTATACCAGAAAGGGGTGTGGTTTAGATGGTTGATGCCTGAAGGTATGCTGATATTCTGGGAGGAGACAAGAATTAGAATCAATTCACCCATAGAGGCGCAGGCCTTTATGGAAAAAAACAGAACACTCCTAGAAAAAACACGAGATACTACAGCGGACACGCAGGACACGGGAGGGGCCAGAGCTCTGCCAGTGGAGGGAGATGGGGCAATAGCAAGAAGACTCAGATCACAAAAATAAACAAGAAAATCATATTATTATAAACTGACCGAAAGTGATAATGGAATTATATCTGGATTTTATATTGTAATGTCTAATCTGATTGAATTTAGTAACAGAACTAATATGCTGATTGTAATCAATTATATACCAATGCATTATATATAAATGTATACTATGAGTATGGAGAGAGGGGCGCCTGTCACACTCTGCAACTGCCATAATTTGTATACCTGTCCATTTACCCTTTTCCCTATAAATGTTGAAAAACCAATAAAAATTTTTGTTAAAAAAGAAAAAAGAAAATGAAACTTTAGGTCCACCTTAAGGCCGACTGTGTAACTTAATATCATTCAAATTAAGGGAGAGCACCATGAAAATGCCTTCAAGCCCTTGAAGAAAAGCTGGAATAGGTTTTCAAGAAAGAAAGAAAAAGCCAAGGGGAGCAATGTATTGCTCAATGGACTAATTTTGCACTCTTTATAAGCAACCAACTGATAATCAGGCATTGCCCAGGTATTTATTTATCCTAATCCTGTATTAGACAGAAAAAGGAATGAATTATATCTATAGTGTCACATGACACACACACACACACACTCCCCTGCTCCTCGTGCATGCATGCACGAGCCCCCCATGCCCTGTTTTGGGCCTAGTAGGCCTCCCTGCAGCCTCTTGAGAGCAAAAAAGGGGCCACGGGTGGCTCCCACTGCATTCCCCCTGCACCTCCCTGCATTGGATTGGATTGGAAAGGCCCAACAGAGACTTCATTTCCTTAGAGTCCTGCGAAAAAATTAGGTGGAACAACGGCTGATGACCTCTTTCTATCGGTCCACCATAGAAAGTGTCCTCACATATTGTATTACAGTATGGTATGCTGGTTTAACAGCGGCGGACAGGAAGGCCCTACAGAGAGTGATCAATTCGGCACAAGAAACCATTGGTTGCCCTCTGACACCACTGGATGACATGGCCAGATCTCGCTGCTTTAGCAGAGTAAGGAAGATACTCAGAGATGATTCACACCCTGGTCAGTGTCTCTTTGCACTTCGACCATCAGGCAGAAGACATCAAAGTATAGCCAGCTGAACAAACAGGTTTAAAGATAGTTTCAGTCCTTGGGCTGTGAGACTTTTAAATACAACCACAATCACTCCATGCATACACTAGTTTTTTTTTTCCTTTTTCTTTCTTTTTTCGTTTCTGTTATAATTTTGCACCAGTGAGATTAAAACCAATTTCATTGTGTTTAAGTACAATGACAATAAAGAATATACTTATACTCCCTCTGCACTCCCCCCGCACCTCACGCATGTGTGAATGACCTCCACACCCTGTGCATGCGTGGTGGCGCTGAGCTGGGGCGAGGACTCATAGAGAGGGCTCTGAATGCCACCTGCGTGAGAGGACACGCACACTGAGGGTTGTTAGGGGTGTCTTACCCTCCACAGTATTTGTTTCCAGAGAATAAGTCATCTGTGTACCAAGTTTGGTTGAAATTGCTTGAAGCGTTCCAGAGTTATGCTGGAAAACACACACACACAGCCATTTGTTTATGTTTATGTTTATGTTTATGTTTACGTTTACGTTTACGTTTACGTTTACGTTTACGTTTACGTTTACGTTTACGTTTACGTTTACGTTTATATTATTATTGTTGTTGTTGTTGTTGTTGTTGTTGTTGTTGTTTATATTTATATATAGAGAGAATTTCTTCAAAAAATGAAACATATCTCAAAGGCTTTTTTGAGGTTGATTGGTGTCCCAAAGGGATACATTTGGAAAAGGTATATATGTTCTATATATCTCTTTATATTATTTTTATTCCTATTCCTATTTATATTATTTATATTATTTATATTATTTATATTATTTATTTATATTTATATTTATATTTATATTTATATTTATATTTATATTTATATTTATATTTATATTTATATTTATATTTATATTTATATTTATATTTATATTTATATTTATATTTATATTTATATTTATATTTATATTTATATTTATATTTATATTTATATTTATATTTATATTTATATTTATATTTATATTTATATTTATATTTATATTTATATTTATATTTATTTATAGAGAGAGAATTTCTTCAAAAAATGAAACATTTCTCAGAGGCTTTTTTGAGGTTGACTGTGCTCATTTGCGTCCCAAAGAGATACATTTGAAAAAGGTAGAGATTTCAGCCATAAATATTTGGTTTAGGAAGAATCTCATGAATAATAATTACATTTGCAGAAGTCATCTTCATTTAACGACCCCATAATCCCTTGAGGGGTGGAGTCTGGGCAACTGCATGCAGCTAGCAGAGTGTTTTAATGGCCAGATGCCCTTCCTGTCGCCAATGAGGAGTTTTGTTCAGCAGATATATTCTCAGTGTGCCCAGAGAGAGAAACATCTGCCTCTACATAGGCTCGAACTCACAGACTGGTGATTGTGAAGGCAAGAGCTTCACCTCTAGGCCACTGCACCACGTCATTAAATTTACAGATATAATCATATATAAATGTTTTATGGGGAATCTCTTAAAAAAACTATGAAGATAGTTACCCAAAGCTCTAATGTGGAAGTGAAACAATGGCTCTCCAAACCCAGGGGCTTCCTTTGGCAGAGATAAGTGTTTATTGGCAATTAATGTAAAATGACTATCATTAGTGCTTTATGACACCAATGCAACAACTTTCCAGGAAACACTGGAAAAGAATTGATAAGTCGATCTGGAAGAGTTATAAAAAATCTTTCACCTCTGCAGTCAAGGGAAAAGGAACAGGCAGGATTGGATTGTGGTGGTGATTTCCATTCACTGGAATGTGTTTTTTCGTCAAACTTGCTTTGCTCACCTTGCTGATTGGACGAGAAAAGTGACAAAATTGTGTGCGTTCACCGAAAGCGTTCCTTGATTTTGCAGCGGATGCAAAATAGCCTCGCCATATGCAGTGACTGGGATTACAAATAATCCTTTAGCAGAGAAAATGTTGAGGGCACCAATTATACTGTGGCTACTGGTTGAAATGACATGCCGGTCTGATGCCGTAACTTGCCCAAGAAGTCTTCCTCCTTCTGTCCTTCATGAGTGGTATAATCCAGGAAACTTCCTCATTGGTGGGATCACCACTCAGATTGTATACGTATTTGAGGAACTTACTTTTGATGGACATCCTTCACAGAAATCCTCTCTGCCACCTCTGTAAGAATTTCTCTTTTCCTTTTCCTTCCTTTCCATCTGTCATTTGAGACAGGGTCTAAGAATTTATACTGTGCAAGTATAAGAACTATAAGAATAAAGGGATATCGTGGCTCAGTGGCTGAGATGCTGAGCATGTCGATCAGAAGGTTGGCAGTTCGGCAGTTCGAATCCCTAGTGCCACGTAACAGAGTGAGCTCCCATTGTTTGTCCGAAAGCAGGTAAAAATGCAAGTAGAAAAATAGGAACCACCTTTGGTGGGAAGGTAACAGTGTTCCGTGTGCCTTTGGCATTTAGTCATGTTAGCAACATGACCACGGAGACGTCTTTGGACAGCGCTGGTTCTTTGGCTTTGAAACAGAGATGAGCACTGCCCCCCAGGGTTGGGAACGACTAGCACATATGTGTGAGGGGAACCTTTACCTTTTACAATACAATACAATACAATAGCAGAGTTGGAAGGGACCTTGGAGGTCTTCTAGTCCAACCCCCTGCCTAGGCAGGAATCCCTATACCGTTTCAGACAAATGGCTATCCAACATCTTCTTAAAGACTTCCAGTGTTGGGGCATTCACAACTTCTGGAAGCAGCTTCTGTTCCACTGATTAATTGTTCTAACTGTCAGGAAGTTTCTCCTCAGTTCTAAGTTGCTTCTCTCCTTGATTAGTTTCCAGTTTTACCTTCACCTTATAAGAATTTACCTTCCAGATTTACCATCACCTTATAAGAATTTACTTTAAAATAACCAGTCAAGCTTCAATTAGATCTTGTATCATGATTATTGTGATATTTGGAATATCATTTGAATATTGGCCAGAAACGTCTTCCTTTTTCCTTTTTTTTTTTGCAAAGCATGCAATTTGGGGACCACAAAATAGACAAAGTAATAGAAAACGGAGATGCTAAAGTGTTCTGGGTGTCAGCTTTGGAAGCCGTATTAACAATGGAAGCTTCCATGCTGCCACATTCTTATGCTTGGGAAATTCAGAGGGGGGAATTTAGTAGAGGGAATAAAGTTAGATATAATAGCATTCTTCTTTTAGGTCAAGGTCATGGTATTCCTGCACCTGGAGAAAAATGCATGGAAATCTCAGGTTCAGGTTAATGTCAGCATTCCAGAAAAAACCCAACTCCAATGAAAAACTCTGAGACAGGCATTTTCTCAAAGCTCCTATTTATTAAAGCAAGTATACAGGCATATCTGGGAAACCCAAAATCTGAGATTTCCGGACATTCTCTCAGTAGGTCAAAAGCCCAAACCCAGCCCCTGCATTCCATCACATGGTCCAATCCCCATCTATTCCAACTCAAGACCTCACTTTAACCACTCCTCCTCCTGGTGCAGGAATACCATTATCTTGACCGAAAAGAAGAATGCTATTATATCTAACTACATTCCCTCTACTAAACCCCCCCCCCCTCCTAATTTGCCAAGCACAAGAATGTGGCATTGTGGAAGCTTCCAGTGTTAATATGGCTTCCAAAGCTGACACTGGGACTTTAGCATTCAAACAAATAAGCACCTTCTACACAATGCAACATAATGCAAAACTTAACCATTGTCAATAAAGAAAACGAAAGGCTTGGGTAGTGGATGTGGGAGCATTTGGAAACAGCAGAAGAGAAGATAACAAAATGCAAAGACATGCAAAGAGAAGAGTAGTCCTCAATGGAACTGCATCTACATGGAGGGAAGAATGTAGTGGAGTACCCCATCCTCTAAATGGGGAACTCATCAAATTTGCAGATGACACCAAGTTAGCAGGAATAGCCAACACTCCAGAAGATAGGCTTAAGATACAGAAGGATCTCGACAAACTTGAACATTGGGCACTATCTAACAAAATGAAATTCAATGGTGAAAAAAGTAAGGTTCTACATTTAGGCAAGAAAAACAAAATGCACAGGTACGGCATAGGTGATACCTTGCTCAATAGTAGTAACTGTGTGAGTGGGATCTTGGAGTCCTACTGGACAACCATTTAAATAAGAGCCAGCAGTGTGCAGCAGCTGCCAAAAAAGCCAACACAGTTCTAGGCAGCATAAACCAAGGGATAGAATCAAGATCACGTGAAGTGTTAATACCACTTTATAATGCCTTGGTAAGGCCACACTTGGAATACTGCATTCAGCTTTGGTTGCCACGATTTAAAAAAGATGTGGAGACTCTAGAAAGAGTGCAGAGAAGAGCAACAAAGAGGATTAGGGGATGGGAGACTAAAACATATGAAGAAGGTTGCAGGAACTGGGTATGTCTGTTTAATTAACATAACGATTAGAATAGCAGTGTATCAATATCTCAGGGGTTGCCACAAAGAAGAGGGAGTCAAACTATTCTCCAAAGCACCTGAGGGTGGTATAAGAAGCAATGGATGGAAACTAATCAAGGAGAGAAGCAACTTAGAACTGAGGAGAAATTTCCTGACAGAATAATGAATCAGTGGAACAGAATTTGCCTCCAGAAGTTGTGAATAATCCAACACTGGAAGTCTTGAAGAAGATGTTGGATAGCCATTTGTCTGAGGTGGTGTAGGGTTTCCTGCCTAGGCAGGGGGTTGGACTAGAAGACCTCCAATGTCCCTTCCAACTCTTGTATTGTAATTGTAAAAAGTACAAAAGAAAGCAAAGATAGTACCAATATAATTGGTGTCTTAGGTGCAATCCTAAAACCACTGGACCACCACTAGAACAAAATCAGCATTGAAAAAAAAATCAGCGTCAGTCAATTGAGAAAAACCACCTTTAATGGAACAAGTTCCTTTCTGCTACAATACTTTTAACTAACGCAAATAATAAAGTCTGCCTGTTTCCGGGTGCTTGGAAAGAATCGGTGTGTGGCTAAAAATGGACAGTCCAGTTTAAGCATCTGTCTGATTGTCTATGGAGGCTCTCATTCATCCAGGACCTAGTTGTCCTAAAGGATCATCTTCAAGAGGCAACTGGACTTTCTTTGATTTTCCTTGAAGCAGAACTGAAGAAGCTTCTTGGATGAGAAGCAAAACCTCTTCAAGAAAAATCAAAGTTGCCTCTTGAAAAAGCACCTTTGGGACATCTGTCTGATTCTGTGACTAATCATGATCTAGTTGCATTATACACTTGAATTTAGCAATTCATGCAAGCAAGCCCAGTTCTAGATGTACCAAATATTCCTCATTGGTTTTTATAGCTGATGCCTATCCAAATGTCCAAGTTTCATATTATTGCTCTTGTTCTCCACAAAATATATTCTCCTTTCCTCAATCCCTCTGTATTTCAATTAATGGTTTCAGATCCGTTTTAAAATTGTATCAGCATTCCCTGAGTTTTGCATTTGCGGTGAAAGAGATCAACTCAAATCCAAGACTTTTGTCTAATGTTACACTGGGATTTTTCATCTGTGACAACTATTTTGATGCCCGGTTGACTTACCGTTCCACTTTGGAACTGCTCTTCCGATCCAACCAGTTGGTTGTCAACTACAGGTGTGGTGTCAAGGAGAATCTCATTGTGGCCATTATTGGAGGATTTGGTGCTGATATTTCTTTCTTCATGTCAAATATCATCAGTCTTTATAAAATCCCACAGGTAAGATGTTTTAGAATTTCAAATAGAATAGGGACCTTGGAGGTCTTCTAGTCCAGCTCAGGCAAGAGAACCTATACTATTTCAGATAAGTGACTGTCTAGTCTTTTCTTTTTTAAAAAAAACAAAAAACCTCCAGTCCATGATTTCTGGTGGCAAGCTGTTCCACTGATTTATTGTCCTCACTGTTAGGAAGTTTCTCCTTAATTCCAGTTTGCTTCTTTCTTTGGCTGTCAATCCATACGGTATGTATTGACATGTATGAAAACTCGTCGACTTGGGAAAATGGGAGCGAATGGGGAAAGTTTTATTCCAAGTAGGGGTTAAATTCTGCTTCAATTATTCATCAAAATGGACAGATGAAATTTGGGAGTTGGAATTAAGACATACCTGATGCAACATATTAAAAAGTAATATTTTTTTTTGAAAAAGCCTACTAGGTTGTGAGAACTTCAGGTGGTCAGATGTAAGTTCATCTTCACCCATAAGGGATGATTGTCTCCATCACCCTTTCGCAGCCAAACCTACGGGATTGTTTAGAGTGCTCTATGTGTCTTCTTAAGGACCTGAAAAAAATGGTAGAGTATAAAGAAATAAACAACAATGTTCCATTTATTTAGCATTTACCATGTTTCCCTGAAAATAAGACTGGGTCTTATATTAATTTTTGCTCCAAAAGTCACATTGGGGCTTATTTTCTGGTTAGTCTTGTTTTCTGGGAAATACAGTACTAAATGCATCCATCTGGCTGACGATCTTAACTAGGTCTTATTTTGGGGGCAAGGCTTATATTATGAACATCCTGAAAAATCATGCTAGGAATTATTTTCCAGTGGGGTCTTATTTTGAGGAAAACAGAGTGGTATATAGGAATTATAGTGGTCAAAGCTTCATTTGCAATTGAAAATGGAAGCCCATGCAAGGAATAATAATAAATTTTCAAATTGTCAGGGTTCCAAATAGCATCCAAAAGTAAATCAGAGTCCAAGGCAAAGGATTGCTCAAAGTTCCAATTTATTAAGAGAGCCATGTTGGCACATCCGGGAAAACCCAAATCTTATTCGTTTTTTTTAACTTGCCTCCCAAATTCCTCTCTTGGGTCTTCTTTACCTACATCTTTCCTGTTTAACTTAAGTATTTCTTCTATTTGTAAGATGAAGCCTAGAGGCCAGCTCTTTGCGCCTGGCTCCCAGCTGGCATTCCCTCTTCACGGCCTCCATGTCTTCCACCACGGCTTTTGAAGGCACATAGATAGTTTCGACATAGATAGGTGATCCTTCGTTTGCTGCTTTTCTCTTCCTCCATCTTCCCTGAGACTTTACGCCACCAGGGCACGGGTTGGTGCTGAGGCTCAGGACCCTGGACAGCACCCAGAAATTCAGGCTAGCTGGTGAAGTATTTTAAGGGAGATTCGGGTTAATGTCATGGTTCCAAATAGCATCCAAAAGTAAATCAGAGTCCAAGGCAAAGTACTGCTGAAAGTTCCAATTAATTAAGAGAACCATGTTGGCACATCTGGGAAAACCTGAATTTGAAAACTTCCCGGTTTTCCCCACCTAGTTGAAAGTTCAAGATCTTGCCCCCCCCCACACCCACAAGTCCATCACATGGTCCAATCTCCCACTGCCATGCTGGCAGTTCCGCCCATCCAATTCTGGTCAGGTGCAGATGTGCAGAGACAAAGGATGACCTTGGCTTTCTAGAAAGAATTTTGTTATGGCTGCATATCATCTAACTCCGTACAATCCCCCCTCCCATTTTCCCACCATAGAAAATGCATAGAAGAATAATAGAAAGTGTGGCAGGCCAAAGGCCCAAAAGGAAAGATTGCTGCAGGCCTGACAGTTGGGGGCAGGATGTATATTTCTACAAGTTCTTTAAGAAAATATAACTTTCTCATAGGAATGGAGGGTTGACAACGATAACCCACAAAGTACACATTTTATTCTAGCTTGCCTACGGTTCATTTGCTCCCAAGAAGCAGGGGACAAAGATGGCTGCTTCCTTTTACCGCATGGCTCCCAATGAATCTCTTCAGATTGCAGGGATCATCCATCTGCTGAAGCATTTTGGATGGACTTGGGTTGGCCTCTTAATTCTGGATGATGAGAGTGGAGACAATTTCCTTCGAGCCCTGGAGCCACTTCTTTCTGAGAACAGGATCTGCTCTGCTTTTGTGGAGAGATTTCCCAAACAAGCTTTCATTTTCATTTTTCAAAATCCTATGGTGGGTAGGATAAATGTTCACATGAGGGAAACCAAAATCAGTACATTTGTCTTCTATGGAGAAAGCTTCACAGCAATGCTTCTATTTCTGTTCGTTAAGTATGCAGGTGAAAGCCGTGGGAAATTGTGGATTCTAACAGCTCAAATTGATCTGACGTTAACAAGTCTTCATCGGCCCTCCGATTTGCAATTGTTTGATGGCGCAATTTCGTTTGCTGTACACTCCAATGCCCTGCCAGGGTTTGAGGAATTCCTTTGGGCCATCAAACCATTTCAGAACCAACGGGATAGTTTGTTGAAAGAATTCTGGGAACAAGGCTTCGATTGTGTCTTTTCAGAGAGTAATAAACCAGTGAAAAGTGATGAAGCATGTACTGGGAAGGAAGAGCTAAATAACCTTCCTGGGCATTTATTTGAAATGACTGGCCACAGTTACAGCATCTATAATGCCGTCTATGCTGTAGCCCATGCTGTTCATGGGATGAACGTACTTAAGTCTAAATACAAAAGAGTAACAGAAATGAGAACGGGTGAACTTCAAGATCAAGGCATCTGGAAGGTAATGGCAACAGCAATAGCACTTAGACTTATAGCAATTGGTGGTCTGCAGAAAAATTATTTGCATTTTTTATATTGCACTAAATCAGGGGTCCTCAAACTATGCCCCCTGGGACAGATACATGCAATGAATGTTTGGGTTGCTGCAGGGAGTCTCCCCCTTTGGGGTCTTTTTGTACAAGTTGCGGAGGGGGAGAAATTCTGACTTGGCATCTGCTTCAACCTCCTGATGTGGGGCTTTGGGTGAAGGCTGGAGGGAAGCGCTGCTGGTGGTGAAGTGGGACTGCATCATAGCCTAAGCTGACCATCTTAGCCCGCTGAGTCTCCAGGCGCCGGCATCTGGCCTTACACTTCCACAGGTCTTTGCTTGGAAAGCCTGTGCTTGTAGTCCTCAGTGAGGTGCTTTGCTGAGCCTCCTTCTTGGTCAGATCCAATTTGAACTGAGCCAGCTATTTTGCCAAATCTTTCTCATGGTGGCTGCTTAGCTCCAACAACTGCTTCCTGTTGGGGCCCTAAGGAGCCTAGGCAGGTGAGGGATCTCTGGGAGAGGAGAGGCAAGTAGTGGCCAGCGAGGCACCCATCAACATGAGTGACATCAAGTTGTCCACACCCACCCAGTCACATGACCACCTAGTCATGCCCACCCAGCCAGTCATTAGGCAGAACATATTAGTGGTCCATGAGATTTAAAATTATGGATTTAGGGGTCCCCTGAGGTCCAAAAGGTTGAAGACCCCTGCTTTATGGCCCTCTCTAAGCGATTTACAGAATCAGCATATTGCCCCCAACAATCTGGCTTCTCATTTTACTCACTCTTGAAAGATGGAAGGCTGAGTCAACCTTGAGCCTGATGAGATTCGAACTGTCAAACTGTTGGCAGCTGGCAGTCAGCAATAGCCTGCAGTACTAAAGTAGCCTGAAGTACTGCATTCTAACCACCTCGGCTCTTAACCTGGCAATCAAACACTGTCATTCCAAAGATGAGATTAGTACCTTGAAAGGTATACTGAGCTTCTTTCATTTCCTCTAAGTGCCAAGCGGTACTTGGTTGAAGGTCTTCAGTGTTGAGTGACTTTGACACAAGTGTGTTTAAGCCAACCCACCTGGAATATCTTCAGCATGCGCTTCATGGTCACCTATCTGGGGTTGACTTTCCAAAAGCTGGATGGGGTGACTTGCAGGATGGATTCTAGATGCCAACCATGCTTTTTTCAGAAAAAAGGTTGAGAAGGACTGTTAAAGGGGATGACCTGAAGCAAATATGGGCGTCACAGGTGTGCTCATGTACCTCGGCGATATCCTCATCGATACCAAAACCATGCCCGAGCATAGTCTGGCAGGTCTTGCAGAAGATGTTAGCTGCAAACTTCTATGTGAAAATGTCGACAGATGAGATTACCTGGGATATTGCATCTCCAGTATCGGAGTAGAGATGGATCCTATCAAGGGTCAGGAACTCCTGGTGTGGTAGGTGCTGAAAACATGCAGGCAGGTGCAGAGTTTCCTAGGCTTTGCTAATTTCTACTGGCAATTTATTCCCTCATTTACCTGGGTGGCTTTGCCATTAACAAGTTTTGCCCCAGGGAGGATTTTGAAAGCACCAAAAGAGACAGAGGACCTGCGAAAGTATATAGACCAGAACGTAGCCAGGGGGTTCATCCAACCTGCCCGCTCATAGATAAATTGCTGGTAGAAATTTGCAAAGCTTAGGAAACTCTGCAGCTGCGTGTGTGTTTTTGGTGCCCGACACCCCAGGACTGCCTGAATCTTGGTAGGATCCATCTCTACTCCGGTAGTGGAGTTGCAATATCCCAGGTAATCCAACCAGGTAATCCAAGTAATAAATCAATTGCCAGCAAGACTCCGAGGCAATATAATTCCTCAAAGATTACTTTTATTGGAAATATCATATTTGCACAAATCTGGTGAAAACTGACTCTAAAAAGATGGGTCAATGAGGATAGGTGCTTCCTTTCAAACTTGTAATGTGCCCAGGACTGGAAACCACAATATCAAGAAGATGCTGAGCAGAGGCGCGTTTCACATAATTTTACCACCAGTTCAATGCACACTGAAAATGTTCTGTGCATGCACATGGCCTTCCATGCATGCACTTTGCTCGCATACGAGGCTTTCATGCATGCACGCAGCTTAGAAAACATGGCTAAATAGAATGGCAAGCACTGGGGTAGATGGGTGAATCACCACTACCAGTTCACCTGCGCCAATTTGAAACCACTGAATACCACCACTGATGCTGAGGTACTGGAAAAAATGCAAAGAGAAATGACAAGATGGAGTATGAATCTTATTTAGTGAAATTAACCGTGTCTTTATCCCAAAGAAAGGACAGCTAAGGGGAGACATCAAAATCATGTTGTCAATCAGGTTGCATCAATCAAATGATGTCACTATGCTAACATGTGTCACATTTTTGTCTCGCTTGTGGAAGATCATAATTGTGACTAGAGCAAGTTGTCCTGATCTAGTGATAGTCCTACTTAAATTTGATTGACAGATAAGAGTGCGACTGTCAGGGTTCCAAATAGCACCCACAATTAAATCAGAGTCCGAGGTAAAGGATTCCTCAAAGTTCCAATTTATGAAGAGAGCCATGTTGGCACATCTGGGAAAAACCGAATCGGAAAGCTTCCCAGTTTTCCCCACCCAGTTGAAAGTTCAAGATCTTGCCCCCACACCCACAAGTCCATCACATGGTCCAATCTTCCACTGCCATGCTGGCAGCTCCACCCATCCAGTTCCGGTCAGGTGTAGAGACAAAGGATGACCTTGGCTTTTTAGAAAGAATGTTGTTATGGCTACATAGCATCTAACTCCGTACAATCCCCACCTCCCATTTTTTCACAATAGAAAATGCATAGAATAATAAAAAGTATGGCAGGCCTAATGTCCAAAAGAAAAATGATTGCAGGAAAGTCTTGATGTAACGCACAAGACATTTCCCCCCCTGTTATTAGTTCCCTCTTATTTTTATTTAGCTTCATTGGTTTCTTCAAGGCCATTCATTCAATAATTCACTTGGAGAAACTGTGTCCATCAATGACCATGGGGAAGTGTTTTCTGGATTTGATATTACAAATGTGGTCATGTTTCCAAACAACTCCTACCGTAAAGTGAAAATTGGAAAGATGGATCCCACAGCACTGGAAGGAAGCAAATTTGTGATTCATGAAGATTTAATTGTATGGCACAAGTATTTTAAGCAGGTACGGATTTCTAAGTTATTGCAGGATTCTGGGTGGAAGATTTGGAGATCAGAGACGAGTTTGCCTCTCAAAACCCTGCCCCCTTCACCAAAATGGCCATGCATAACTTGTAGGAAGCTTTTAGAGAGCTCCCGGCGGCTGGGGAGGGCAGAAATGAGCAAAAAAGGGCCATTTTTTTGCTCACTTTTACACCACCCCCCCAGCCCCCAGAAGCACTCTATAAGCTTCCTAGAGGCTATCCATGCTCTCTTTTAAACAGAAAAATGGGCCCATTTTCGCAAAAAACAGACAATTTTTTACTCATTTTTGCTCTCCCCCCAAGGAGTACTCTGCAAGCTCCCTAAAGGCTATTCATGCCTTTTTTTTGGGGGGGGGGGAATGGGCCCATTTTTGCAAAAAAATGGGCCAATTTTGGAAGGTTTACAGAGTGGAAATTTTTTTTTTTGTTTTCCTCTTCAAAACCTGGCTGCGTCTTATACTCCCATGCGTCTTATACTCCGAAAAATACGGTAACTGACTCCTAATGACACGGTTGGGAAAAGAACCCAAAACTTCAAGAACAAAAAGAGGATGAGGAAAATTAAAAAAAAAAAACTTCATTTCCTTGACCTGGTTCTCAAAGGCACACTTATAATGTTGATTTTTTTTGTTGTTGTTAAATTCACCAATCCTGGTTTACATCCTGGTTACATCAACATGGTTACATCAACAGGTCTTGCCCCGTTCAGTGTGTAACAATCCTTGTCCTGCCGGCTATCAGAAAAAGAAAAGAGAAGGGCAGAAATTTTGCTGCTACGATTGTGATCCTTGCTCTGAGGGGAAAATGTCAAACATGTCAGGTAATTTTTCTCTCTGCTGTACTCCACTCTATGTTGGTAAATGACTTTTTTCCACCATAAAATTGAGCAGCCACTCCGTTACTTCTACTTCTGGGGAGTATCACCGTGGAGTCATGGCAATCTGCTCTGCCGAGCGAATCAGCTGAGAGGATACAGGTAAGTAAAACACAGGGGCGGGCCCAACTGATTGTAGAAGTGCACTCATTGGCTCCCAGCTGATTGTCGGATCTACTGGATGGTTTTGAACAAGTGGCGGCATGTACACACACTTTCCACTCACTTAAAGGGAGTGCCTGCTGCTCACACCAGCGAGGATTGTGTATGTACACGCCAGCCGTTTCCGTGGCCCAGTTGCAAACCCCTCACAGCCCAGAGGTTGAGGATCCCTGTACTGGATTGCTATTTTATCTCATTATTATTATTATTTTTTGGATGGTGACATCGCTTTAATAATGGCTACAATAAAGCAGCAAGGCTAAAGAAAACCTCCCATAAACAACGAAGTGTCCATTCTCAAATCATCAGTCTTTCACCTATGAGACCCACATAGCGATTTATAAAATAACAATTCGAAAAATGAGTTTTGTTTTAAATGTAGATTTTTCTCTTGCTGAATATAGTTGTCGCTGCAAGGTGGGCGACACACTCGAGTCCGGATTCGCCTGTCTGGGCCTTCAGGGTTCTCCCTTGGGTGGGAGAACGAGCCCCGGTCCTCACCGGGAATTTGGAGGGTCCACACGTGGACGAAGGCCGCAAATTAAGACACCACACAAAGAGTTAGCTCGAGGTGGGCAAGCACAGAGTGCCTGGAGGATGTATGGCTACATTCCTCTTGACATGTTCTGCACAGACCCTTTTATTAAGCAGTTTCTTTAAGGTGGGGGAGTGGACACATACAAGGAAGTACATTCAGTAATTTTCCACAAGAAAACAATTAATAGGTATGTAGCAGTTAGGGGGTTTACAAAAACATTGCCTGATAATGCGCCGTGTACACAGTTAGATATTAGCGGTTAACCAACATCCTATGCAAACGCTATGCTAAGCTAAGTAAATGGTTAGTTAAATATTGTGGTCAGTCAACATCCTATGCAAGCACTATGTATGTTAAAGGTCACATTCTTACGGCCTACTTGCGTTCCAGCTTCAGCAAGGCCTGAACCAAACTACTACAACTGTATTCACAATAGTTTAATGTCTCTGCCAGTTTCCCTTCTGAGAAACTAATTTACCTCATTATTGTCTACCACAAAGAGTCACTTTTGGTGAGATGGATGGCTATATAAATTTGATCAACCAACCAACCAATCAAAGAAACAAACCAACAAACTATACAAAAGAGATATAGTTCCTATATCAGAATAAAGCTGGAAAGGTTCTTGGGGTTCTTATAATTAAACCCTCTATTATTGTCTAATCTCCTTTTAAAAACCTCCAGTGATGAAGTATCTACAACTTCTGAAGGCCAGCTTGTTCAACTGGTTAATAGTAGTTCTAACTGACAGAATTATCCTTAATTCCATGTTGCTTCTCTCCTTGATTAGTTTCCATCCATTGTTTCTTCTCTTGCCTTCTGGTGTTTTGGAAAAATAAGTTGAGCCCCCCCTCCTCTTTGTGGCAGCCCCTAACCAGTTGTCTGAAGTGGTGTAGGGTTTCCTGTTTAAGCAGGGGGTTGGGCTAGAAGACCTCCAACGTCTCTTCCAAGGTCTCTGTGATTCTATTCTACTCTATTCTCAATACCGGGATGCCACTATCATGTCACCCCTAATCCTTCTTTTCTCTAGAATAGCCAAACCCAATTTCCGCAAAAGGTTCTTTATATGTTTTTGTCTCCAGGCCCTTATATAATCATGCCCAAAGAAAAAAAAAGCAAATGAAACACATGGGATACTAGGTAAAAATGGGCAGGGCTTCATGTTACAATTAAAAATGGGAAAGCTTGAAGAGATAGGTCTTTATGACACTTCTGACATATTTTAAGTGTGGTGCTATTTGACCACAATTACCACTGACAGAGAAGGTTCCCACTTCCATAAATTAATTTTGGTTCTCATCTAATGATCTAATCCAGTGTTTTTCAAGCTTAGCAGTTTTAAAACCTTTGGACCTCAACTCCCAAAATTCTTTATCCACAATTCCGACAATTGAAGTCTATACTTCTTAAAGAGGGCAAGTTTAAAAAAGACTATTTTGATGTAATATAATTATATATTTCACTTGGTGATACAGAAATCATAACAATTAGATTCAATTCTTTCTCTCTTATTTCCAGATATGATTGCCTGTTCCGAATGTCCAGAAGATCAGTATCCAAGTAAGGACAAAGTCCGTTGCATCCCCAAAATCCTAACTTTTCTAACCTATGAAGAACCTTTGGGGATCAGTTTAGGTATGGTTACTGTTTTCTTTTCTGTCATGACTATGTTCATACTTGGAATATTCATTAAACATAAAGATACCCCTATTGTTAAAGCTAATAACAAAGACCTCACCTACACTCTCCTCATCTCCCTTCTGCTATGTTTCCTCTGCTCTTTTCTTTTCATTGGAAAACCCCTCAAAATGATTTGCTTCCTGCGACAATCTGCATTTGGAATTATTTTCTCCGTGGCCATTTCTTCTGTGTTGGCCAAAACCATCATGGTCATTGCAGCTTTCATGGCCACCAAACCAGGGTCCAGCATGAGAAAATGGTTGGGGAAAACATTGTCCTTCTTAATTGTCTTCTTCTGCTCCTTCATTCAAGCAAGCATTTGTCTGGTGTGGATGATCACTTCTCCCCCCTTTCCAGAACTTAACATGCAATCAATGCCTGAAGAGATCATAGCAGAATGTAACGAAGGGTCTGTTGTGATGTTTTATCTTGTCTTAGCCTATATGGGGTTTCTGTCTCTTGTCAGCTTCATGGTGGCTTTCCTGGCTAGGAACCTGCCAGACACATTCAATGAAGCCAAGTTCATCACTTTCAGCATGCTGGTATTTTGTAGTGTTTGGTTGTCTTTTGTTCCTACTTACTTGAGCACCAAAGGAAAGTATATGGTAGCTGTGGAGATCTTCTCCATCTTAGCTTCTAGTGCTGGGTTATTGGGATGTATCTTTTTCCCCAAATGCTTCATTATTTTGCTGAGGCCTGAGCTCAACAGCAAAGGACAACTTGTAAAGAAAAAGTATTTTTGATTTTACATTATGGATTGATGTATTTCTCCTCTGAAACTAAATGAGTAATCTTCTTCTATTAAAAAAAATGGAGCTTGTTTGTTGGTTCTGTCAGTTTTGGGATGTATCTTTCCCCCCAAATGCTACATTATTTGCTGAGGCCTGAGCTCAACAGCAAAGGACAACTTGTAAAGAGAAATTTCTGACTATTAAATCATGGCTTATGTGTTTATAAAAACAGGCTTTGCTTATTAGGTTTGTCAAGTTTACCAGTATTATTTATCCCTGGTATGTATAACAGTGTGTGTGAAATAAATGGAAATGAAAAGTAAATTATTTTGCTGTCTAACGAGTGACTCAGCTTTTAATAAATACTTTTCTTTTAGTTCTTATTATTTATGTTACATATTTAATGAACAGAGTATTCAGGTCTTCTTCAAAAGAGTTCTGCTCTTTGGTAACTATTTACAGTGATCTAATATCTGGATAATATCATTTGGATCATATTTATCATGATTAAGCAGCATGGAGAAAAATCCATGGATTCTACTCAAGTCACTGATCACCAGCAGTGCCAAAATTATTCAGCAATTATCATTTTCATTTCCTCCTGGTAATATTGAACTATAATTTTAAAAATTCAGACGTTGAGCCATTTCAGAGGGATATGTCTCCAAACCATCAAAATACTACAAAATAGTGTTGAAACATAGTTTCTTTGGGAAAGAGTTGCAACTCCCTTAAAGAAAAGCCCTTCAAGCAATATTGAAAACCACAATCACTAACAAATCAGGCTTATGAAGAAGACAAGATATAAACTGATGGAAATGACAACTGATCTTTATTAAGAAAGTGTTTGACAACAGATAAAGTTCATTATGTTGGTTGTTCTGACTAATATGTTTTGATTAGTCAATGTAGTCTATTCTATGAATGGTGTGATGGCCTACTAGTGAAGACACTCATCTTCCACACAGGAGGTTAAGAGTTCAATTCTAGCTAGTGGCAGATATTTCTCTCTGAGGGCACAAAGGAAAAAAAAATATCTGTGGTGAACTCCATTAAATGCTCAGTTCCATACAGTCATCCTGAGTCTAGCCTGAATTAAGGGATTACAGGGTCATAAAAAGGGAGTTTTTAAATGTAGTCTATTCTATGGATGTCATTAGATGAGAGATTTTAAACCACCAGATTTATGATATGAAATATTTGTAAGAGTTTATCACAGACAATGCAGCTCACCTTGAAAGAAGGTTCAAAGATCAGCACTTAATTCAGATATAGAGGAAGTGAGTGAATGAGAACTGCGTATTTTTGTACAATCTACTGAAGCTTTATGATTTCCTACCTCTAGTTTGGGCCTAGGAAATATAAGTTCAAGTCCATCTTAAGGCTTACTGGAGGACTTCAAAACATTCAAATAAAGGGAAAGTGCCTTTAAGCCCTTAGAGGAAAGTTGGGATTTCAAGAAAAAAAATCAGGAAATGGAGAAGAGAATAGAGAGACCAGGGGAAAAGATAGAATTGACAAATCAACAAACAAAACAAGAAGATAAGAAGTAATAAAAACTAATGAAGCAATATGAAGCAAAAATAATGAAAGATGGCAACATTATGGAAGTTTTAATGACACTGCTATTGTTATTAGAATGGGGGACTAAAATGTTGAATTAAATAAGGAAGGCCTATATTTTAACATAAATATGTATAATAACATTGCAACATTACCCAGTTCAATTCCCAGTAAGGGTATGGCTAGCTGATGAGAGCTAAATAGCTTGAAATAGATCTATACTAGTCTCCCTTTATTTATTTATCAACACAAATGCAACACAAAAATGGTTTCCTGCCTGGAAGGCTCCTAGGGGGGAGCTGAAAGGTAAAAGGGAATCAGTATGCTCCCTCCCATATTTGGGCATACCAGGTGCTTTGACATAACACTTATTTCCTTGGCTCAGCTGATAAGGGAGGAGAGCTTGGAGCTTAGTGGCTAATACAACTGCCTAACATGTAAAAACAGCCCAGGTTCAAATCTCAGTAAGGGTATGGCTAGCTGATGAGAGCTAAATAGCTTGAAATAGATGTATATTAATCTTTATTTATTTATTTATTTATTTATTTATTTATTTATTTATCAGCACAAATGCTACACACACACACACACAAACACAAGTTCTGGCTTCTGCTGCATGAGTATTGAATACATGCATCATGCTTTATATTATTGTATATAATATCAGTTTCTTATGTAAATGAATCCTGCTGAATTATTTACTTGTGTGTTTGGTTGGAACAGATTTCAGCTATGAGGTTTGGGAAGAATCCCAAGGATAATGATTAAGTTTACAGAAATAATCCTATATCATTCTTTTATGTGGTATCTCCTTAAAAATCTAGGAAGATGATTATCTCCAGTGGTGTAATGTGGAAGGGAATTAATAGCTCTCCAAACCCAGGAGGTGACTGTTTGTTAGGCAATTAAGCTAAATGACTATCATTGAAACTTTATGACCCAGCTCCAGAGGCTTTCCACAAGATACTCAGAAATAATTCAGAGAGGTTATAAACCGTTGCACTTCAGCAGCTGAGGAAAAAAAATACAGGCAGGATCTTGTGCCTTTATATTCTGGTGGTTATTTCTATTCACTGGAGTCTGCTTGTCGGTCAGGCCTGCTTTGCTCACCTTGCCGATGTCAACCCATGGAATGAGAGAACTGATATAATTACATCTGTTAGCTGAATGAGTTCTGAAAATATCTAGTTGATAGAAAATAACCTCACCATATGCAGTGGTGCGATTGTGGAGATAGGCACAAGTAAGGATCCTCTGGAGAAAATGTTCTGGATAGTCCTCACACTATGGTTGACGGTGAAGAGACAGATGAATGCCACGCCTTGCCAAAGAAGTGATCCTTGTCCTATCCTTCATGAATGGCATCAGCCAGGAAACCTCCTCATTGGTGGGATCACAGCTCAAGTTGTATACGTACTTGAGGAATATTCCTTTGAAGAGCATCCTTCACAGAAGTCATTCATGCCCCCTCTGTAAGTCATTCTCTTTTCCTTTTCTTTCAGTTCTCGATGTGGTTAGAAATTGCAAAAATAAAAAGATTCTCAAAGGTGTTTCGTAAATTAAGCAGAGAATATTATAAGGTTTCGCACGGGTTTTCATCCATCTGTATTTGTAATCAGGGTTTCTGAAGAGCATAGACAGTTTTAGCCAAGCCCTAAATGATTTTACCATAAAGAAGGTTGAATGCCCAAAAATGGAGGCCTTTGAACGATGGTGCTGGAGAAGACTCCTGCGAGTCCCTTGGACTGCATGATGATCAAAGCGGTCAGTCCTAGAGGAGATCAACCCTGACTGCTCCTTAGAAGGCCAGGTCCTGAAGATGAAACTCAAATACATTGGCCACCTAATGAGAAGGAAGGACTCCCTGGAGAAGAGCCTCTGGCTGGGAACAATAGAGGGCAAAAGAAGAAGGGGATGGTAGAGAATGAGATGGCTGGATGGAGTCATTGAAGAAGTGGGTGTGAGCTTAAATGGATTCCAGATGATGGTAAAGGATAGGAAGGCCTGGAGGAATATTGTCTATGTGGTCGCGGTGGGTCGGACACAACTTTGTGACTAATAACAACAGCAAAATGAGTCTTTTGAAATACTAAGGACTCTCAATTTTATTATTGTATACGTTTTTGATCCACAAAAACATATACAATAATGACAGATCCATTACATCTTTATAAAATAAGAAGATAGTTCACAAGACTGTACCAAAAAAATATACTATCCACTTAAGATCAAACAGTGCCTTTTGGATACTGCATCAACACATGTGCCTCATGTAACCACCACTTTCTTCCTTGTGCCCAGATCCCACTATGCTAATCAGAGTTTCATTGTCCACATCAAATCCTGCCAATTTTTCCTCTCAAAGATCCTGCAGATGTCATCTTTCATTTTGGAATCTAGAGGCAGAGTTACAACGTCGTAGGTTAGATCTCTATGAATTGCCTCTGGTTTAATTTTGAAAATAAGGCAATCATTTAAAAAAAAAAATCAGATCTTCTCGATGCATTTTGAGGTTGGCATTGTGACTAAAAAAAGTTGCAATCTCTATCTTCAAGGTGACGCCTGAAAAAGAAAGAAAGAGGTAAAGCATCGTCATGTACCTTAATGGCATTTGTATGGAAATAATTCACATTGCCTTACTCTAGATAACCTTTGACTTCCCAGCCTCGTCTACAGCGCTCAGATTTCTTGATGGAAATCTATTGTAGTATGAAATTATGGAATCAAAATATTCTCATAGCTGAGATCTGAAGCTTTCTCCTTAAGCAGAAGAAACTCTGAGCAGCATGGTCAATATAAGATGTAAAAGCCAATGCAATTGTAAAATGCATTATTAGAGGGATACAATCAAGAACAAGTGAGGTACTAATACCACTCTATAAAGCCTAGGTAAGATCACACCTAGAGTACTGCATCCAGTTTTGGTCACCACACTATAAAAAAAAAAGCCTAACTGTGAGAGGGAATTTTGAGTCTTGGTGGACAATCGCTTAAACATGAGTTAGCAGTGTGCAGCAGGAGCCAAAAAAGCTAACACAATCCTTGGTTGTATAAACAGAGGCACAGAATCAAAATCACGCAAAGTATTGGTGCCACTTTATAAAGCCTTAGTAAGGCCACACCTGGAATACTGCATTCAGTTTTGGTCACCACAATATAGAAAAGATGTGGAGACTCTAGAAAGAGTGCAGAGAAGAGCAACTAAAATGATTAAAAGTCCAGAGACTAAAACATATGAAGAACGGTTGCAGGAGCTGGACATGGCTACTCTGGTGAACAGAAGGACCAGGGGAGACATGATAGCAGTCTTCCAATATTTGAGGGACTGCCACAGAGACGAAAGGGGTCAAGCTATTTTCCAAGGCACCCAAAGGCCAGACAAGGAATAATGGACGGAAAATGATCAAGGAAATAATTCAACCTGGAAATAAGGAGAAATTTTCTGACAGTGAGAACAATCAACCCATGGAACAGAAATTGGCTTCGGAAGTTGTGGGAGCTTCATCACTGGAGGCTTTCAAGAAGATATTGGACTGTCATTTTACAGAAATGGTGTAGAGTCTCCTGCTTTGGCAGGGGGTTAGACTAAATGGCCTACAAGGTCCCTTCCAACTCTGTCAATCTGATCTCAATCTAATCAAGATAAGAAGGCTTGTTTGACTTGCCAGAGATGTTCACTAAAATATCACCAGAGTAGACAACTAATTAATTACATTTAAGGATTGCAAAAAGGGCAAACCAATGCAATGAATATTATGTGAAGAGAAGTGGGAACAAGAGGTAAGATTTAGCAGGAGCAACCATACAGTGGGAATGAACTAACAGAATACAATCAGGCTTCCACTAATAAATACTAATAAACATAGCACCACAGAACTAACTATCATCAATTAGAAAGATTAAAACATCTGGATAATAGATGTTGCAGTACCTGGAGACAGGAGAAAAAGAGCTGGAGAAAATCACAATACCTTCAATGCCATCAAACAACATCTGCCTATTTCCACTCTTTGGGAAAGTCTCGATATATAAAAATATAGAATTCTTTATTGGTGAAGTGCAATTGGACACACAAGTCTTTGGTGCATAAGCTCTCAGTGTACCTAAAAATAAATTCATCAAGAATCATAAGATACAACACTTAGTGATATTCATAGGATACTAAATAAGCAATCAACATAAATCATACTAGGACACTAAATAAAATAATGTAATCATAAAGACACAAGCAACAAGGTTAGAGTTATAAGTAGAAGAAGATAGATAATAGGAAGGATGAGAAAAATAATAGGAATTCAGTCTTAGTGAATAGTCTGACAGTGTTGTGGGGATTAGTTGTTTAGCAGAGTAATGGTGTTCAGGGAAAAAAAACTGACCTTGTGTCTCGTTGTTGTGATGTGCAATGCTCTAGAACATCATTTTGAGAGTAGAAGTTGAAACAATTTATGTCCAGGATTTGAGGGGTCTGTAGTTATTTTCACAGGTTTCTCTTTGACTAGTACAGTATATGTAGGGGAGACACGATAGCAGTGTTCCAATATCTCAGGGGTTGCCACAAAGAAGAGGGATTCAAACTATTCTCCAAGGCACCTGAGGGTAGAACAAGAAGCAATGGGTGGAAACTAATCAAGGAGAGAAGCAACTTAGAACTGAGGAAAAATTTCCTGACAGTTAGAACAATTAATCAGTGGAACAGAAGTTGCCTCCAGAAGTTGTGAATGCCCCAACACTGGAAGTCTTTAAGAAGATGTTGGATAGCCATTTGCCTGGAACGGTATAGGGTTTCCTGCCTAGGCAGGGGGTTGGACTAGAAGACCTCCAAGGTCCCTTCCAACTCTGCTATTGTATTGTATTGTATTGTATTGTATTGTATTGTATTGTATTGTATTGTATTGTATTGTATTGTATTGTATTGTATATACCGGTCCTCAATGGAAGGCAGGTGGGTAACAATTGTTTTTTCTGCAGTTCTAATTATCCGTCTACATATCTCAACATGTACCTTTTTGGTCTTTACATCTGATTCTTCTTACAACTAACATGCTTAGGTTGTCATTGTTGCTTCACTGAACATATTTAACCGGGTTGGACCGGTTCAGGAGAAACGATAGTGGCAACCTACAGGTGCCATCTACCCACCCCGACTCTATGTCATTCTATTTAGCCATGATTTCTAAGTCGCCTACATGTGTGTAAGCCGCCTGCGCGAGCAAAAGGCATGCACCGAAGGCACGCACGCTCACAAAGCGACTGTGGGCACACACGGTCACAGTTTCGGTGCACAGCAAACCGGTGGTAAATTTACCGTATTTTTCAGAGTATAAGACGGACCTTCCCCCCCCTCCCCCCCCAAAAAGAGGGTGAAAATCCGGGTGCATCTTATACACTGAATACAGCATTTTTGGCCTCCTAACCCCCCCCCTCCACAAAAATGAACGTGCAGAGGGTTTGGGAGGCTTTCAAAGTGCTCCTGGGGGGCTGGGGAGGGCAAAAGCGAGCAAAAATGGGCTGGTATTTTGCTCATTTTTGCCCCCACCTCCAGCCCCCACTCTACAAGCCTTTAAAAGGTTATGCACCCCCTTTTTTGGTAAAAAAAAATACGGGCCTGTTTTTGTGAAAAATAGGGTATTTTTTGCTCATTTTTGGCCCCCCAGCTCCTGAAAGCATTTTGCAGGTCTCTCAAATTCAAATTCAAATTCAATTTTTTAATTTGTTAGCCGCTCCCTCTCCCCAGGGGACTCGGGGAGGCGTACAATAAAAAATATACATGCATACATATAGACATATAGATACACACATATACATACATATACATACATGGAGGAGGTAGTAATCAAACATATATCACATTAATAATAATAATAGATTAATAGAGAATAATAAATTCTCTGCATGCCCCATTTTTTCACAAAAAAATGAGGCATGCTGAGGGTTTGGGAGGCCTGCAGAATGCAAATACTTTTTTTAAAAAAAGAAATACCTTTTCAAAATCTTGGTGCGTCTTACACTCCGAAAAATACAGTATGTGAAACCTTCCCCCGCACCAACTCCTCTGCATTTCATTTATCCCTCAATTGTTTTGCCAGAGCTGTTGTAAAGTTGTACCAGCATTCCCTCAGCTTGGCATTCGCGGTGAAACAGATCAACTCAAACCCGAGGCTCTTGTCTAACGTTACCCTGGGATTTTTCATCTGTGACAACTATTTTGATGCCCGGCTGACTTACCGATCCACTTTGGAGCTGCTCTTCCGATCAGACCAGTTGGTTGTCAACTACAGGTGTGGTTTCAAGGAGAATCTCATTGTGGCCATAATCGGCGGATTTGGTGCTGATATCTCATTCTTCATGTCAAACATCATCAGTCTTTACAAAATCCCACAGGTAAGATGCAAGTATTGACATGGATAAAAACTGACCCATCAGTGGTAGGTTTGTAATCGGTTTACTACCGGTTTGCTGAGAGGGCATTTTGCTCACTTCGCTGATTCGTGTGCCTGCCACACATTGCTGTGCATGCACAGTTGACTGAAAACTGTTCTGCGCATCCGCAGAAACATGCTGGCGATGGTAGAAGAGTCCGGGGGAACCAGTTCAGGGGTGTGGCAGGCCTGGGTTGTTGCCAGTTCCATCAACCCAGGATGACATACCACTATCGGTTCAGCCGAACCAGTCCGAACCGGTAGGAACCAAGCAATGTCACCCATAGAGCAAAATTGAAGGGAACGAGAAATGATAAGTAGGGGTTGGCTTCTGCTTCGATGGTACATCAGTAGGACCTAATGAAGTTGGGAATCGGAATTAAGCCATCTCTAATGCACCACATTGAACACAGTTTGTTAAAAACGGTGTCTGAAAAAGCAAACAGAAGCTGGAAATATTTAGGTGTTCATTTAGCATAAGTTCACCCTCAGTCATGGAAACAAAGGGGTAAATGGAGGGGTGGGATTCAGCCGGTTCAGATGGGTTTGGGCGAACCGTATGTTAATTTTACATCTGGTTCGCCAAACCAGTAGTTGCAAGGACTGGCTGGCCCTGCCCTGCCCACCCCTCCCCTCCCAGGAGTCTCCTTGTGACCCATTTATCATGCCAAGTAAGTGCATGGAGGCTCTAGGAGGGTTAAAAACAAACCTCCTGGAAGTTCTGGAAGTTCGCAAATGGGCATGTTTCCGGTCTCCGGAGTCTGGGGGAGGCCGTTTTCACCCTTCCGGAGACTTGAGGAAAGCCTCTGGAGCTTGGGGAGGGCAAAAAACAGGTCTCCCGGAAGTTCCTGAAGTTTGGTAGTGGGCATGTTTCCAGCCTCCGGAGGGTCTGTGAAGTCTGGGGGAGGCCGTTTTCACCCTTCCGGAGGCTTGAGGAAAGCCCCAAGAACCTGGGGTGGGTGAAAACGCCCCCCCCATGGTTCAGGAGGCCGAGTAGGCCATGCCCATTATGGCCACGCCCACCCAGCAACCAGGTAGAGAGCCAGTTGCTAAGGTTTTTCAATCCCACCCATGGGTAAATGTGCCCATCATCACCATCTCTCTTCCAAACCTATGGTGTTGCTTACAGGGCTGCTTAAGTCCTCTTGAGTCCCTGATGAAAAGGCAGCATACTGTATACATTTAAGAAATATATAAGGCATCCATTTTATCCATTTCTCTAATGGTATTAAATTCCACCAATTTAATTTAATATCTGCTAAAATGTTCTTTAGTTATGTTGTATTCTTTATTTTGCTCTTCCAGTCTTCCCATTTATATATCTGATTTTCTTTGAGTTTACTAATCCATTCTTTCAATCCAATCTTAGGGAATTTCTTAATTTCCACCACCGATGTTAAAGGAGAAATTCCTGCCATTACTCGGTATCTCCATTTATTCCATAATTCTATCCAATTTTTTTTTAAGAAAGGGATTTTGAATCCTCCTTGTAATTTTTTAATATCCTTTTTAAACCAACATGTTTCTATAGGATCACCTATTTCCCTTAATACTTTAAACTCTAAATCACTCCATATTAAATCTCAATTCTATGTGTTCTTTAAGAAAATATAATTTTGTCATAGGAATGGAGAGTTTAACAACTATAACCCACAAAGTACACATTTTATTCTAGCTTGCCTATGGTTCATTTGCTCCCAAGAAGCACGGGACAAAGATGGCTGCTTCCTTTTACCGCATGGCTCCCAATGAATCTCTTCAGATTGCGGGGATCATCCATTTGCTGAAGCATTTTGGATGGATGTGGGTTGGTCTTTTAATTCTGGATGATGACAGTGGAGACAATTTCCTCCGAGTCCTGGACCCTCTTCTTTCTGAGAACAGGATCTGCTCTGCCTTTATGGAGAGAATCGCAAAACAAGCATTTTTTTCTATGTTTCACGGTTCTGTGGTGGGTAGAATAAATGTTTATTTGCGGGAAACCATAGTCAACACATTCGTCTTCTATGGGGAAAGCTTGACAGCAATGGTTCTGCTTCTTTTCCTCAAGTATACCTACATAATCCTTGGGAAAGTTTGGATTCTGACAGCTCAAATGGATTTAATGTTAACAAGTCTGCATCGGCCCTCTGATTTGCAATTGTTTGACGGAGCGATTTCTTTTGATATTCACTCCAATGAACTGCCAGGCTTTGACAAATTCCTTGGGGCCCTCAAGCCATTCGAGACCCAACGGGATAGTTTGCTGAAAGACCTCTGGGAGCAAGGCTTCGATTGTGTCTTTTCAGAGAGTAATAAACCAACGGAAAGTGATGAAGCATGTACTGGGAAGGAAGAGCTAAATAACCTTCCTGGGCATTTATTTGAAATGACTAGCCACAGTTACAGCATCTACAATGCAGTCTATGCTGTAGCCCATGCTGTTCATGGGATGAACGTACTTAAGTCTAAATACAAAAGAGTAACAGAAATGAGAAAGGGTGAACTTCAAGATCAAGGCA
Organism: Natrix helvetica; assembly: GCF_964273705.1. Taxonomy (NCBI): domain Eukaryota; kingdom Metazoa; phylum Chordata; class Lepidosauria; order Squamata; family Natricidae; genus Natrix; species Natrix helvetica. The sequence continues at coordinate 80,827,805 of NC_138555.1, read as the reverse complement.
TCTGGAAGGTGATAACTTATGAATCAAAACCTTTATTGGCCGAAGCGGATTAGTACCACGTAAAGTCATGCTGAGCTTCTTACTCTTTTCAAATTAGTGGTGGTGGAAATGGACTTATTCCCTTCTGTGAAGAGGTTAATGTTGAATGTTGATATACAATACAATACAATACAATAGTAGAGTTGGAAGGGAGCTTGGAGGTCTTCTAGTCCAACCCCCTGCCTAGGCAGGAAACCCTATACCGTTTCAGACAAATGGTTATCCAACATCTTCTTAAAGACTTCCAGTGTTGAGGCATTCACAACTTCTGTTCCACTGATTAATTGTTCTAACTGTCAGGAAATTTCTCCTCAGTTCTAAGTTGCTTCTCTCCTTGATTAGTTTCCACCCATTGCTTCTTGTTCTACCCTCAGGTGCCTTGGAAAATAGTTTGACTCCCTCTTCTTTGTGGCAACACCTGAGATATTGGAAGACTGCTATCATGTCTCCCCTAGTCCTTCTTTCTCTTAAGCTAAACATACCCAGTTCCTGCAACCGTTCTTCATATGTTTTAGTCTCCAGTCCCCTAATCATCTTTGTTGCTCTTCTCTGCACTCTTTCTAGAGTCTCCACATCTTTTTTACATCGTGGCGACCAGAACTGAATGCCGTATTCCAAGTGTGGCCTTGCCAAGGGATTGTAAAGTGGTATTAACCCTTCACGTGATCTTGATTCTCTCCCTCTGTTGATGCAGCCTAGGACTGCGTTGCCTTTTTTGGCAGCTGCTGCACACTGCTGGCTCATATTTAAATGGTTGTCCACTAGGACTCCAAGAACCCTTTCACAGTTACTACTACTGAGCAAGGTACCATCTATACTGTACCTGTGCATTCCATATATTCATTCTTTTGTGGTCTGCCAGCAGCCAGCAGAGTCGGACAGTGAGGAGGATGGGGAGGAACATGGGCCAGTCCCGGAGTCTGGGGAAGGCTCTGACAAGGGCTCTGCATCTGAGGCAGAGACAGGGACGAGGCCCTCTGACAGTTGTCAGCTGCCTTCGGAGCTAGACAGCAGCGAGGCAGAGGAACAGCTGGAGCCTGTTCCCAGTATGTGCATGCGCAGAGCTGCCAGAAGAAAAGAACAGCTAAGAAATCAGGGTCAACAGGTGGATGGCAAGTGGCCCCTCCCATAGGAAATAAAAGAGGAGTGAAAGAGGAGTGGGCTTTTTCAGGAAACAACTTGCTTGTTTGTTGGTTGGTTCATTCGTTTCAGGAGTGTGAAGATCTGTCCGTGAATCTCAAAGACTCAGTGCCAAGTTTTCCTTGCATCGCACTGCGCTGGCAAAATATTTACATGGCAGCTTTCCAAGCTAGATAAGATCTGTGGTCGTCTTTGAAAGTCTGTTTTGCCAGGCCTTTGCTGAATGTGAATGACAGGAATTCACATTCATTTAATAAAAGGGGTTTTGTTGGTACCATGACTCTGCTTTGTGCTTTTGGGGGAAGCTTAGGTTAGAACACATTCAAGTAAGGTATTGGTGTGGTTCATTATAACAAATCAATTTCTATTGTTCTGAATGATGGGTCAGTTTTGCAGAAATCTCTTGTCAGCCCTCCCCAGCAATACTGTCTGAAGGTCTTCAATGTTGGGTGGCTTTGACCAAGTACGGACTTCAGTAGCTGCTGAAGTCCACCTAACCTGGAGTAACTTCTACAAGAGCTTAGTAGTCACCAACCTTTTATTGTTCTTGCCAAGAGTGTTTTGCAGAACTGTTTAGTCTGGAAGATCTTTCACATAGGCTGAAGCCACACTGATAGGGACTGCTAAAGTGAGGGAAACATGGGTGCTAAATTTCAATATTGCAAAGTTATTGCTTTGCAAAGCAGTTTCATAGACACTAAGAATCCTGAAAGTGTGGCTACTGCTGGTCACCACAATTCACAAAGTTCAAAAAACAGTGACAAGATGATGTGGGTTTTGGAGCTTAAACCAGGTTATCTGAGGGGCCGTCTTTTGCTGGTCACATCTACCTGATCCACCAGAGCAGGGAGGCAAGGAATGTTGTGGGTCCTATCCCCTAGGGAGATGTTGTGACCCACCAGTGGCCAGCGGAGCTGGCAGCAGAGTCGGACAGTGAGGAGGTTGGAGAGGAACATGGGCCAGTCCTGGAGGCTGGGGAAGGCTCTGACAAGGGCTCTCCGTCAGAGGCAGAGACGGGGCCAAGGCCGTCTGACAGTTTTCAGCTGACTTCAGAGCTAGACAGCAGTGAGGCAGAGGAACAGCTAGAGCCTGCTCCCAGTGTGCACATGCGCAGAACTGCCAGAAGAAAAGAACAGCTAAGAAATCAGGGTCAACAGCTGGATGGCGAATGGCCCTTCCCATAGGAAATATAAGAGGAGTGAAAGGGGAGTGGGCTTTTGCAGGAAACAATTTGCTTGTTTGTTGGTTGGTTCGTTTGTTTCAGGAGTGTGAAGATCTGTCCGTGAATCTCAAAGACTTGGTGCCAAGTTTTCCTTGCATCGCACTGCGCTGGCAAAATATTTACACGGCAGCTTTCCAAGCTAGATAAGATCTGTGGTCATCTTTGAAAGACTGTTTTGCCAGGCCTTTGCTGAATGTGAATGAGAGGAATTCACATTCGTTTAATAAAAGGGGTTTTGTCGGGACCAGGAATCTGCTTCGTGCTTTTTGGGGAAGCCTAGGTCAGAACAGGAGATACATCTGGTGGGACCCAGAAGAAGGGCCTTCTCGTGGTGGCTCCCTCTCTCTCGAACATCATTCCCCCAGAAATGAGAATGGCCCTCACTCTGACACTCTTCTGGAGGGTACTGAAAACCAGATTCTGCCAGTGGGCCTGGGAAACGCAGAGTGGAATGGAATGGCTCGTGTGATGTATTGTTGCCAGGGTGAGGGGTGGGGAGGATATTATATTATTTTATTAATTTATTATTTGATTATCTGTTTATTGGTTTTATTGTTTTACATATGAGAAAAGAGTTGCAGGAGTTTACAGGCCATCACTCCGAAGACTGTCGATATTTTCTGTATCAGCTGAGGGAACTACAAGAGCTTTACCAATAGATTAATTTAAATTGCAATCCCTATGTCTTAATATTTCTCATATAAAGTCTTCAGTTATTGGCCTTTGATAGAATCCAGCTCCGGAAGATATGTTAAACCATGACATTGCTTTTGAATCTAGGTTTTTTGGATTGTGGATATCCACTATTAGCCACAATGATGTCAGTATGTTCACAGATGCCCCAGTTTTGTCTCTCCCGTGGTAGCCCATAATTAAGAATTGTGCCATGTCTCATGGTTAAATGATAGTCATACTTAAAACTGACGGACAGAAATCAGTGCGGCATTAAGTAATGCCACTTCCATTTCTCTAGATATAAATTTCAGGACAACTTGATTTAATCCACTTGTTGCTTCTTTTTGCTTTAATCCATTTTCCCTCTTTTTAAAAAAAATTAGCTTCACTGGTTCCTCCAAGGCCTTTCATTCAACAATTCGATTGGAGAAATTGTGTCCATCGACCATCAGGGAGAAGTGCTTTCTGGATTCGATATTATAAATGTGGCCATGTTTCCAAACAACTCTTACCACAAAATGAAAATCGGAAAGATGGATCCCACAACACTTGCAGGAAAGGAATTTGTCATTTATGAAGATCTAATTGTTTGGCACAAAGATTTTAAGCGGGTATGGATTCTGAGGTATTTTTTTAAATTTTGGATGAAAGTATGACTATTCTTTCCTGCTCTGAGGCAATTATAATCGGTAAATAACAGGGTGTCAGTCTTGGATCCACCTTTGGACAGATTTCTTAAGGCTGCCACAACGGGGGGAGGGGGGTTGAGTAAGATGTGGGAAAGGGGAATAGAAAAAGGAGTATAGCCGTAATAACATACTTTCACATGGGTAGAATAACATTAGTTCCAATGTTGGAGCATTCACAACTTCTGGAGGCAAGCTGTTCCACTGATTAATTGTTCTAACTGTCAGGAAATTTCTCCTCAGTTTTAAGTTGCTTCTCTCCTTGATTAGTTTCCACCCATTGCTTCTTGTTCTACCCTCAGGTGCCTTGGAGAAGAGTTTGACTCCCTCTTCTTTGGGGCAACCCCTGAGATATTGGAACACTGCTATCATGTCTCCCCTAGTCCTTCTTTCTCTTAAGCTAAACATACTCATATCCTGCAGCCATTCTTCATAAGTTTTAGTCTCCCGTCCCCTAATCATCTTGGTTGCTCTTCTCTGCACTCTTTCTAGAGTCTCCACAGCTTTTCTACATTGTGCTGACCAAAACTGAATGCAGTATTCCAAGTGTGGCCTTACCAAGGCCTTATAAAGTGGTATTAACACTTCACGTGATCTTGATTCTATCCCTCTGTTGATGCAGCCTAGAACTGTGTTGGCTTTTTTGGCAGCTGCTGCACATGACTGGCTCCTATTTAAATGGTTCTCCACTAGGACTCCAAGATCCCTCTCCCAGTTACTACTATTGAGCAAGGTACCACCTATACTGTACATGTGCATTCCGTTTTTGTTGCCTAAATGTAGAACCTTACTCTTTTCACCAATGAATTTCATTTTGTTACATAGTGCCCCATGTTCAAGTTTGTCAAGATCCTTCTGTATCTTAAGCCTGTTTTCTGCAGTGTTGGCTATTCCTGCCAGCTTGGTGTCAACTGCAAATTTGATGAGTTCCCCATTTATTCCCTCATCCAAATCATTGATGAAGACGTTGAAGAGTACTGGGCCTAAAATTGAGCCTTGGGGTACTCCACTGCATACTTCCCTCCATTTAGATGCAGTTCCATTGAAGACTATACATTGAGTGTGGTTGGTCAGTTACGAATCCATCTGGTAGTGATGCTGTCTAACCCCGATGAGCTCTGCTGGACTTTGTGGGGCATGGTTAGAGGTTGCCGGTAGAAAAGAAGCTCGGTGATATGCGTATCTGATGTGAATATTGCTAAAAGGGGGAAGGGAGAAATTTAATGTGGGAAAGGGGGAAATGCGAAGTTTCAGATTTGGCTTTTCCCCAGATGTGCCAACATGACTTATCTAATAAATTTTACTTTACTTTATTTAAATTCACATAACACCCAGAGACCAGGCCCAACACACATAACAATCCCTAAACACCCACCCACCCACCAAAAAATTCCAACCCCTAAACCACCAAGTATCCACACAACAGACCAAGTAGTACTGTCCAATAACTCACTGTTGAGTGCAATTATAGCTCTGGGATAAAAGCTATTCAGAAGACGTGTGGTCTGAGTTTTAAATGTTCTGTATCTTCTGCCAGAAGGCAACAGTCTAAAAAGATTGTAAGCAGGATGGGAAGAGTCTCTGAGAAGGTTACGCAACTTCCTCAAACAGCGAGATGTGAAGATGTCATCCAGGGCTGGTAGCTGGAGTCCGGTGATATTCTAGGCAGTTTTAATGATTTTCTGTAGAGCTTTTTGGTCCTCTGCAGAGCTGCTCCCATACCATGCAAGAATGCCGTATGTCAGGACACTCTGCGATAGTAGGACAGAAGTAGATGCTGAGATAGATTTATCTTCGTTAGCATTCTCAATAAGTACAGCCCCTTCTGTGCCTTCTTCACAAGCATGTTAGCATTCATGGTCCATGAGAGGTCCTCTGAGATATAAATGCCCAGAAATTTAAAACTACCAACCCTCTCCACCTCCTCGCCATTTATATACAACGGTAAATGTTAGGGATGTAACCCTAGGCTTAGCTTGCCAATGTACATAAGCTATGATTACTTTACTGTTACTTTAAATGCTTAAGACATGTAATTGGTTTGTTACCTCAAGCAGCTATAAGAGGGAGCCAGAATGGCTGTTAGATCTCTCTCTGTTTTGTTAGAAGCTGGTTGGTGTATTTTGAGGTATTGTGGTTTGCTACTGTTCAGCTATACTTTGTGTGTTAATCTGAGAATATTGATAACTGAATTACTGAACTGTGTATGACTTGGACTGTAAACTGAACTCTGAATACCTCTATATTTCTACATAGTAAACTACTATATTTTTATACTATTCAGTGTCTCTGTATGCTGGTTTGTGTGTGTTCTACCATATCACTCTCATTACGCTTCTCTGCATACTCGCTCTTCTGACAGGGAGCTTAATTACTTAACAGTAAATGTACATCTCTCTTTCTCCTGAAGTCAATTATAAATTCTTTGGGGTGTTTTTTGGGGGATGGTGGTGGTCAAATGTAAGATAATTTTCTTTACACTACAATGTCAGCCCTTGCACTTCCTTCCTATAAGCAGTCTCATCGTTCTTATTAATGAGCCCCACCACTGTGGTGTCATCCACAAATATAATAATTGCATTGGTATTATAAAATGGAGTACAGTCATGTGTGTACAAAGAATAAAGGAAGGGGCTTAGCACACAACCCTGGGGAGCTCCTGTGCTTAATATCAGAGTAGAAGAATGGTGAGATCCCATCCTTACTGACTGTGGCCTATCTGTCAGAAAATCCTTTATCCACAAACAAATCCTCTGATTTATACCCAAAGTGGACATTTTAAGAAACAATCTATTGGGTAGAATGGTGTTAATGGCAGAGCTGTAATTTTTACTTGGATGGACTTTGACTCGGAGTTCTGAATTGTACTGATGGTTTACTTGGAACGCTGACACGGGTTTTTTTTTTGGGGGGGGGTATGGAAGGAATGGGGAATATTGCTACTATCCTGGACACAAGTAAACAATAAAATAATATTGAGGAATAAAAAGTTTGAGAATCAGTCTGATCACGAATGATTCTGGCTTCATTGGGGTTGATACAGCAAAGCATCCGACTTCATTATATGAACAGTAATGAAAGTTTAACCCATGGAAGTGGAGCTCAGAGGCGGTGATTTATTTCTTTGTTTTCTGCTTGTACTAAGCTAAGTAATAAGTCTCATATCCCTTATTACTTAGTTTAAATAATTTAAACCACTTCTCCATTTCCTTCATTGGATCCAGAGCGGGGAAAGGAAGGGATCATTTACATGCAACCATATGCAATATTTAGGAAGTGTAGAGATTTCCAAGTGTGGCATTTCATTTCATGATCTTATGTTGCTCTATTTGTTCAGGTAGATTAGAGGAGGACTGTCCAGTATTATTCAAGTCTTCAGTGCTGAATTCCTGATTTATCAACAGGTCTTGCCCCGTTCAGTGTGTAATGACCCCTGTCCTGCTGGCTATCAGAAGAAGAAGAAAGAAGGTGAGAAATTTTGCTGCTATGATTGTGATCCATGCTCTGATGGGAAGATGTCAAATATGTCAGGTAAATTATTCTCAGGTTTACTCTGCTCTGCTCTACCTTATTCAACTTTATCTTATTCCACTCTACTCTACTCTACTCTACTCTACTCTACTCTACTCTACTCTACTCTACTCTACTCTACTCTGTTCAACTTTGTCTTATTCTACTCTACTCTATTCAACTTTGCCTTATTCTACTCTACCATACCCTATCCTACTCTACCCTACTTTGTTCTACTGTATTCTGTTCTCTTCCTGAAATTGTCCCTTCTGGACCTGATGGCTGTGATTTGTTTGTGCATTGCTTTGGGGATGTCTCCTCGTACATCACCTCTCAGGTTTCAAGGTTTTTCTTGAGAGCTGTGACTATTAGAGGAGAAAGCTGTAACCTCCCTTAGTTGAGCTTTTGGTAACTGGCTGCTGTGTCTCTTTTGTAGTGATCGTGTTTTGGTCTGTGACTGTAAATAAAGTATTATTATTATACTGTATTCTGTGACATATTAGAAATTTTCACTGCATAATTGACCAGAGAGTAAATTAAGTAAAGATAAAGGTTTTCCCTGCACATATGTGCTAATCATTCCTGACTCTAGGGGGCAGTGCTCATCTTTGTTTTAAAGCCAAAGAGCCAACATTGTCAGATGTTGCCTCCATGGTCATGTGGCCAGCATGACTAAATGCCGAAGATGCATGGAACGCTGTTATATTTCCACCAAAGGTGGTTCCTAATTTTTCTACTTGCATTTTTATGTGCTTTCAAACTGCTAGGTTGGCAGAAGCTGGGACAAGTAATAGGAGCTCACCCTTTTACGCGGTGCTAGGGATTCAAACTGCTGAACTGCTGACCTTTCTGATCGACAAGCTCAGCGTCTTAGCCACTGAGCCACTGTGTCCCTACGTAGTAAATTACTTTTATATAAATGTGCACCTGATTTCTCTGTTTCATTTATTCCAATGCCAATTCACATTCTGAAAGATTCCACAAGGTATATACATACTGTAACATTGGATACAATGAGAGCGAAAAGCTTTAGACTAATTCCTAAAATGAAAAAGAGCATTTGATATAGGCACTGGATAGCATCATGCTCATGAAACCTCTCTCGTCTCAGAAATCCAGGACTCTGTTTGGGTTACAGAGGAGCTGGGACAGATAAAATTGGGAAAGAGAGCTCCAGAACATAGCAGGCATTTTGCAAGGGATGTAAGATGGCTAATGGTTCAATTAAGGCCTGCTTTATGATGCTAAGGGTGGAGAGATGAGGCACCAGTACATCTTTGCTCCTATTACATCCACTTTTTTATTGTATGTCTGCGAGGGTAATGATGATTTGAGGTTGAGGTTTATTGGACTTATATGTCGCCCTTCTCCCAAAGGACTCTGGGCAGCGTACAACATAAAAACACATATTACAAAAGTTAAAAGAAAGATTGAATAGAACATCCCAAAAACCCGATAAACATTTACAATGAGAATTAAATTAAAATTAACAATTAAAATTAATAATTTATTTTATTCAGGCCAGGCCGGCTTGTTGGAAAAGCCAACTTTTTAGGGCGCGTCGGAAGGACTGGAGGTCAGGGATTATGCGAAGCTCCGGGGGCAGCTCATTCCAAAGGGAAGGCGCTCCCACAGAGAAGGCTCTCCCCCTGGGGGTCACCAGCCGACACTGCCTGGCCGACGGCACCCTGAGGAGGCCAACTCTGTGGGATCATACTGGACGGTGGGAGGCTACCGGTGGCAGTAGGTGGTCTCGCAAGTACCCTGGGCCTAAGCCATGGAGCGCTTTAAAGGTCATAATTAATACCTTGAATCGCACCCGGAAAACAACCGGCAACCAGTGCAGGCTGCCTAAAAGGGGTGCAACATGGGAGCACCTCGGTACCCCCATGACAACCTGCATGGCCACATTCTGGACCAGCTGAAGCCTCCAGTTGCTCTTCAAGGGCAGTCCCATGTAGAGAGTGTTACAGTAGTCCAGGCGAGAAAGGACGAGGGCATGAATGACTGTGCACAGGGCATCCCAATCCAGGGGTGCAACTGGCGTACTAGGCGAACCTGGTAAAAGCCCCCCCCCCTGGTCACAGCCGTCAGGTGTTCTTCTAAACCAGTGCTTCTCAATTATTTTCTGTCATGCCCCCACTAGGAAGAAGAAAACATTTCGCGCCCCCCGCGCGACTGTAAATAGTATCATTTGTCTATAAAATTGTTATAAGTACACCTCTGCATAACACTGTATCCTTATTAACGTATAAGAGAATAAAAAAAGAAAGAAATGTGGATCAATTTACAACAAAGAATAGCTTTATTAACTGTAGCAGAAAAGATTTAAAGGAGCACAGGATTTAAAGGAACACAATATTAAAAAAAACTTTAACCTGCAAAACAAAAATATATAAAATAATTTGAGCTGAGCCCCCCTTTACGGAGCCTCGCACCCCCCCTGGGGGGCCCACCCCACTATTTGAGAAGCACTGTTCTAAACTAAGCTGCATATCCAGGAGGACTCCCAGATTGCGGGCCCTCTCTGAGGGGGCCAAAATTTCTCCCCCTATCATCAAAGATGGTACAAGATGCACAAATCGGGATGACAGGAACCACAACCACTCAGTCTTGGAGGGATTGTGCTTGAGCTGTTCCTCCCCATCCAGATCAGTACAGCCTCCAGGCATCGGTCCTCCAGCAGAGGTCGACTCTAAGCCCCCTTATTTGTGGGGTGCCGCAGGGGTCGGTCCTCTCGCCGCTCCTGTTCAACACATATATGAAGCCGCTGGGTGAGATCATCCGTGGTTTTGGGGTGGGATATCATCTGTACGCTGATGATACTCAGCTGTACATTTCCACCCCGAACCACCCCAACGAAGCCGTCGAAGTGATGTCCCGGTGTGTGGAAGCCGTACGGGTCTGGATGGATGACAACCGACTCAGGCTCAACCCTTCCAAGACAGAGTGGCTGTGGCTTCCGGCCCCCCGGTTCAACCAGTTAATTCCATCTCTGGCCATCGGGGGCGTACAACTTGCCCAGGTGGAGCGGGCGCGCAATTTGGGCGTCCTCCTGGATGCCCGGCTGTTCATGGATGACCATGTGACGGCCGTGGCAAGGGGGGCGTTCCACCAGGTTCGCCTGGTGCGCCAATTGCGCCCCCTATTGGACCGGGATGCCCTGCGCACAGTCACTCATGCGCTGGTGACGTCTCGCCTGGACTACTGCAATGCTCTCTACATGGGGCTTCCCTTGAAATGCACTCGGAGACTACAGTTGGTCCAGAACGCGGCCGCGCGGGTAATTATGGGGAGTACAAGGTACTCCCATGTGACACCTTTCCTGCGCGAGCTGCACTGGCTCCCTGTGGTCTACCGGGTGCGTTTCAAGGTCTTGATTACGATCTTTAAAGCGCTCCATGGCTCAGGACCTAGTTACCTGCGGGATCGTATTCTGCCCCATACATCCCTATGACTCATCCGCTCGCACAGAGAGGGACTCCTCCAGGTGCCGTCCGCCAGACAATGTCGGGGGGCGGTGTCTAGGAGCAGAGCCTTCTCTGTAGCGGGCCCAGCCCTGTGGAATGACCTTCCCCCTGATATTAGGACTACCTCTGACCTCCGCGCCTTTCGGATAAAGCTCAAGACCCACCTATTCCAAATAGCTGGCCTGGCTCAACCATAGTTCGTTCACTCTGCTCCTGACGGGTTTTTAATTTTTAATTTTGGGGTTTTTAGATTTTACTGTGTTTTAATTGTCTCTATTCATCTGCCTCCCTTCTCCATGTCCATGTACATGTATTTGTTTATAGTGTGTGTGTTGTCTATTTTTATATTCTATGTGTTTTCTTGTACGCCGCCCCGAGTCCTTCGGGAGAGGGTGCGGCTAAGAAATAAATTTTATTTATATTTATTTATTTATTTATTTATTTATCGGAACATCACGTAAAGGGCATCGTTTGGGTGGTTTGAGGTAGAGATGAAAAGTTGGGTATTATCAGAATATTGATGATACCATACCCCAAAACCACAGATGATCTCGCCCAGCAGTTTCATGTATATGTTGAACAGGAGGGGTGAGAGAACCGACCCCTGGGGCACCCCACAAGTGAGGCACCTTGGGGTCGATCTCTGCCCTCCAGTCAATACGAACTGCGATCGATCTGACAGGTAGGAGGAGAACCACTGCAAAATGGTGCCCCCCCACTCTCAACCCCCCGAGTCGTCTCAGTAGGATACCATGGTCGATGGTATCAAAAGCCGCTGAGAGGTCTAATAGGACCAGGACAGAGGCACAACCCCTGTCTCCGCCCCCCCCAGAGATCATCAACCAACATGACCAATGCCATCTCCCTGCTGTACCCGGGCCTGAAACCTGACTGAAATGGATCCAGATAGGCAGCTTCATCCAGGTACTGGGGAAGCTGACGTGCTACCACACTCTTGACAACCTTTGCTACAAAGTGAAGTTTGGAGACCGTACGATAGTTGGCTAAAGAGGTTGGGTCCAGGGAAGGCTTCTTAAGAAGGGGCCTCACCACCTCCTCCTTCAAGGCGGTGGGAAAGAACCCCTCTCTCAATGAAGCCTTTGTAATCACCTGGAGCCAGCCTTGTGTCACCTCCCGGGAAGCCGAAACTAACCAAAAGGGACACGGGTCTAGCACACAAGTGGCAGCACTGAGTCTTCCCATAATCCCATCCATGGCCTTGGGAGTCACAGGGTCAAACTCATCCCAGATAGTTTCCACAAGATTCATCCCCATCAACTCAGCCAAATCTACCCACTTAGAGTCTAAGCCTGTCTGAATTTGAGTGATTTTATCCTGCAGATACTGAACAAATTTCTCACCCTACCCTGCAAAGGGTCTTCCCCAGTTCCTTGATTAAGAAAGGAGTGGGTCACCCTAAACAGGACAGCTGGGCTGTTATCTGCGATGCGATAAGCGTGGAAAAAATTTGCCATTTTGCTGCTTTTATCGTCACTAAGTAGGATTTAATATGAATTCTTACTAGTGTTCAATTCGGACCGGCTGGCCCTCCAATCACTCTCTAGGCATCTTTTCCAGCATTTCATCTCTAGGAGCTCCTTGATAAACCAGGGGCTACCCGGGATTGGCACTGGGTCAGAGGCCGCGAAGGCACAATGCAATCCAAGGCCCCAGTGGCCGTCCTATCCCAGGCTTCCGCTAGGGCATTGGTCGAACTGTGAGCAAGGGATTCAGTAAAAGTCCCAAGCTCCATCAGGAATCTTTCAAAGTCCACCTGGGGCAAAACCATCTAATCGGTTCTGCCTCCCTGCAGTGAGGGGTGGCAGTATGGAAGTCAAGCCTAAGGAGGAAATGATCCGACTATGACAATGATCATTTAATAGCTGACCAGATGCTGTAAGGCAGTAAACTGAGATGATGACATGAGGATGAGTCAATAGGTCAACAATGAGTCTACCACTTTAAGAAGCTGTATATATAAGGGAGGCCATATGTGGGCGTCTCTCTCTCCTCATGTATCTCTCTCCTCATGTATCTCTCTCCTAGCATATCTATTCCCATTGTAGTATCTCCATGTAGAGTTGAAGATTGATTGGTTGTTTGGTATTTGCCTGATATAACATGTGCATGTATGTATATAGAAGTCTTGTATATAAACCATTGTTGAAAGACAAAACCTCTGTGTCCCGTATTTTGCTCCTGAGTTGTCTCAAAATAGTAGTCATTCTGTGCCACTCTGACAATGTCTCTTGCTTGCAGACACAATTGCCTGTTCTGAATGTCCAGAAGACCAATATCCAAGTAAGGACAAAGTTCGATGCATCCACAAAACCATAACTTTTCTAACTTTTGAAGAACCTTTGGGGATCAGTTTAGTTGTGGTTGCTGTTTTATTTTCAGTCATTACTATGTTCATATTTGGAATATTCATTAAGTATAAAGACACCCCTATTGTTAAAGCGAACAACAAGGACCTCACCTACACTCTCCTCATCTCCCTTCTGCTTTGCTTCCTTTGCTCTTTCCTATTCATGGGAAAACCTGTCCAAGTGATTTGCTTTCTCCGACAATCCGTGTTTGGCATTATCTTCTCTGTGGCCATTTCTTCTGTGTTGGCCAAAACCATCATGGTTATAGCTGCATTCATGGCCACCAAACCAGGCTCTGGCATGAGAAAATGGTTGGGGAAAAGACTGTCCATTTTAATTATTTTTTTCTCCTCCTTCATTCAAGCAGGCATTTGTCTGGCATGGATGATCACTTCTCCCCCCTTTCCAGAACTTAACATGCAATCTGTGACTGAAGAGATCATAGCAGAATGTAATGAAGGGTCTGTTGTGATGTTTTATCTTGTCTTGGGCTACATGGGGTTTCTGTCTCTGATCAGCTTCATGGTGGCCTTCCTGGCTAGGAACCTGCCCGACACATTCAATGAAGCCAAGTTCATCACTTTCAGCATGCTGATGTTTTGTAGTGTTTGGTTAACTTTTGTTCCAACCTACGTGAGCACTAAAGGAAAGTATATGGTAGCTGTGGAGATCTTCTCCATCTTAGCTTCCAGTGCTGGGTTATTGGGATGTATCTTTTCCCCCAAATGCTACATTATTTTGCTGAGACCTGAGCTCAACAGCAAAGGACAACTTGTAAAGAAAAAGCATTTCTGACTATTAAATCATGGCTACATCTGTTTTGCTGCAAAATGGAATTCGGAATCTTCTTTTAAGCATAAAAACAGAACTTTCTCTCCTTTACCATTATTCTATATTTTTGGCATTTATAACAATTTTTGTCAAATTCATAACACTAGAACTGGAAAATAAAATTGTTCACTGTATCATAAATGACTCTGCTTTGAATAAAGTTTCTGCCAAATTTATTGATACCAAATATCCTTGGCATGTATAACTGTGTGTCATGTAAAGAAAAAGCACTTTTGATTATTAAATTATGGATTGATGTATTTCTGCTGTGAAATTGAATTAAAAATCCTGTTCTAAAAATAAAAGCTGGGCTTGTTTATTAGCTTTACCAACTTTATCAATATTGTATATTCTTGTCTTGTATAATAGCATGTGTCAAATTCTTATAAATGGAGTTGGACAATAAAATATTTCACTGTTTCATGAGTGACACTACTTTTAATAATATTTGAGTTTAGATTATTTACCTGATCTATTTAATGAAGAGAATAATTAGGTCTTCTTTAAAAGTGATCTGTTCTCTAACCATTAACAATGATCTAATTGTCTGGGTTCTGATGGATGCCCTAATTAACTCATGAGCCTTGAGCCACATTTCAAAAGAAATCCAGTTATTTATTAGGAGCAATATGCTGGCATGTACCCAAGTGAAGTCAGCTCTGCACCACGTAATTTACGGCTCAACTATGATTCTGTTTCCCCCCTCCTCCCAGGTTTTGTCATAAATCACATTCTCCAATGGAGCATTTTCATGGGCTGTAAAAAAAAAAAAAACACGCCTCTCTGGCTGGCTCTGGTAACCTGAGATCCAACCTTGAGAATGTTATGCATGGAATACGCTTCCGATCATGGCTGCCAAGTTGCTCTGTCAGTTCTCCCATGCCCTGCCTATGGCAACTCGAGAGTAGGTCAGGAATGCTTTACGAGTAGACAGTAATATCTGGATAATATAGTTTAGATTATTATCATCAAGCAGTAATTGGAAAAAACCCTGTTTTCTACTGCAAATCATTCAGCTAAAAGGATGTCAGAATATCTCGCCAATTCAGTTCATATGTTTTAGCCTCCAGCCCCCTAATCATCCTTGTTGATCTTTTCTGTACTCTTTATAGAGTCTGTACATCTTTTTTTATAATGTGGTGGCCAAAACTGGATGCAGTATTCCTAGTGTGGTGTTATGAAGGCTATAGAAAGCGGTACCAATACTTCATGTGATCTTGATTCTATCCCTCTGTTGATGCAACCTAGGATTGTATTGGTTTTTGGGGGGCAGCTGCAGCGCACATCACATTTAAGTGATTGTTCACTAGGACTCCAAGATCCTTCTCACGGTTCCTGCTATTGAACCAGGTTGTATCTGTATCTGTATATTTTTTTTTCTTGATTGCATTGTTGAAAAGTCATACCTGACTTTTAGCCCATGAAAGAAAACTGTGATAGGTCTTCAGAAAAACAACAACACATATACCAAGTGGTGCGTCAACGAAGGTAAGCAAATATCACCCATGGACTAATGCTGTACTTGTCAGAGTTTGTTGCAGAAATCAAATCCAGAAAGCACACACAGGTAACTGATTCAGCAGGATTCATTAACTTCTTTGTATACATAATAACACATGAGGCATACGTACAATACCAAAAGTGATTGTTTCAGATCAGAGCAGGAGACCAGTTTAGTTCCCAACACAGACTTGCAGCTTTATTACAGAACAGTTGAACTAAGTCATGCCCAGGTGCCTAGCTGTCTCCAGCAAATACTGTTTCACTTTCTAAACAGCCCTCATTGCCTGACTTACTGCATTTTTCGGAGTATAAGACACACCTTCCTCCCCCCCAAAAAAGAGGGTGAAAATCTAGGTGCATCTTATACACTGAATACAGCATTTTTGGCCTACTGAAACCCTGCCCCCTTTGCAAAAATGGACATAGAGAGGGTTTGGGAGGCTTGCAAAGTGCTCCTAGGGGCTGGGGAGAGCAAAAACAAGCAAAAAGGAGCTGTTTTTGTTTGTTTTTGCCCCCCACCCCCACTAGCCCCTAGGAACACTCTCAGAACCTCCCAAAGCTCTGCATGCCCCCACTTTTTTTGTGCAAAAAAAAAGGCGTGCAGAGGGTTTGGGAGTCCTGCAGAGTGCAAGAACTGTGTTTTTTTTAAAAAAATACCTCTTCAAAATCATGGTGCGTCTTATACTCCAGTGCGTCTTCTAGTCTGAAAAATACAGTAGTTGCCATTCCTATTCATTGGCTGACCTGGTTACCATGTCTCTGCCAGCCATGAATTCTCTGACAGTACTTCCTATCAATATTTGTTTTTACAAAAGAATAAGGAATCCCTAGAGCAGGGGTGTCAAACTCAAGGCCCAGGGGACGGATGCCGCCCATGACAGTGCCCTGGAAAGAGCGAAGGACCGGCCTGGTGCGCCTCTGCCAGCAAAAACCATTTTAGCTGGCAGAGGGTTGCAGGAAGCCGTTGCAGCCAAAAATAAAGCCCGCGAGGGCTGCGGGCAGCCCTCCCAAGCTCCACTTTTCCCGACAGAAGGTTGAAGGAAGCCATCATAGCTGAAAACAGAGCTTGGGAGCCCATTTTCACTGGCAGAGTGCTCAGGCTGCCCCCCCCCCCAGTGGCCCTGACACAAGTGACATAGAGCTGGCTATGCCCCCCTGGCTCCCCCAAGTCAAACTCAATCCGGATGTGGCCCTCAATGAAATCGAGTTTGACACCCCCGCCCTAGAGCCGTGATGGCAAACCTAGGGCACCTGTGGAGCCATCTCTGGGGCCACACAAGCTATCGCCCAGGTCAGTTCCAGTGCGTGCACAATGCGTGCGTGCCTCCCGCCGGCCAGCTGATTTTTGGGTCCCTGCTGGGAGATGCACAGACATGTGCGGGGGTTGTGGGGGTTAGGGCCCTGCTTTTGGACCCAGGACGCTTTAGGGAGGCCAAACTGGGGGTTGCACATGCATGGGGGGGCACACGCATATGCACAGGGGGCAGGGCCTGAAGGGGACATTGCATTATGGGTATCAGCATGTACCCCTCCGCACTTTCAGCACCTGAGGAAAAAAAGATTTGCTATCTAGATTTGCCCTAGAGCATATATTTCCTTTATGTGGGGCTCCCCTAAAATATTTAGATGGTTGTCTCCAAAGATGAAATGTGGACGTGAAATAATAGCTCTACAAACACAGGATGTGCCATTATAATACAATTACAATTACAAGAAATAGCAGAGTTGGAAGGGACCTTGGAGGTCTTCTAATCCAACCCCCTGTCTAGGCAGGAAACCCTATACCATTTCAGACAAATGTCTATCCTACATCTTCTTAAAAACTTCCAGTGTTGGAGCATTCACAACTTCTGGAGGCAAGCTGTTCCACTGATTAATTGTTCTAACTGTCAGGAAATTTCTCCTCAGTTCTAAGTTGCTTCTCTCCTTGATTAGTTTCCACCCATTGCTTCTTGTTCTACCCTCAGGTGCCTTGGAGAATAGCTTGACTCCCTCTTCTTTGGGGCAACCCCTGAGATATTGGAACAATGCTGTCATGTCTCCCTTAGTCCTTCTTTTCATTAACTAGACATACCCAGTTCCTGCAACCGTTCTTCCTATGTTTTAGCCTCCAGTCCCCTAATCCTCTTGGTTGCTGTTCTCTGCACTCTTTCTAGAGTCTCCACATCTTTTCTACATTGTGGGGACCAAAACTGAATGCAGTATTCCAAGTGTTATGAAAGCAGTATTCCAACTGCTATTAGGCAGAGGTGACTGTTTATTGGCAATTAAGCTAAATGACTATCATTGATGCTTTACGTCACAGCTCCAGCAGCTTTCCAAAAAAAAAAAAAATACTGAGAAATAATTTAAAAGTCAGAATGGATGAGGTTATAAAAGCTTTGCCTTCTGCAATCCAGAGAAAACAGCCGAGTTGGATCTTGCTCCTTTGGATTCACTGCCATGTGCTTCTCCCTCAGGTCCTGCTTGTTGATGTCAACTCGTGGAATGAGAGAACTGATATAACTACATGTGTTAGCTGAACATTTTCTGCAAGCATCTACTTGGTGGAAATCGCCTCGCCCTATGTAGTGATGCATACTAACTGGATGTGTTAATACATTTTTTTTCAGTTGATAGCGCACCATATGCAACGTGGATAGGCACAAGGAAGCGTCCACTAGAGAAAATGTTGAGGGCAGTGATCCTACTGTGGTTGCTGGTTGATGTAAAGTGCCAGATGGATGCCACACCTTGCCCCAGAAGTGATCCCTCTCCCATCCTCCATGAATGGTATAAACCAGGGAACCTCCTCTTTGGTGGGATCACAGCTCAGATTACATATGTGTTAGAGGAACATTTCTTTGAAGACCATCCTTCACAGAAGTCATTCATGCCACCTCTGTGAGAACTTTAATTTTACTTTTCCTTCGTCTCTGCATATGTTTGTGGGGAAAAAATGATGGGTGTTCTTATATATAGAATAACAGAGTTGGAAGGGACCTTGGAGGTCTTTTAATCCAACCCTTTGCTTAGGCAGGACACCCTACACCACTTCAGACAGAAGGTTATCCAATCTCTCTTCTTAAAAACATCCAGTGTTCACAACTTCTAGAGGCAAGCTGTTCCACTGATTAATTGTTCAAACTGTCAGGAAATTTCTCCTCAGTTCTAAGTTGCTTCTCTCCTTGATTAGCTTCCACCCATTGCTTCTTGTCCTACCCTCAGGTGTTTTGGAGAATAACTTGACGCCCTCTTCTTTGTGGCAGCCCTTGAGATATTGGAAGACTGCTATCATGTCTCCCCTAGTCTTTCTTTCTATTAAACTTGACATACCCAGTTCCTGCAACCGTTCTTCATATGTTTTAGCCTCCAGTCCCCTAATCCTCTTTGTTGCTCTTCTCTGCACTCTTCCTAGAGTCTCCACATCTTTTCTACATTGTGACGACCAAATCTGGATGCCGTATTCCAAGTGTGGTCTTTCCAAGGCCTTATAAACTGATAGAAAACTATGGTAGCATAAAACAATGGAATCAAAATATTCTAAATTCTCTCCAGTGGGAGATCTGAGATCTTTCTTCGTTTCCTTAAAGCAGAAGAAATGCTGAGCAGCATTGCTAGTTTAAGGCAAATAGATTTGTTTGAGTTGTCACAGATGTTCAGTAAAACCCTCAGCAGAAGTGTGAATCGATGTATAAGGAATGGAAAACCAATATAATCAATATTATAATTTGGAGTAGGGAAAAGAAGGGGCAAGATTTAGAAGGAGCAAATAATACATGAATTCAGTCATGCTTCAACTGAACCTTGCATTAATCCTCCTCCTCCTCCTCCTCCTCCTCCTCCTCCTCCTCCTCCTCCTCCTCCTCCTCCTCCTCCTCCTCCATCATTTTAGGAAGATACTTGGTTGATACCTAGAATGCTGGCAGCCACCCGTATCAACCATCAGTGGCAGTCAACAATATTTGTGATACATTTTTAGTTCAGTTGACTGAGTTTAATGTTTAATAGAAAAAGAATATAGCGACAACAATAATACAATAAAATAATAAAAATGCAACACACCAGATATCACAGTTGTCGAAAACAGAAATGTGGAATTTACTGATATCACAGTTCCAGGAGTTGAAGAAAAAGAGCTGGGGAAAAAAATCACAAAATATTGCAACCTGGCCATTGTAACTATGGGATTATGGCTGAAACGTGTATCAGTGATACCCATTGTCATCGAGGCACTAGGCACCATGTCCAAGAATTTTACAAAATACATCAAGAAATTCCAGGTTCCTGAAATAACACCAGTGGAACTTCAAAAATCTGTGCTACTAGGAATGTCATATATTTTATGCAGATACTTGATTGATACCTAGGATGCTGGCAGCAACCTGTATCAACCATTAACACCAGTCAATAGTATTTGTGACACATCTTTAAGTGTTCAGTTGAGTGAGTTTTATGTTTAATGAATAAAAGAGATAATGACAATAATAATAGGGAGGAGAAGGAAGAAGAAGAAGAAGAAGAAGGAGAAGGAGAAGGAGAAGGAGAAGGAGAAGGAGAAGGAGAAGGAGAAGGAGAAGGAGAAGGAGAAGGAGAAGGAGAAGGACAAAGGAGAAGGAGAAGGAGAAGGAAGAGGAGCAAGTAGTAGTAGTAGTAGTAGTAGTAGTAGTAGTAGTAGTAGTAGTAGTAGTAGTAGTTCTGGTTTTAGCTGTACAATTAAATTTCAGATCATATTTTCCTGCAAGCTAGTCCAGTTACCAACCTCTGTTTCATGATGTTCCTCATTGATCTTTAATATCTGCCTACCATAATGTCCAAGTTTCATACTGTGTTTGCTATTGTGGCTTCACTGAACATATTCTTCTTTCCTCAATCCCTCTGTATTTCATTTATCCCTCCATTATGTTTTCAGAGCCATTTTAAAATTGTACCAGCATTCCCTGAGCTTGGCATTTGCGGTGGAACAGATCAACTCAAACCCAAGGCTCCTGCCTAACATTACCCTGGGATTTTTCATCTGTGACAACTATTTTGATGCCCGGCTGACTTACCGTTCCACTTTGGAGCTGCTCTTCCGATCAGACCAGTTCGTTGTCAACTACAGGTGTGGTATCAAGGAGAATCTGGTTGTGGCCATCATTGGTGGATTTGGTGCTGATATCTCATTCTTCATGTCAAATATCATAAGTCTTTATAAAATCCCCCAGGTGAGATATTTTAGAATTTCGAATAGAATAGAGCTGGAAGGGACCTTGGACGTCTTTTGGTTAGTTGTGAAGACGTGTCCGACCCATCGCGACCCCATGGACAACATTCCTCCAGGCCTTCCTGTCCTCTACCATCCTCTGGAGTCCATTTAAGCTCACGCTGACTGCTTCGGTGACTCCATCCAGCCACCTTGTTCTCTGTTGTCCCCTTCTTTTTCCCTCCATCGTTCCCAGCATGAGGCTCTTCTCCAGGGAGTCCTTCCTTTTCATTAGATGGCCAATGTATTTGTTTGTTTTGTTTGTTTGTTTTATTGGATTTATATGCCGCCCTTCTCCCAAAGGACTCAGGGCGGCGTACAGCATTAAAAAACACATATTACAAAATATTGTAAACATATTTGAGTTTCATCTTCTGGATCTGGCCTTCTAAAGAGCAGTCAGGGTTGATCTCCTCTAGGACTGACCGGTTGGATCGCCTTGCAGTCCAAGAGACTCGCAGGAATCTTCTCCAGCACCATCATTCAAAGGCCTCAATTTTTTGGCACTCAGACTTCCTTATGGTCCAACTTTCACAGCCATACATTGCAACTGGGAAAACCATAGCCCTGACTATTTGCACTTTTGTTGGCAGGGTGATGTCTCTGCTTTTTTAATCTGCTGTGTAGATTTGCCACAGCTTTCCTCCCCAGGAGCAAGTGTCTTTTAATTTCTGTAGTCTCCATCTGCGGTGATCTTGGAGATCTTCTAGTCCAACTCAAGCAGGAGAACCCATACTATTTCAGATAAGTGACTGTCTAGTCTCTTCTTAATAAACCTCCAGTCCACAATTTCTGAAGGTAAGCTGTTTGTTGTCCTCACTGTTGGGAAGTTTCTCCTTAATTCCAGGCTGCTTCTCTCTTTGTTTGTCAATACATATGTATGTATCGACATGGATGAAAACTCATCTACTTGGAAAAATGGGAGGGAATAGGGGAAAAAAATATTCCAAGTAGCGGTTAAATTCCACTTCAGTATAGTTGTTCAGTCACTAAATTGTGTCCGATTCTTTGCAACCCCATGGATCACAGGATGGCAGGTCCCCTCTCCCCCACTGTCCCCCAGAGTTTACTGAAATTCATATTCATTGTGTCGATAATACTATCTAACCATCTCATCCTGCTTCCATCCTCTTCTCCTTTTCCCTTACATCTTTCCCACCATCAGGGTCTTTTCCAATAAGTCTTCTCTTCTCGTCGAAACCAACACATTTGAGCTTCGACTTCATTAGCTGATTCTGCTTCAGTGATGCATAAAAATTTTGGGAGTTCAGATTAAGCTCTCTGCCTGTCCCAAAGACATCTGCCTGTTGTTCCAAGACATCTCCATAATCATGTGGCCGGCATGACTAAATGCCAAAGGTGCACGGAACGCTGTTCCCTTCCCACCAAAATGGCCCTTATTTTTCTTCTTGCATTTTTACGTGCTTTTGAACTGCTAGGTTGGCAGAAGCTGGGACAAGTAACGGGAGCTCACTCCGTTATGCAGTGCTAGGGATTCGAACCGCCAAACTGCCGACCTTTCTGATCGACAATCTCAGCGTCTTAGCCACTGAGCCACCACGTCCCTTCTCTTTTCATATAGCATCTACTATATAAACTTAGCAACATGGTATATGCAGTAAAATACAGTGAGACATGCGCAGATTTATACATTGGGGAAACAAAACAACCGCTTCATAAAGGTGAAAACACCCAAAGGTGCTTCTAAAAGGGGCAATTGGACTTCCTGCTTTTTCCTGGAATATGTTTTCCCTTCTCATCCAAGAAGCTTCTTCAGCTCTGACTGGATGGTGGGGAATGGAAGGACTGATACGCCTTGCAGATGGCTGGTCATTGCCTCTTTGGCCTCTTTGACCCCTCTTTCAAACCAGCTGTCCTCTCTGACCAAAATGTGGAGTTTGCTGTCTTCAAAAGAGTGAGCTGTATCTTTTAAATACACCTGAATCCGAAATCTGCACCATGAATCTACATTTAAAAGACAATGTTGTTCAATTTTGACATAGATCTGCCTCTTTGACTCCTCTTTCAAACCAGATTTCATCTCTGTCCAAAATGTGAACATTGCTGTCTTCAAAAAAGTGGCCTTTGTCTTTTAAATAAAGATAAATTGCTGAATCTTGTCCTGATGGGTTTGTTTTCATATAAAAGTAAAGCTTCCCCACGGACATATGTGCTAGTCGTTCCTGACTCTAAGGGTTGATGCTCATCTTCATTTCAAAGCCAAAGAGCCAGCGTTCTTCGAAGACGTCTCCGTGATCATGTGGCTGGCATGACTAAATGCCAAAGGTGCACAAAACGCTGTTACCTTCCCACCGAAATGGCCCTTATTTTTCTTCTTGCACTTTTACGTGCTTTTGAACTGCTCGGTTGGCAGAAGCTGGGACAAGTAACGGGAGCTCACTCCGTTATGCGGTGCTAGGGATTCGAACCGCCAAACTGCTGACCTTTCTGATCGACAATCTCAGCGTCTTAGCCACTGAGCCACCACGTCCCTTCTCTTTTCATATAGCATCTATTATATACTTAGCAACATGGTATATGCAGTAAAATGCAGTGAGACATGCACAGATTTATACATTGGGGAAACAAAACAACTGCTTCATAAATGTATGACACAACCTAGGAGAATAAACCCATGAGGACAAGATTCACCAGTCCAGCTACATTTAAAAGATAAAGGTCATATTTTGGATAGAGAGGACCACTGGTTTGAAAAAGTGGTCAAAGAAGCCTTCTATGTCAAAATTGAACACCCCTCTCTCAACAGAGGGGGGAGGGATGCAACCTCATCTATCTCCAGTTTACAACACAGTCCTTTCAACAGTTCCAAGAAGGCTCCAAATCCATTTGCACTACTTGGGTGACCCTGAAGGACACAGCTAAACCTCAGGTGGCCTCAATGACTCTCTAAAAGAATGCAAATGACCAAGTGTCTGCAAGGAGTATAAATCCTTCCATCCCCCACCATCCAGTCAGAGCTGAAGAAGCTTCTTGGAAGAGAAGTAAAACATCTTCAAAGAAAAAGCAGAAAGTCCAGTTGCGTGTTGAAAAAAAAGGCACCTTTGGGACAACAAAAACACGGATGACTGAGAATTTCCACAGACATTATGCAATGTCTGATGCACCATGTTGATAACAGACTGTTAAAAGATGCGTCCAAAGAAGGGAGCACAAGATGAGAACTCCAGGTGCTCATCTAGCTGAAAGTTCATCCTCAGTCAGAAGCTAATGATGATGATGGTCAGTTCAAGGTTCAATTGATGTCTGATTGTATTGAGTTCTTTCTTACATTGCATTATTTGTTCCTACTAAATCTTGCTATTTGGTTTCCTTTCTCCTCATATTGGTCTGCTGTACTTGCAGTCCTTATATCATGGCTCCTTTTAGAGAAACTCTGTCATAAATTAAATGCACCCACTATCAGGCCTGCAGCCATAGTTTCTTGTGGCTCTCAGGCCTGCCACACTGTCCATTATTCAACTAGCATTTTCTATGGTGGGAAAATGGGAGGGGGGGATTGTACAGAGTTAGATGCTATGTAGCCAAAACAAAATTATTTTCTAGAAGTCCAAGGTCATCCTTTGCCTCTGCACTTGACAGGAACTGGATGGGTGGAAGCTGCCAGCATGGCAGTGGGAGACTGGACCATGGGATGGACTTGTGGGTGTGAGGGCAAGATCATGAACTTTGAACTGGGTGGGGAAAACCGGGAAGCTTTCAGATTTGGGTTTTCCCAGATGTGCCAACATGGCTCTCTTAATAAATGGGAACTTTGAGCAATACTCTGATTTACTTTTGGATGCTATTTGTAACCTGATGCTCATATATCTTAGATTGGCCTCACTGCTCTGAGTTTCTTCCACTGAAGGAGAAACCTTCCGATCTCAGCTCTCCCAATGGGGATTTGGAATGTTTTGGTTCCAGGACTTGATGCTAAAATAGGTTTCCATGAAGAATTCACAGAATTGTAGACTAGACTGGATGGTCAAAGATTATCCTAGATTAGCCCAGTGGTTATCACATGGCCCCCAATGAAACCATTAAATATCAAGTAACCTACTTGGTTGATTTAGAAAATTTTGATTCCATGACTTGATTATCTTCTTTTAATGACCCCATCATTCCTTGTGGGGTTGAATCTGGGCAACTGATTGGAGCTGAGTGTTTACTGACTGGATGCCCTTCTTGTTGCCAATGCAGAGTTATATTCAGCAGATATATTCTCAACGTGCTCAGAGAGAGAAATATCTGGCTCTACCTAGGATAGAACTCACAGCCTCCTTGATTGTGAGGCGAGCGCTCCACCTCTAGGCCACCGTGCCACATTAATTTTATCATGGGGACTGTTTATTCAGTATTGGAAATGGGATCCCATTCAAGAAAAGAGCATGTTTTTTTTTTAAGAAAAAAATATTTCTCTTTTTTAAAAATAATTTTTATTGTTTTTGTCTTTTCATCACATATTGCAATCTTTATATCAACAGTTTGTACAATGTTACATCGTTGTATCTATATATGTTTTCCTCTCTTTACCATATATTACAATAATTATGTCATCTTATCGATACATTTTTATGATATTTTACATATTTACCCACTTTTATATACAGTTCTATGTTTATTTATGTATATTGTTTTTGGCTTAATTATTTTTCTTATTTTCCAACCATTCATACCAATTATTCCAAATTTCATAGTATTCCGATTCTTCTTTGTCCTTTAATTTTAGGGTTAATTTGTCCATCTCTGCACAATCCAAGGTTTTTTTAATCACTAATTCGTCCGGCGGTGTATTATTTTGCTTCCAGCATTGGGCAAAAGCTATTCTAGCTGTGGCTAATATATGTGTTAGTAGATATTTAATTTTTTTTGTGTAGTTCCCTTTGATTATTCCTAGTAAGAAGATTTCGGGTTTATATTTTATTTGTTCCCCTGTAATTTCTTGCACCCACTTCCAAATTTTTTTCCAATATTTTTGCGATTCTCAATCAATCAATATTTCTCAATTTAGTTGAGACACTCCAACCGTAACCAACTAACTTTATGTTTTATTTTAGTTAGCGTACGGCTCATTTGCTCCTAAAAAAACCGGAACAAAGATGGCTGCTTCCTTTTACCGCGTGGCCCCCAATGAAACCCTTCAAACTGAGGGGATTATTCATTTGCTGAAGCACTTTGGATGGACGTGGATTGGCCTTTTAATTTTGGAGGATGACAGTGGAGACAATTTCCTCCGAGCCCTGGAGCCACTTCTGTCGGAGAACAGGATCTGCTCCGCTTTTGTAGAGAGGTTTCCCAAACAATCGTTTTTCTTTATCTTTCAAGGCGAGATAGTCCAGAGGATATGCAATTATTTGAATAACCCCAAAGTCAACACATTCATCTTCTATGGGGAAAGTACCACGGCGATGCTTCTGCTGGTGTTCATCCGATACATAGACAGCAGAAGTGGGAAAATGTGGATTCTGACGGCGCAAATGGATTTAACTTTATCAAGTCTTCATCGGCCCCCAGATCTGCAATTTTTCGATGGAGCGATTTCCTTTGCAATTCACGCCAATGAACTGCCGGGCTTCGATGAATTTCTTTGGGCCATCAAACCATTAGAGATGCAAAGAGCCAGTATATTCAAGGAGTTCTGGGAACAAGGCTTCGATTGTGTCTTTTCAGAGAACAGTCGACCGGTGGAAAGTGGCGAAGCATGCACTGGGAAGGAAGAAGTAAGAAACCTTCCTGGGTATTTATTGGAAATGACCGGCCACAGCTACAGTATCTACCATGCAGTCTATGCCGTAGCGCATGCTGTTCATGGCATGGACATACTTAAGTCTAAATACAAAAGAGTCACAAAGAGTACAAGCGATGAACTTCAAGATCAAGGCACCTGGAAGGTAATAACTAGTGTTGAGAACAACTTTGTTGTCAGGGGGAGATCAGTATCACATAAAGCTCTTCTGAGCTTCCTCCTGTATATCAAATTGGTGAGGAGGGAATGCCAAAAAAGCTAATGCAATCCTTAGCTGCATCAACAAAAGGATACAATCAAGATCAAGTGAGGTATTAATACCACCCTATAAAGCCTTTGTAAGACCACACCTAGAGTATTGCATCCAGTTTTGGTCACCACACTATAAAAAAAGACGTCGAGACTATAGGAAAAGTGCAGAGAAGTGCAATCAGGATGATGAGGGAACTGGAGGCTAAAATATATGAAGAACGATTGCAGGAACTGGGCACAGCTAGTCTAATGAAGAGAAGGACCAGGGGAGGTATGATAGCAGTGTTCTAATATTTGAGGGGCTGTCAAAGAGAGGAGGGGGTCAAGCTGTTTTCCAAAGCACCTGAGGGCCAGACAAGGAATAATGGATGGAAACTGATCAAGGGGAGATTCAACCTAGCCCTAAAAAAGCAGCAGCTAAGGGCAGACAAGAGAATTATCTTCCAGGAGTTGAAGGGAAGAAGACTCTACCTCTTCCACACACCCTCATGCATCCTCCCATGCTCTGTTTTGGGTCTAGGAGGCCTCCTTGCAACTTCTTGGGTCTGAAAATCAGCCGTGGGGGGCCTGCACCATACCCCCTGGGTCTATGAGTCCTCCCTGCACTTACCTGGGAGCCAGAACAGGACATATGGGGACTCCTGGGAGCAGTGAGGTGGGGCCAGCTGGTTGTCGGAACTAACAGTTCGCCAAACTGGATGTAAAATTAACATCCGGTTTGCCTGAACTGGCTGAATCCCACCCCTGCATGTGCTTCACTTATGTGTCTCTTGTCGGAGCTTATAAATGTGACTTGAGCAATGTGTAGCAGTTTAAGTATAGTTCTACTTAAAACAGAATGACAAAAATCAATGAGTCTTAAGTAATGCCACTTTCATTGCTATGGAGATAAATTTCAAGAAGTTTTGAAGTTATCCTGCAAAGCTGAAGGAACCAAGAAGTAAATAAAGAGTCATTTATTTATTGTTCCTCACATATAGAAAGGAATTGTCTGAGACAAATAAACTGTTTATTATACTTTGCCACTCAGAATCACCTGATTGGCTAGACGGGTGATAAATAAAATATATATAAATAAAATATATCTTCTTAATGTCTTCCTCTTCTTTTTATTTAGCTACACAGGTTTCTTCAAGGCCTTTCATTTAATAATTCACTCGGTGAAATTGTGTCTATCGACAACCAAGGAGAAGTACTGTCTGGATTTGATATTACAAATTTTGTCATTTTCCCAAATAACTCCTACCATACGATGAAAATAGGAAAGATGGATCCCAAAGCAATTGAAGGAAGCAAATTTGTGATTCGTGAAGATTTAATTGTGTGGCCCAGAAGTTTTAAGCAAGTATGGAATTTGACTTGTTTTGGAGAAAAATTTGGAGATCAGAGATAAATTTCATTGTAAGATCTGCTTTCATTTAGCAATAGCATATAGGCTTTTCATGCTTTTCCATGCTTTTCCATGCTTTTCCATGCTTTTCATGCTTTTCCATGCTTTCCATGCTTTTCTGTTGCCCAAGTCTCCTTCCAATATAGTGTAGGAGCTATCTCTCCAGAGAGGAACTTCAACCCCCCTTTGGAACTCTTCAAATGGAAGTGTGGTCGGCCTCCAAAGGTACGTCAAACCTCCTCCCCAGAAGCGATGTCCTGGTCCCGGACGAGCCCCCAAATTGTGAGAAAAATATATCAGATATAGCTTCTTCATATCAAAAAAAACGGCAAGGAGGCTATGGCAACAGAAAGTAGCTATTTTATTACACCTGCAGGTGGATTCCCAAGCAAATGAGAATGACTACAAGGTACATAGGTGCACCTTAAATGCATAAAATAACTTATCGTAACTTGGATACAAAAAAGACAATTGCGTGCAAAAAACACAATATGAAAAGTACATGGAAATTCCCCAAATGTTCTGAAAGCATACGTGTCCAGAAGCCCCAAAGGACCTCGCTTTCCCAGAACTAAACAATGAGGTCATTACCAGCTTCCTGCAAAACATGTCCTGTTACTCCCTGTTACAAAGGGAGGGATCAGCCTATTTTTGACCAGGTCACTGTGACCTTCTGCTAATGCTCCAAGCTGTGATTTTCCAGAAAAGCTTACTTGCTGGTCAGCTATCCAAGATGCAGTCTATCAGGTTCCTCAAATAACCTCATCTAATTTAGCCCAATAATCCATGTTTTTTTTACCTTTTTCTCTCACTTATATATTGCCCATAATGCTTTGCAGCACCCTCTGGGCAGTTTAAAATGTAAGCATTATTTTCATATTGCCCCCAACAATCTGGTTCATTTTACCTCATATCCTTAAATCAGTTCAAATTAACTGTTCTGTATGCAAAGTGTGGCTGTTTTTCCCTCTGTGGGGGAATTATAACTGGAAAATAATTTATAAAGTGATATTTTTTGAGGTGAAAGTTGGGGAATTTTGCTACTAACCCGGCCACCAGAAAAGAATGAAATAAATTTCAGGCATAATTAGATAATAAATATTTATTTAAAATAGATTTATAAATATTTAAAAAATAATAATGGAGAAGAAAATCAAAAGTGTTCTCATCCAATTTTGACAGCTCATAAGAAGTATGAGAATCAACGAATAGAATTCTCTATTGGCTAAGTGTGATTGGACACACAAGGAATTTGTCTTTGGTTCATAATCTCTCAGTGTACATAAAAGCTATAATAATATCTCTTAGACTTATATTCTGCTTCCTAGTGCTTTACAGTCCTCTCTAAGTGGTTTACAGAGTCAGCATATTGCTCCCAACAATTTGGGTCCTCATTTTATCCATCTCAGAAGGATGGAAGGCTGAGTCAACCTTGAGCTGGTGAGATTTGAACTGCTGAACTGCACCTAGCAGCCAGATGAAGTAGTCTGCAGTACTGCACTCTAACCACTACGCCGCCTCGGTTCTTTATAAGTGATAAACCATGATCACAGTCATCGTAAAATACATTCATCCTAAATCATAAGATACCACACTCAGCGATAGTCATAGGATACTAAATAAGCAATCAACATAAATCGTACCAGGGAACTAAATAAAACAATATAAATCGTAAAGATCCGAGCAACAAAGTTATAATCATAAGTATAAAAGAAGACAGGTAATAGGAAAGATGAGAAGAATAGTAGCAATACAGCCTTACTAAATAGTTTGACAGGGTTGTGGGAATTAGTTGTTTAGCAGAGTGATGGCATGGGGGGCACGGAACTGTCCTTGTGTCTAGTTGTTCTGGTGTGCCATGTCCTATAACAGTGATGGCTAATCTTTTGGTTATTGGGTGCTGAAAGTGCGTGGGTATGCTACAGAGCGCCTTAGTGCCCACACCCAGAATGCAATGCACAGGCAACCCCCCTGCATGCCCTGCCCTCATGTGCATGCATGTGTGAACCCCCATGTGCTCCCCTGCACATGCACCCTGCCCCCTCAAATCCATTTTTCACTTCCAGATTGGTGCAGGAGGCTTTTGAGGCCCAAAATAGGGCACAGGGTGCCCTCACGTGCCATTCCTGCACCCTGTTTTGGGCCTGGAAAGACTTCTGCACCAACCTGGAAGCCAAAATGGGGCACTGCACGAGGCCTCAAAATGCAATGCAAGCGCCATCCCGTGCATGCGCCCTGCCCACCACGCATGTCCACGCACATCCTCTGCACGCACCCTGTGCATGTGTGGCAGAGACCCGAACACCAGCTGGCTGTCAGGAGGTGCGCAGCATGCATGGTGGAGTTGAGCTGGTGTGACAGCTCGCATGCCCACAGAGAAGGCTCTGTGTGTCACCTGGGGCATGGATGTCACAGGTTCGCCATCACAGCCCTATAACAAAGGTAGAGGTTGAGACAATTTACGTCTAGGATGAATGTTGTATATTCTGGCTTCACAGCAAAGCTTTTGATTATTTGTATGGCCAATAGTGCAAAAAGTGAGTAACTGATTTGTCAGGTTGTGGTTGGGTAAATAAAACCCCAAATTCTCTCAACTGGGAAGAATAGGAAGAAAATACTAATCCTTGAGCCATTGTTCAGAGTCAGGCTTAAAGTGGTGATATCTTAAAGGATGTCTACTTTTATTAAGCTAACATTGAGTCTCACAGCAGGTCTTTTTTTAGAACTATTTCTCCTTTTCCTTCAGTTGATCCTGAGAGGGGAAAGGAAGGAGTAGTTTGGATGCAACCATGTGCAATATTAAGGGATTTCATTTCATGATCCTACGATCCCCATTACTCTAATTGCGCAGGTAGATTAGAGGATGACTATCCAGTATTACTCAGATCTTCAGTCCTGAATTCAGAGGTGGATTCCTCCTGGTACAGTACGGTACACCAGAACAGGTAGTGAAAATCTGGTGGACCAGACCAGACTGGTAGTAATGGTAGCCTGGCCAGGCCCCCGAACCGGTTCTCCAGTCAGAAGCTTCCCAGAATTTTTTTTAAAAGACTTTCTTCCCTGCCCGTTCAGGCAAGGGAAAAGAGGCTTTAAAATGTAAAAGAGAGGGGGGGAGGGAGGGAGGGAGGAGGGAAGGAAGGGAAGGGAGAAAGAAAGAGAAAGACAAGGAAAGAAAGATGCAGGCATTAGAAGGAAACTCACTTTTCAGCTGGGAGATTCAGCAAAGGAGAAAAACAAATGCTATCGCTTTAAATCTGAGTATCCAAACTGAGTATGCCTGGCTGTGGAATTCTGGGAGTTGAAGTCCACAAGTCTTAATGCTGTAAACTTTGGGGACACCTGCTTTAAATTGAAAAGCTGCTCGGAAGGAGGTTTGCAAAGTGGCATTTAGCAGTTTGCTTCTGGGTCAGCTGAACAACAAACGGGATAAAAGGAAGGATTCTTATATGGTTCTATGTTTTTGAAGTTTTGGGGTTTGTGAAAAATGGTCTTTGTGTTTGGATGATTCCCTGCTTGTGTGAATGGAGCCAAACTTTCTATAGGCTCATTATCTCACTATCTCTATCTGACAGGAATGTGGAATGAGCCTCAGGCAGGTTTCTTTGATAGCAGCTTGATTTTTCCTTTTCTGTGAGCCTTTTTTTAATGAATAATATTTTATTGGGGGGGGTTGCTTCCCATAGAGCAGTGATGGTGAACCTATGGCATGCGTGCCACAAGTGACACGCGTAGCCATTTGTCAGGGCACGCAAGGCTCTGCCCTGTCAGCTGGCCAGCGCGCATGCGCACGTTGGCCAGCTGAGTTCACCTTTTTAAAAGCCATTTTTCGCCCTCCTCAGGCTCCAGAGATTTTATAGGAGCCTGGGGAGGGCGAAAAGAGCCTTCCCCCCCCCCCGAGGCCCTCCGGAGGCTTCAGGGAGCGTCCAGAGGCTTCCCTGAAGCCTTTGGAATGCTTAAAACCACCCTCCGAGCAAACTGGAAGTTGCTCGGAGGGTTGTTTTAAGTGTTCCGAAGGCTTCAGGGAGCGTCCGGAGGCTTCCCTGACACCTTTGGGGCACTTAAAATGACCCCCCGAGCAAACTGGAGCTTGGAGGGTACTTTTAAGCGCTCCAAAGGCATCAGGGAAGCCTCCGGATGCTCCCTGAAGCCTTCGGAACACTTAAAACGACCCTCCGAGCAACCACTTCTGGTTTGCTCGGAGGGTGGTTTTAAGCATTCCGAAGGCTTCAGGGAAGCCTCCTGATGGTCCCTGAAGCCTCCGGAGGGCCTCCGTGGGGGCGGGGGGCTCTTTTCGCCCTCCCCAGGCTCCTATAAAGCCTCTGGAGCCTGGGGAGGGAGAAAAAAGCATGTAAAAATGGGGGGGTCGTGCGTTGTGCACGCATGCACACTGGGGGGGAGCGTTGCATTATGGGTGTGGCACGTCTGCACACAACCCCCCTGCGCTCCCCCCACTTGTGGCACGCGAGCCAAAAAAGGTTCGCCATCGCTGCCATAGAGGGAAGGGAGAAAGAAAGAAAGAAAGAAAGAAAAACAGAAAAAAGAAAGAAAAACAGCACAGCAGTTTTGGGCTAGAAGGCTACTTGGAGGTCATCTAGTTCAACCCCCCGCTCAGCAGGAAACCTTACATTATCTGGATTATTTTGGTGCTTCTAACAGAGAACCTTCTTAGCGAAGGTTGTAGAGAGTGTGGTGGCACAGCAATTCCCATGGCACCTGGAGGAAACCGATTATCTAGACCCGCGCCAATCCGGTTTCCGACCCGGTCACAGCACGGAGACGGCCTTGGTCGCATTGGTTGACGATCTCTGGAGGGCCAGAGATAGGGGTTGTTCCTCTATCCAGGTCCTATTAGATCTATCAGCGGCTTTTGATACCATCGATCATGGTATCCTACTGCGCCGGCTGGAGGGGATGGGAGTAAGGGGCACCATTTTACGGTGGTTCGGCTCCTACCTCTCCGACCGGACGCAATGTGTGTTGGCAGGGGAGCAGAGGTCGACCCTGAGGTCGCTCACTTGTGGGGTGCCGCAGGGGTCGGTCCTCTCGCCCCTTCTGTTCAACACATATGTGAAGCCACTGGGTGAGATCATCCGTGGTTTTGGGGTCGGATACCACCTGTACGCTGATGACACACAGCTGTACATTTCCACCCCAAACCACCCCAACGAGGCTGTCGAAATGATGTCCCGGTGTTTGGAAGCCGTTCGGGTCTGGATGGGGGACAACAGACTCAGGCTCAACCCCTCCAAGACAGAGTGGCTGTGGTTACCGGCGCCTCGGTTCAACCAGTGGACTCCATCGCTGGCCATAGGGGGCGAGCAACTGCCCCCTGTGGAACAGGCGCGCAATTTGGGCGTCCTCCTAGATGCCCGGCTGTCGATGGATGACCATGTGGCAGCCATGGCAAGGGGGGCGTTCCACCAGGTTCGCCTGGTGCGCCAATTGCGCCCCCTATTGGACCGGGATGCCTTACGCACAGTCACTCATGCGCTGGTGACGTCCCGTCTGGACTACTGCAATGCTCTCTACATGGGGCTCCCCTTGAGATGCACCCGAAGACTACAGCTAGTTCAGAATGCAGCCGCGCGGGCTATCATGGGGAGTACTAGGTACTCCCACATAACACCTCTCCTGCGCGAGCTGCACTGGCTGCCTGTGGTTTTTCGGGTGCGTTTCAAGGTGTTGATCACCATCTTCAAAGCGCTCCATGGCACAGGACCTAGTTACCTGTGGGATCACATCCTACTGCATACATCCCTGCGACCAATTCGCTCTCACAGGGAGGGACTCCTCCGAGTGCCGTCCACCAAGCAATGCCAACGGGCGGTGCCCAGGAGTAGAACCTTCTCTGTGATGGGCCCAACCCTCTGGAATAACCTCCCCCCCCCCCGATATCAGAACTACTACCGACCTCCGCTCCTTCCGACAGAAACTTAAGACCCACCTGTTCCAATTAGCTGGCCTGGCCCATTTATAGTCCCATTTATACCTCCTGGGAAATATTTTATCCTGGGATAGTTTTTAGGGGTGTTTTTTAATGTATTTTAAATTTTTGAATTTTAAATCTAACTTTAACTATTACTGTACAGTAAACTGTGTGTTACCTCCTCCAGTCACACCTGTATTTATTTTGTATTTATATTATGTATATTTATTGTTTTTAATATGAATGTACACCGCCCCGTCCCTTCTGGGAGAGGGTGCGGTCTAGAAATCAAATAAAAGTTAAAGTTAAAGTTAAGAAAATTGCCAGAAAGGAGAAGTAGTTTACTAGGACAAGGCTGCCATGCAGAGGAAGGCAGAGATAGTCCTTGACCACAATTGAGCCCAACATTTTGGTTGCTAAGCAAGAGCATTGTTAAGTGAGCTTCACTACATTTTACAAGTTGGCCACGCCCATCCAGTCACATGACTGCCAAGCCATGCCCACAAAATAGGCCACACCCACATAATAGGTAGTAAAAAAAATTGAAACCCACCTCTGCCTCCTCGTTTATCAACAGGTCTTGCCCCGTTCAGTTTGTAATAATCCTTGCCCTGCTGGCTATCAGATGAAAAAGAAAGAAGGTGAAAAATTTTGCTGCTATGATTGTGATCCATGTTCTGATGGGAAGTTCTCAAACATATCAGGTAAATTATTCCACCCTACCCTACCCTATCTACCCTACCCTACTCTACCCTACCCTACTCTACCCTACCCTACTCTACCCTACCCAATCTACCCTACCCTATCAAACTGTACTCTACTCTACTCTACTCAATTCTACTCTACTCTGTCTACTCAACTCAACTTAGCTCAACTTTACTCAACTTTACCCTACCATACGCTACTCTACTCTACTCTATATCAGGGTTTCAAGTAATATGCCAAGCAAACAGAATCCTACTCTCCTCTGCTCTGCTCTGCTCTACTCTACTCTGTGACATTTTTTTTCAGTGCAAAATTGGCCACATAGTAAATTATATATGTAGCTGTGTTGTTTCCCCCCCCCCATTTCAGTACCAATTCTCATAGTGTAATACTTCACAAGATAGTATACATAAAATTGGGTAACATCACAGTCAACTTTAAAGTGATGTGTTTGTCACTCCATAAGATGCACCTGACCATACGACACATTCCCATTTTCTGCCTCTATGTGTCTTGTGTTCCACCTCCACGAGTCCCATTTTTGGCCTCTTGAGAGTGAAATGTAGCAGTTAACTATTCCAATCACCAAAATCCTCCTTGGAATTTTTAAAAGACTGGTTAGAAAATCCAGGTAAGCATTCCCTTCATCTCTGCCTGAATATATCTCCAAACAGCTCTGTGAGTCAAAGGGAGTCAGAGTGTGTGCCACAACTGAAAAATAATGGGAGTCCCTGGCTTACACCCATTCTTTTAGTGTCTGTTCACATCCACCACGGCCATGCCTATGCCCACCCCTGCCACGCCCAACCCCAGCCATGCCCCACCACTATGATAGGCTGGCTGCTAAAGCAAGGTCATGGCACATATTTGACAGTAAATCAGGGAGACTGTAATTGTGGGGTCTGTCTGGCAAGAACAAAGAATGCTTAGCAATAGGAAATATGCATGTGTAAAGCTTGTAGCAATTATGGGTAATTAGACAACTTGCAGACCTCAGCTCAAAGTTAGGGATGGCCTTCAGCAAATGAAATGTGTATTATATAACTTCTGGGGCATTCATTAGCCAAGGCTTAGGAATGGGACAGCTATAGACCACTAGAACAAATTGTAGAATGATTACTAAAACGTTTATTAGATGATATTTCTTGTTATCGCACCTTGTCCCGGCTTCTCCTTTAGTGAAAATGTGTAAAGCTTACTTAATCCTTTGTTCTTGGTTCTTGGCCTTTTGACCAGGAACCCATTTTTTTCTTGGAGTACTCCAATAAAAAGCAATCAGAAAACCTGCACCTTGTGTCTGGTGACCATCAGCTTTGACAACAGGCTCATACCTGAATTGAGGATCACAATCACCCCTGGACCTCCAAGGCCAAACACAACCCCTCATGCGGCCCTCAATGAAATCAGTGACACTGAACAGTAAAAAATTTGACTTGCCACAAGATGGGGCTCAACACATAACAAAGAACAGCAACAGTATATACGTAACTATAAGTTGGAGGCATGACAGTCACTTTAACATATTTGGACGTCAACTCGCAAAATTCTCCAGTCAGAATTATGAGACTTCATAAAGTGGCTAGGTTTAAAAAGCACTGATCTAATGCAATCTATATTTCACTTGGTACTAAATCTATCATGAAGGGTTAAATTCCATGTTTCATTTCTTATTTGCAGACATGATTGCCTGTTCTGAATGTCCAGAAGATGAATATCCAAGTAAGGACAAAGTTCGATGCATCCCCAAAATCATAACCTTTTTAACTTATCAAGAACCTTTGGGGATCAGTTTAGTTCTGTTTGCTCTTCTTTTTTCAATCATTACCATATTCACACTTGGAATATTTATTAAGTATAAAGACACCCCCATTGTTAAAGCTAACAACAAGGATCTCACCTACACTCTCCTCATCTCCCTTCTGCTTTGCTTCCTCTCCTCTTTTCTCTTCCTTGGAAAACCTCTCCAACTGATTTGCTTTCTTCGACAATCCATCTTTGGCATTATCTTCTCCATGGCCATTTCTTCTGTGTTGGCCAAAACCATCATGGTCATTGCAGCGTTCATGGCCACCAAACCAGGATCTGGCATGAGAAAATGGTTGGGGAAAAGACTATCCATCTTAATTGTTTTATCTAGCTCCTTCATTCAAGCAGGCATTTGCCTGGCATGGATGATCACTTCTCCCCCCTTTCCAGAACTTAACATGCAATCAACGACTGAAGAGATCATAGCAGAATGTAACGAAGGGTCTGTTGTGATGTTTTATCTTGTCTTGGGTTACATGGGGTTTCTGTCTCTGATCAGCTTCATGGTGGCCTTCCTGGCTAGGAACCTGCCTGACACATTCAATGAAACCAAGTTCATCACTTTCAGCATGCTGGTGTTTTGTAGTGTTTGGTTAACTTTTGTTCCCACTTATTTGAGCACCAAAGGAAAGTATATGGTAGCTGTGGAGATCTTCTCCATCTTAGCTTCTAGTGCTGGGTTATTGGGATGTATCTTTTTCCCCAAATGCTTCATTATTTTGCTGAGGCCTGAGCTCAACAGCAAAGGACAACTTGTAATGAAAAAGCATTTCTGACTATTAAATCATGACTTATTGATATATGCTGTGATTTTATGATTGTCTCCTAAAATGAAAATGGAGCTCATTTATTAACTGTTGACTTTATCAATACTGTACATCCCTACTATGTATAACTTTTTATGAATAATAATAATAATAATAATAATAATAATAATAATAATAATAATAATAATAATAATAATAATAATAATAATAATAATAATAATAATAATAATAATAATAATAGGAATTGGAATGCCCAATGGCCAACTAATTAAATGCAACAAAAATGAAGCCTACAAATACTTAGGCATTCTGCAGTTAGATAACATCAAACATGGAGAAGTAAAAACTATTGTCAGGAGAGAGTACACCAACAGAGGTAGGAAAATTTTGAAATCTAAATTAAATGGTGGAAATACAATCAAGGCCATAAATGCCTGGGCAATACCAGTTATAAGATACACAACTGGTATAGTTAACTGGACACAAACTGATTTGGACATTTTGGACCAAAAAAACAGGAAACTAATGACAATGCACTACAGTTTACATCCACTCAGTGACACTGATAGACTATACCTGCCCCGAAAATCAGGTGACAGAGGATTATTACAAGTGAAGCAAATAGTTGAAGAAGAAAAACATGCACTGGCTGATTATTTAAAAGAAAGTCAAGAACATTATTAATCGAAGTAAAGAACAAAAATCTACTGAAGGCCCAACAGACAAAACAAGAATACAGAAAAGATGTGATAAAATCAAGAATGGAGAGTTGGCAGAACAAAACATTACATGGTCAATTTCTGGAAAAAATAAAAGATAAAATGGACAGTAAAAAAACTTGGTTATGGTTAACAATAGGTACATTAAAGAAAGAAACAGAGTCACTAATCCTGGCTATCCGAACAAATGCCATTAAGGCCAAAATCGAAAAATCCTCTGATGATGCCAAATGCAGACTCTGCAAAGAAGTTGATGAAACTGTTGACCACATGCTCAGCTGCTGTAAAAAAATCGTGCAGACTGATTATAAATTGCGGCACAATTCAGTAGCACAAATGATCCACTGGAATTTGTGCAAAAATTATAATATTAAAACAACAACAACAAACTGGTGAGAACATAAGCCTGAAAAAGTCACCGAAAATTAGATGGTCAAGATCCTGTGGGATTTCCGTATACAAACAGACAAAATACTAGCGCATAACATGGCAGACATCACACTGGTTGAGAAAAATAAGGTTACAATCATAGACATCGCAATACCAGGTGATAGCAGGGTTGACGAGAAGGAATATGAAAAAAATCACGAAATACCAGGACTTAAAAATCAAAATTCAACGATTATGGCACAAACCAGCAGTGGTAATTCCAGTGGTAATCGGCACACTGGGTGCTATTCCAAAAGCACTGGAATTGCATTTAAAACAGTTAAAAATTGACAAAATCACCATCAGTCAAATGCCAAAAGCTGCACTGCTTGGATCTGCATGTATATTACGAAAATACGTTACGACGTCCTAGGCCCCTGGGTGGGGCCCAACTAGTAATCAATGCCAAATCCGGCGAAACAACTGGCCGCTGTGATACAATTGTATAATAATAATAATAATAATAATAATAATAATAATAATAATAATAATAATAATAATAATAATAATCTTTCACTATATCATGAGTGACTCTGCTTTTAATGAAGTATTTTTTTAAAAAAATTCTGATCATTTACATTAGGTTTGTCAAACTTGATTTCATCGAGGGATGCTGGTTTTACTACCAGTTCACAACCTGTGCGCAATGTGTGTATGCCAGATGTGCACTGTTGCGCTTTTCAATGTAAATTGTTCTGTGCGCATGCACAGAAAAATTTACAGTGAACTGTGCACACACAATCACTAAAATCCAAAATGGTGGCGGCCCGAGCCTGACTTCCGCTACCTGTTCGGCAACCCACCTCTGGATTTATCAGATGAGAAATATTAAAACCACCCGATTTGTTACGTGAAATAATTTAGCTTTTTTTTTTAAAAAAAGGTTCCCTGTGAAGTATTTGTAAGAGGTTATCAAGGAAAACACAGCTGATTTTCAAAAGAGTATTTTAGAAATCACCACATAATTGAGGCTGAGAGGAATTGGGTAGATGGACATTCTGCATTTTTCTAGGACATGTTGAAGGCATAGGATTGTGTTTGTTTCTTTAATCTGACGACTAGGTTCAAGGAAACATAGATTCAAGATTCAATACATTAAGTATTCTTGGGTGATTAATAGAGTTGAAATGAAAGTATTGGAAGAAATATCCATCTGGGTCAGTTTCAAGAGAGAAGAAAGACAGTGGAAACATGGAGACTGATTGGAAAAATGGTTAATTGATGGACAGGACCACATGGGTTTGAGGTTCTGGGCAGCTGACCCTGTGGAGTTTAGAATGTGGGTTATTTATACCTTCTCTTGAGCCTTGCCCTTGAGCTTCCTGTTCCTGCGCAAGAAATGTATTCTATTGGTTGTAGTCAGACTCCCGTGCTAGGAGTTTGTCTGAGATAAGATTGGTGGAAGCCTAGAGGGTGATGTAATGTCCCCAGGTGATTTTGCAATGCACTGAGCCATGCTGCTAGATTATTCTATTATATCCTGGAGGATCATGTCTTAATCCGACCACCAGAGGTGGGTTGCAATTTTTTTTTACTACCGGTTCGGTCATGCTCCTGCATGCACGCGATGCTTCTGCACATGCTGGGTGGAGCCTCCTGCTGCCGCTACTATCAGTTCGCCCGATCCGGGCCAAACCAGCAGCAACCCACCTCTGCCAATCACCCTGGAGCTGAGGGTCTTTTGTTTTGTAGATTGTCTGGCCCAGTCCTTCTCAATGGGCACCAAATATCTGCTGGGGGCAGCGAGCTGAAGCTCTGAGTTTCTGACTCTCTTCAGATTTCTATTTCTCTTTTAGGGGAAATATAATATTTTGCCTTTTTAATATTTCCTACAATATTTCTGTCAGTGTTCCAAATATCATGCAGAATTTAATCATTGTGCAAAGCAAAGTTATCCTTAAAACTCCAATTTAATAAGACAGACATGTTGGCATTATGCTGTGAAATTTCAACTCTAATGTACATCCTGTGGGTTCACCCAGTTGAAAGTTCATCATCTATCCCCACACCCCATAATTCATCACATGGTCCAATCTTCATCTTCCACGCTGGCATGTACACCCCTCTTCTTCCGGCCAAGTGTCAAGGTGCGGAGACAAAAGACGACCTTGAGCTTCTAAGAAAATCCATAACAAGACATTCCACAATCCTACTCCTTTCTATTCCCCCTCCCAACTACTACACTAATGAAACAGCATAAGAAATTAATAAAAAGTGTGGCAGGCCAAAGATCCTAAAAGGAACAGAACTACAGGCCTGACAATTTCATTCTTTTGGAGGGGTGGGTGCTAACTTTCTGCAAAAGGAAAGTAGCATGAAAGTTAGCTCAAGCCCTTAGAGAAAAGCTGTGATGGGTCTTCATGGAAAAAAACAAACCAGATATGCCAAGAAATTGGGCAGTGGTGGGATTCAGTCATTTTGCACCTATTCGGGAGAACCGGTTGTTAACTTTCTAAGCAGTTCGGAGAACCGGTTGTTGGAAGAAATCTCACTTTGTTTTTTTCCCCACTTTACAGGGATAATCCTGTAAGGAAGGCAGGAAGGAAACATTCTGGTGTTGTTTCTAGCCTAATCTTTATTGCCCTGCTTACAGAAACTGCATCTCCTGTTAACCCTTATTACATTGTAACAGCTAAGGCGAAGTGCCCAGCGACGGGAGTGACTTTGAGTTGGCTATGCCCACCCAGTCACATGGCCACTGAACCCCGTCTACCTAGCTGGTCATTAGGGCAGAGAACCAGTTGTTAAATTGCTTGAATCTGACCTCTGAAAGAGGGGTCCATCAGGATAAGCAAATATTGCCCATGGACTCATCTTCTACATCATATCAATATCAGTGTAAAAGAACAAGGAATCCCTAGAGTATATAATTCCTTTATGTGCTATCTGTGAAAAAACGGTTGTCTCCAAAGATGCAACATAGTGCAATGAACTAATAACCCTTCAAACCCAGGAGATCCCATTAGGCAGAAGTGACTGTTTATTGGCAAATTAAGCTAAATGATTCTTCTTGGTGCTTCGTGCAAGAGCTCCAGCAGCTTTTGGTGGGGGGAAAAATATTGAGAAATAAATTCATAAGTCAATCTGGAAGTCAGTACCGATGAGGGTATAAATCTTCTCGCTTCTGCAGTCGAGGGAAGAGAAGCAGGTAGGATATTATCCCTTTGGATTCCAGTGGTGATTTCCATTCATTGGGATGTGCTTGTCTATCAGGCTGGTTTTGCTGAAAGCATCTCCTGATTTGTCTCCAAAAAGAATTTTATTGGTTTTGCAAAGTTTTTAGGAAAGGGGTATTGGATATGTGTACAAATTTTGACAGCTACATCGTGCAGGAAATGGTATCCCCCCCAAGACTCATAACTTTTACAAAATGATAAACAAGATGTTATTACTTAACTAGATTTTGACAGCTTATTCTTACATTGTATCTTTCAATAATTTCAAGCATTTACTTTGTATCATACAAAAACATTCATTATATCAGCAATTGCATTATTTTTCTAGCTTACTTTTGTGATCTGAGTTTTCTCTTTGTTGTCTCTTCCTCCCCGCCTGCCAGCAAAGCCTCGGCACCTCCCATATCTTGTGTAGTGTCCTCCGCTTTGTCTAGGAGAACTTTGTTTTTTTCCATGAAAGCCTCCGCCTCCATAGTTGTGTTCATTCTAACTCTACCGCCCTCCCAGAAAATCAGCATACCTTCTGGCATAAGCCACCGGAACCAAAATCCTTTATCAAATAATTTTTTTAGCTAAATGTGCATATTTTTTTCTCTTATCTCTTACTTTCTTCGGTATTTGTTTCAGAATGGCTATCTCTCTGTCCTTGTATTTTAATGTTTGCCCCCTTTGTGCCCCCAGAATCTCATCTCTTGTAGCCTTTCTAAGAAATTTAATATGAACCTCTCTTGGAACATTGTGTGTTCTGGCATAAGCCGAATATCTCCTGATTTGGCAGTTGTGTTCATTCATTTAGCTTTGCTCAACTTGTTGGCGTCAATCAGGGGAATGAAGGAAATAATATGAGTACATGTATTTACATGATCTGACATCCAGCCCTTGCTTATCAATGGAGACCAAGTGGAGCAAGTTGCCAGTTTTAAGTTTCTGGATGTTATTATTAAAATATGTCCTGACCTGGGGCACTCACATTTTAAGAAGATGTTGGATAGCCATCTGTCTGAAATGGTATAGGGTTTCCTGCCTAGGCAGGAGGTTGGACTAGAAGACCTCCAAGGTCCCTTCCAACTCTACTATTGTATTGTATTGTATTGGATGTGAAAAGGAAGAAACATGTTTTTTTTTTTAAATTGAGAACATTGCAACACTGGTCAAAAGGACCCAGCTGAGATGCTACAACCTGAGACTTCTCAGGACACAACAACTGAATGAAAAACTGCTGGTGATTTATCCATTTCCAAATTAATGATGGAACTAAGGGATAGAGTGGAAACAGAGTCTTATAAGATACGGAACAGGTGGTATAATTGGCTCAAAAAGAGATGTACTGTAAAATTAATGCATAATGACTGTATAGAAAATATAGCAAAAGGAGATGGTATATATTCAAAAACCAATAGAGATCTAAATGTAGTATATATGTTGTATATATTGTAAAAAGAATAAATATGAAACAAGGAGTATGAAACAGTATGTATGAAACAACAGGCCGTTGAATGGAAAATTAGAATCTAGGGAAAAAAGAATACCGATAGCGGAAAGCTGTAAAAGTGTAATTGTGGTTTTAATGTTTAAAAATGCTGAATAAGAATGAATTAAAAAGAAAAAACTGCCGGTGACCTTCTACTGCTGCATCATAGAGAGTATTTTAATTCCCTGCATCTTTGTATGGCAGGTAGGACAGTGCTCCAGAGGGTCAACATCATTGCCCAGACGATCACATGTTGCCCTCTCCCCTCTTTGGAAGAGTTTTATAGCTCCTGCTGCCTTAAGCAAGTTCAAAACTTTCGGGTTTTTCAATTTCAATTATATAGAATGTGAAGGATATGTCTTTGTGTTTTCATTTTTATAGTTATAAAGCACTCTGAAGACTGCATTTAATTTCGTTGTACAATGTGCGATGACAATAAACTAAACTAAGCTAATTACCTGAACGTGTTCCCAGATTTTATAGCTGATGGAAAATCGTCCCACCGTACGCAGGGTTGGGATTGTGAATGGGTACAAAGAACCTCCTCTGAAGAAAATGTGGAGGGTAATGTTCCTACTCTGGTTGCTGGTTGACTTGAAAGGTCAGGCTGAAGCGATGTCTTGCCCCAGAAGCGATCCGTTGCCGATCCTTCACAAATGGTACAAGCCAGGAAAACTCATCATTGGTGGGATCACAGCTCAGATTGTATATGTACTGGAGGAGCTCTCTTTTGATGAGCATCCTTCACAGAAATCATCTATGCCACCGCTGTAAGAAATTCTCTTTTCCTTTTTTTCTTTCCACATGTCATTTGAAACTGCAGGATGGTTGATAGGATAGAAGAGTACAGAATAGAACATAATAGAATAGTACACAACAGAACAGAATAGTGGAATGGAATGGAACAGAACAGAACAGAATAATGGAATGGAATGGAACAGAACAGAACAGAATAATGGAATGGAATAGAACAGAACAGAACAGAATAATGGAATGGAATGGAACGGAATAGAACAGAACAGAACAGAATAATGGAATAGAATAGAATAGAATAGAACAGAATAGAATAGTACACAACAGAACAGTATAATGGAATGGATTAGAGACACAAGGAATTTGTCTTTGAAGCATATGCTCTCAGTGAACAAGATGCATTCGTCAAGAGTCATAAGGTACAGCACTAAATGGAATGGAATGGAATAAAATAGAATAGAATAGAATAGAATAGAATAGAATAGAATAGAATAGAATAGAATAGAATAGAATTCTTTGTTGGCTACGTGTGATTGGACACACAAGGAATTTGTCTTTGGTGCATATGCTCTCAGTGTACATAAAAAGCCAAGATACATTCGTCAAGAATCATAAGGTACAACAATTAATGATAGTCTTAGGGTACAAATAAGCAATCAGGAAACAATCAATATCAAGATAAATCGTAAGGACAAAAGCAATAAAGTTACTGTCCTGCAATCATAAGTGGCAGGAGATGGGTGATAGGAACAATGAGAAGACTAATAGTAATAGTAATGCAGCCTTAGTGAATAGTTTGACAGTG
Organism: Natrix helvetica; assembly: GCF_964273705.1. Lineage (NCBI taxonomy): Eukaryota > Metazoa > Chordata > Lepidosauria > Squamata > Natricidae > Natrix > Natrix helvetica. The sequence goes on along the minus strand of NC_138555.1, from coordinate 80,783,191 downwards.
GTGAGGGGATTATTTGTTTAGCAGAGAGATGGCGTTCGGGAAAAAACTGTTCTTGTGTCTAGTTGTCTTGGTGTGCAGTGCTTTATAGTGTCGTTTTGAGAGTAGGAGTTGAAACAATTTATGTCCAGGATGTGAGGGGTCTGTAGATATTTTCACAGACTTCAGTTTGAATCATGCAGTGTACAGGTCCTCAGTGGAAGGCAGGTTGGTAGTAATTGTTTTTTCTGCAATTCTGATTATCCTCTGAAGTCTGTGTCTTTCTTGTTGGGCTGCAGAACCAAACCAGACAGTTATGGAGGTGAAGATGACAGACTCAATAATTCCTCTCAGATACAATAAAGGGAATACATATTTAATTTTGCACGGGTTAACAGCAGCTAGAATTGTGTTTGCACAACAGTGGAAAAGCGAAGAGATTCCTACAGAGGAAAATGTAATGAAAAAAACATTGGAATATGCAGAAATGAATAGATTAACACTTAAAATTAAGGAGAAGGATCATCTTCTTCTTTTCCTTTCTTTCTTTCTTTCTTTCTTTCTTTCTTCTTCTTCTTCTTCTTCTTCTTCTTCTTCTTCTTCTTCTTCTTCTTCTTCTTCTCCTCCTCCTCCTCCTCCTCCTCCTCCTCCTCCTCCTCCTCCTTCTTCTTCTCCTCCTCTTCCTCTTCCTCCTCTCTCTCCTCTCCTCCATTATTTCCATCTCTACAATTGAATTGCACATCATGGTTTCTGGCAAACTAGCCCAGTTGTTGAGGTAGTTTCATCATCTACCAAATGCTTCTCATTGGTCTTTATATCTGATGCTCATCACAATGTGAAAGTTTCATAGTGTAGTTGTTATTGTTGCTTCACACAATGCATTTGACTTGCCTCAATCCTCGATATTTCACTTATGCCTGAATTATGTTTTCAGGGCTGTTTTAAAGTTTTATCAGTATTCCCTGAGTTTGGCATTTGCGGTGAAACAGATCAATTCAAATCCAAAACTCTTATCTAACATTACCCTGGGATTTTTCATCTGTGATAACTATTTTGATGCCCAGCTGACTTACCGATCCACTTTGGAACTGCTCTTCCGATCTGATCAGTTGGCTTTCAACTACAGATGTAACGCCAAAGAGAATCTGGTTGTGGCCATCATTGGAGGATTTGGTGCTGATATCTCATTCTTCATGTCAAATATCATCAGTCTTTATAAAATCTCACAGGTAAGATATATTGTATATATTGATATGTATGAAATGCAAAACTGAAGGGAACAGGTAGCAATTATTATCTCCCCTAGTGAGGGGATAAACCAGGAAATCAAGAGTAACAGAATTGGACGGGACTTTGGAAGTCTTCTAATTCAACCCCCTGTTCACGCAGGAGATCCTATACCATTCCAGACAAATGACTGTCTAATTTCTTCTAAAAACTTCCAGTGATGGAGCATTCATAACCTGTGGAGGAAACCTGTCCCACTGGTTAATTGTTCTTGTTTCAGGAAATTTCTCCTTAGTTCTAGGCTGCAAAAACAGAGGGAAAGAATCAAGATCACGTGAAGTATTAATACCACTTTATAATGCCTTAGTAAGGCCACACTTAGAGTACTGCATTCAGTTTTGGTTGTCACAAAGTAAAAAAGATGTGGAGACTCTAGAAAGAGTGCAGAGAAGAACAACAAAGAGGATTAGGGGACTGGAGGCTAATACTTATGAAGAATGGTTGCAAGAACTTGGCATGTCTAGTTTAATGAAAAGAAGGACTAGGGGAGACATGATAGCAGTGTTCCAATATCTCAGAGGTTGCCACAAAGAAGAGGGAGTCAAACTATTCTCCAAGGCACCTGAGGGCAGGACAAGAAGCAATGGGTGGGAACTAATCAAGGAGAGAAGCAACTTAGAACTAAGGAGAAATTTCCTGACAGTTAGAACAAATAATCAGTGGAACAACTTGCCCCCAGAAGTTGTGAATGCTCCAACACTGGGAGTTTTTAAGAAGAGAGATTGGATAACCATTTGTCTGAAGTGGTGTACCTCCAAGATCCCTTCCAACTCTGTTATTCTGTTCTGTTCTGTTCTGTTCTGTTCTGTTCTATTCTATTCTATTCTATTCTATTCTATTCTATTCTATTCTATTCTATTCAGAACAACTTGCCTATGAATGCTCCAACTATGGAAGTTTTTAAGAAGAGATGTGATTGGACAACAATTTGTCTGAAACGATATAGAGTTTCCTGCCTGAATAGGGGTTGGACTAGAAGACCTCCAAGGTTCATTCCAACTCTTATTCTGTTGTTCTTCTCTTCTTGATTAGTTTTTAATCCACTGCTTCTTGTTCTGCCTTCAGGTGCTTTGGAGAATAGGTTTGATTCTTCTTTGTGGCAGCCTCTTAGATATTGTAACATTGCTATATGTCTTTCTTTTCATTAAACTACACATATTCCTATTCATCTGAGAAAATGAGACTAGAATATGTCTTCTTCATAGCCTGTTTCCCTAAAATCAATCTTATTGATTAGGGTGCTTGGTGTTATAAATGGACTCAAGTAGAAATTAGATTCAATTTCAGTGATACATCAAAAATCCAAATTAATCCAAACTAAGAATTGCAATTATGTCATATCTATTGAATAACATTGCAGAAAGTAGATTCACAATGTAAGTTAGTGTATGTTCGCAAATGGAACCTGTGACTTTTCTCAGCCAAACTTATGGGGTTGCTTATATTAATTGAAAAAGAGGCAAATAAGCCAATCTTCCATTTATTTAGCATTTAGTGCATAGCAATCACAATAATGAGAGCTTTATTTAGATTTGAAAATGGAAGCCCATGGAAGAAAATAACTTGAAAAAAATGTATGTATTGTTTGAGGCCTTTGAATGATGGTGCTGGAGAAGACTCCTGCGAGTCCCTTGGACTGCAAGGCGATCCAACTGGTCAGTCCTAGAAGAGATCAACCCTGACTGCTCTTGAGAAGGCCAGATCCTGAAGATGAAACTCAAATACTTTGGCCACCTGATGAGAAGGAAGGACTCCCTGGAGAAGAGCCTCATGCTGGGAAAGATGGAGGGCAAAAGAAGAGAATTGGGTGGCTGGATGGAGTCACTAAAGCAGTCAGTGTGACCTTAAACGGACTCTGGGGGATGGTAGAGGACAGGAAGGCCTGGAGGAATGTTTCATTTCATTTCATTTCATTTATTTAGTTTGTCAAACATGTACAAGATAACAGGTATAAGTATAAACCTGGACATGAACAAGGAAATCAGTACAAATAAATGGGGACAATAAGACAGGGACAGTAGGCAACGCTGGTGCGCTTATGCACGCCTCCTTTACGGACCTCTTAGGAATGGGGTGAGGTCCATGGTAGACAATTTAAGGTTGAAGCTGTGAGGGTTTGAGGATGTAACAATGGAGTCAGGTAGAACATTCCAGGTGTTGACCACTCTGTTGCTGAAATCATATTTTCTGCAATCAAATTTGGAGTCTTTTACCTTGAGTTTGTATCTATAGTTTGCCCGTGTATTATTGCGATTAAAGCTAAAATAGTCATTGGCAGGTAGGACGTTTTAGCAGATAATATTGTGTACTAAGCTTAGGTCAGACTATAGGCGGCATAGTTCCAGGGTGTCCAAGCCCAAAATTTGGAGCCTGGTGGCATAAGGGATTCTATTGTGAGCAAAGGAGTGGAGTAGTCTTCTCGTGAAATAGCTCTGGACTTGCTTGATCGTATTAATGTCCGATATGCAGTGTGGATTCCAGGCAGATGAGCTATATTCAAGAATTGGTCTGGCAAAGGTTTTGTATGCCTGAGTTTGCAGTACAATATTACGGGAGAAGAAGTTTTGTAAGATTAGATTAACAACTCTAATATGGTAAGGGCACACTTGGAATCCTACATACAGTTTTGGCCGCCACAATGTAGAAAAGATGTGTAGACTCTAGAAAGAGTGCAGAGAAGAGCAACAAAGATGATTAGGAGACTGGAGACTAAAACATATGAAGAACGGTTGCAGGAACTGGGTATGTCTAGCTTAAGAGAAAGAAGGACTAGGGAAGACATGATAGCAGTCTTCCAATATCTCAGGGGTTGCCCCAAAGAAGAGGGAGTCAAACTATTCTCCAAGGCACCTGAGGGTAGAACAAGAAGCAATGGGTGGAAACTAATCAAGGAGAGAAGCAACTTAGAACTGAGGAGGAATTTCCTGACAGTGAGAACAATTAATCAGTGGAACAGAAGTTGCCTCCAGAAGTTGTGAATGCCCCAACACTGGAAGTCTTTAAGAAGATGTTGGATAGCCGTTTGTCTGAAATGGTAGACGGTTTCCTGCCTAGGCAGGAGGTTGGATTAGAAGATCTCCAAGTCCCTTCCAACTCTGCTATTGCATTGTAATTATATAGTTATATTATTAATAATAATAATAATAATAATAAATATTTATTTCTTAGCCGCACCCTCTCCCGAAGGACTCGGGGCGGCGTACAACAAAACATAGGAAATAAATATATCGACATACATATAACAAAACATATACCAAGACATATATACGACATATACAAGGAGGAGGTGAACTGATAGATAAAAACAAGTAAAAACACAATGTTTAAAAACCCCTAAATAAATTGAATGCAATTAAAATACCCCAAATAAAAAACCCGTCAGGAGCGATATAGTTGGATCAAAGTTGAGCCAGGCCAGCAACTTGAAAAAGGTGGGTCTTGAGCTTTACACGAAAGGAGCGGAGGTCAGAGGTATTCCTAATATCCGGGGGGAGGTCATTCCACAGGGCTGGGCCCGCCACAGAGAAGGCTCTACTCCTAGGCGCCGCCCCTCGACACTGTCTGGTGGACGGCACCTGGAGGAGGCCCTCTCTGTGCGAGCGGATTGGTCGCAGGGATGTATGGGGCAGAATACGATCCCGCAAGTAACTAGGTCCTAAGCCATGGAGCGCTTTAAAGATTGTTATCAAAACCTTGAAACGCACCCGATAGACCACAGGAAGCCAGTGCAGCTCGCGCAGGAATGGTGTCACATGGGAGTACCTAGTACTCCCCATAATTACCCGCGCGGCTGCGTTCTGGACCAACTGTAGCCTCCGGGTGCATTTCAAGGGAAGCCCCATGTAGAGAGCGTTACAGTAGTCCAAGCGAGACGTCACCAGCGCATGAGTGACTGTGCGTAAGGCGTCCCGGTCCAGTAGGGGGCGCAATTGGCGCACCAGGCGAACCTGGTGGAACGCCCCCCTTGCCACGGCTGTCACATGGTCATCCATGGACAGCCGGGCATCCAGGAGGACGCCCAAATTGCGCACCCGCTCCACGGGGGCAAGTTGAATGCCCCCGATGGCCAATGATGGAATTAATTGGCTGAACCGGGGAGCCGGTACCCATAGCCACTCCGTCTTGGAGGGGTTGAGTTTGAGTCGGTTGTCATCCATCCAGATCCGTACGGCTTCCACACACCGGGACATCACTTCGATGGCCTCGTTGGGGTGGTTCGGGGTGGAAAAGTACAGCTGAGTATCATCAGCGTACAGATGGTATCCCACCCCGAAACCACGGATGATCTCACCCAGCGGCTTCATATATGTGTTGAACAGGAGTGGCGAGAGGACCGACCCTGTGGCACCCCACAAGTAATACTATTAATAGTATTGTGATGAATATTGTAACAAATATGTGGATTTTGATTGTTTAAAACCCAGATCTCACACTGTTCGGCAGAAATGAAAAGCGGCGTAAATAAAATAAATAAAACATTAAAAAAAGAAAGAAATCCCATGCATAATAAAGCCAATTGCACCTTTCATTTTAGCTCGCTTATGGCTCCTTTGCTCCCAAGAAGCATGGAACAAAGATGGCTGCTTCTTTTTACAGCATGGCCCCCAATGAAACCCTTCAGGTTTTGGGGATCATCTATTTGCTGAAGCACTTCCGATGGCTGTGGGTTGGTCTTATCATTCTGGATGACGAGAGTGGAGACAATTTCCTCCGAGCCCTGGATCCGCTTCTTTCTGAGAACGGGATCTGCTCTGCCTTTGTGGAGAGATTTCCTAAACAAGCATTTTTTTCTATTTTTCAAGATACTCTAGTGCATAGGCTACAACTTTCGATGAATGACCCCAAAATCAATACATTCATTTTCTATGGGGAAAGCACAACTGTCATGATTTTGTTTCTGTTCATGAGATATTCAGAAGAAAGCCGTGGGAAAATGTGGGTTCTGACAGCTCAAATGGATTTAACGTTAACAAGTCTGCATCGACCCTCTGATTTGCAATTGTTTGACGGAGCAATTTCCTTTGGTATCCACTCCAATGAACTGCCAGGCTTCGATGAATTCCTTTGGGCCATCAAGCCATTCCAGACCGAACGAGCCACTTTGTTCAAAGAGTTTTGGGAGCAAGGTTTCGATTGCATCTTTTCAGAGAGCAATAAACCGGCCAAAAGTGAGGAAGCGTGTACTGGGAGGGAAGATCCCAAAAAGCTGCCTGGTGATCTATTGGAAATGACCGGCCACAGCTACAGTATCTACAATGCAGTCTATGCTGTAGCCCATGCTGTTCATAGCATGAACTTACTTAGGTCTAAACACAAAAGAGTAGCCGAGGGAACAAGGGACGAACTTCAAGATCAAGACATCTGGAAGGTAGTAGCTGGTGAATGAAATAGCCCCATTGCCAGGAGAAGATTGCTACCATGTACCCTCTTTCCCTGAAAATAAGACCTCCCGGATAATAAGCCCAATTGGGCTTTTGAGTCCATGTGCTCAAATAAGCCCTCCCCTAAAATAAGCCCTCCCGAAAATATTGCAACACAACAGCTGCGACCGTGCTCACCACCTCCAGCACCTCAAAAAAAATAACACCTCCCTGAAAATAATGCCAAGCGCTTATTTTTTTTTGGGGGGGGAAGAAAATAAGACCCTGTCTTATTTTTGGGGAAATATGGTACAGCTATACTGAGTTTCTTTCTTTTCCTCTTTCTCCAATTAGTAAACTTACATAGAAACTGACAGTCGCTTTTGCAACGCCATTAATATCGAATGTTGGTATGATTTTCTCTCTCTCTTCGGGACGCGGTGGCTTAGTGGCTAAGACACTGAGCTTGTCAATCAGAAAGGTTGGCAGTTCTGCAGTTTGAATCCCTAGCACCGCGTAACGGAGTGAGCTCCTGTTACTTGTCCCAGCTTCTGCCAACCTAGTTAAAATTGATTGACAATAATCAATGGGATTTAAGTAATGCCATTTTCATTTTTATAAAGATCGATTTAGAAAATCTTGATGTTATCCAATGCTTTATTTCCTCTTATTTGCTACCTCTCTGTGTTATTTAGCTTCACTGGTTTCTTCAAGACCTTTCGTTTAATAATTCGCTTGGAGAAACGGTGTCCCTCAACACTGATGGAGAAGTGCTTTCTGGATTTGATATTACAAATTTTGTCATTTTTCCAAACAACTCCTACCATAAAGTGAAAATTGGAAAGATGGATTTAAAAACACTCGAAGGACAGACATTTTTGATTCATGAACATTTAATTGTGTGGCCCAGCTATTTTAATCAGGTATGCATTTTGAGGTATTTTATTATTCTGGATAAAAGATTTGGTGATCAGAGATGAGTTTTATTATACAACCTGTGATTAAATTTCAATAATAATAAAATAATAAATATTAAAGGACGGATTCAGAAACCAGTCATAGCAGGGTATCCAAAATGACTGTCTGCCTTCGCAGAGTTTATTGATTTTTTTATACAGTTTTAACAAGCAGCAAAGAGTAAATAGCAACAGCATCGATATTGGTGTATTTTCCTTGTCAATCTTTAAGAACATCCCAGCCAGGATAGAGTCTCCCATATCTTGATGGTTCCTGGTGATGCCCGGTGGTGCTAATTAGGTAAGCTCTTAGACATTTGAGGTAAACAGGCACTGAGGCATGGCAGTTTGCTGTGCACGGCCTCTACGTAACCTTTATATGACCTCTATCTCTACAATTAAAAAATGAATGAGAGGAAAATCAAAATATTTCCCACCAGTGATGGGTTGAAGGCGGTACGCCCCAGTACGGGGCCTACTCGCCCGCCCGCTCACATTCCTTACCTGTCTTTAAAGTCTTCAATGTTTCCACACACAAGCACGGCACATACAGTGCCTGTGCGACGCTCCACCGAGCAGCTGGACAGCTCACGGAAGCATCGCTGCATGGCAAGATGCATGCATGCACACTGCATATGTCCATGTAGACGCCGCTGGGCCCATTCCAACCACTGCTTCCCACCCACTTTTGACAGTTGATAAGAAGCTTGAGAGTTAGAGAGCTGTCAAATATAGTATATTTTGGGTTCACCAGACCTGAGAAAGCAATGCTTTTGACTTACAGAACACAGATTAAGAGAGTTGGAAGGGACCTTAGAGATGTTCTAAGATGCTCAAGCACAGTGACATGCAGTGAGGTTTATGACTGGTGAGGCTGGTGACATCATCAGGAAGGCGGGGAATGGGACCACGTGTGCAGGAGGCTGAGGCAGCACACGTGGTCCCATTCCCCACCTTCCTGATTCAACATGAAGGGGACCGTGGAGCGCGAGCCGGCGGAGTGCGCTCCGCAGTCCCCTTCATGTTGACTCAGGAAGGCAGGGAATCGGACCACATGTGCCTTTTCCCTTTTCCTTTTTCTTTTCCTTTCATGATGAGAGTGGTGAGGCTCTGCCTTCCCTGCCTCCCCTGACCGCACATCCCTGCTCAAGCAGGAGAGTACCATTCTAGACAAATCTCTTTTTAAAGATCTCTAGTGATGGAGCACAAAATACAAGCCATTCCACTGGTTATTTTTTTTCCCCTCAGAGAAAGGAAATTCCTTCTTAATTCGAGGTTGGATCTCTCTCTGTTAAGTTTCCATCCACTATTTCTTGTCTAGTCCTCAGGTCCTTTGAAAAATAGGCTGGGTCCCTCCTCTCTGAGACAAACATCTCAAAAATTTACCTCAGACCAGCATTACTCAAGTGTTCAGTCAGATTTCCATCTTTATTTATCAACAGGTTTTGCCCATTTCACTGTGTAATGACCCCTGTCCTGCCGGCTCTCAGAAGAAGAAAAAAGAAGGGCAGAAATTTTGCTGTTATGATTGTGATCCATGCTCTGACGGGAAGATGACAAACATGTTGGGTAATTTTTTTCTCTGTCTTATTCTACTGTGTGATGCTACTTTTTTTATTATTAAATATTTTTTTTAAAAAAACAAACGAAGCAGAACAACACATACAAAACAGAACACACACACACACAAAGGAAAAAAAAACTTTCCACAATTTCGTCAAGCATGTCGTTTGGTTACAAGCTTTTGGGCATCAGTTTTTAAAGTTGAGAATGAAATCACTGGTTATCCATTAAACATATAATTGCTTCACTGTCATTGAGCATTATGTGTTCAAGTTGCCGTTAATATTCTTTCATTTCTAACAGCCCTTACTTTCTTGAATCCATAATGTTCTATTAAGTAACAATAAATCTTTATGGAATTATAATATCACCTATCTCTAAAAAAGAAAAAGAGAAATTAAGGGGGAAAAAAAGATGTGTGATGTTACTTTTGTTTTACTGCAAAACTGACAGGATCATACATTTTATATACCGTATACCTGATTTGTTCAATGCCAATGCAAATTCTCTCACGATGGTATACGTTAGCCCACTTACCTTTAATAGTGGCTCAATAGCAATGTGAGCACCTGCATCCACATTCGCGCACAACACCTCTGCTCAGGTGCAGTACCTCCTCTGCATGCACAGAGCATCAAAAAGGTAAGGTAAGCAAACAGTGAGGGGGGAATCCACTGTGCTATGCAATTTATATTAGCTAGAAAGCAGGAAATCTAATTAATATAAATTGTGCATCACAGCTGATCGTCGGAAAAAACGGTTCGCCCTAACTGGTTTTGTTAAGTAAGTAAGCTCCCCGTTAGGAGAGCGAGTGTGTAGAGAAGCATAATGAGAGTGGTATGGAAGAACACACTCAAACCAGCATACAGGGACACCGAATAGTATAAAATACAGTAGTTTACTATGTGGAAATATAGAGGTATGCAGAGTCCAAGTCAGTTATCAATGTTCTCAGTTAAGGAATGATCCTTTGAACACAGTCCAGTATCATATCATCAGTTTAGCACACAAAGTAGCTAACAGTAGCAAAAACACAGTATCTCACAATACATCCACCAATAAGCATCTAATAAACAGAGAGCTAACAGTCCTTCTGGCTCCCTCTTATGGCTGCTTGAGGTAACAACAACCAATCACATTACAGCAGTACTTAAAGCTACAGTACTACCATCCTGGTTTATATATTGCTAACCCAACTGTTAGCTTACATTCCTAACAGGTTTCATTTATTTTACTACTGTTTCGGGTGAACCAGTAGCATTTTTACTATCGAACTACTCTGAACCAGTAACATTTCACTCCTGATATACGTAAAACTGAGTAAGGCAGCAGTGAGAAGCTATTTGCTAAAATGAACAACAACAACAACACAAATAGGTGAGATAGAGGCCCTGGATCAAATCATCCAGACTTATATATTTCACTTGATACTATATCAATAACCTTCTACTTTCAGACATGATTGCCTGTTCTGAATGTCCAGAAGATCAATATCCAAATAAGGACAAAACTGAATGCATTCCAAAAGCCATCACCTACCTAATGTTTGAAGAATCTCTCGGAATCAGCTTAGTTGTGATTGCTGTTTTATTTTCAGTCATGACCATGTTCATACTTGGAATATTTATCAAGCATAAGGACACCCCTATTGTTAAAGCGAACAACAAGGACCTCACCTACACACTCCTCATCTCCCTTCTGCTTTGCTTCCTCTCATCATTTTTTTTCCTTGGAAAACCTCTCCAAGTGATATGCTTCCTTCAACAATCTACATTTGGCATTATCTTCTCTGTGGCCATTTCTTCTGTGTTGGCCAAAACCATCATGGTCATTGCAGCATTCATGGCTACCAAACCAGGATCTGGCATGAGAAAATGGTTGGGGAAAAAACTGTCCTTCTTAATTGTTTTTTCTGGGTCCTTCATTCAAGCAGGCATTTGTCTGGTATGGATGATCACTTCTCCCCCTTTTCCAGAACTTAACATGCAATCAGTGGCTGAAGAGATCATAGCAGAATGTAACGAAGGGTCTGTTGTGATGTTTTATCTTGTCGTGGGCTACATGGGGTTTCTGTCTCTCATCAGCTTCATGGTGGCTTTTCTGGCTAGGAACCTGCCAGACACATTCAATGAAGCCAAGTTCATCACTTTTAGCATGCTGATGTTTTGTAGTGTTTGGTTATCATTTTTCCCCACCTACTTGAGCACCAAAGGGAAGTATATGGTAGCTGTGGAGATCTTCTCCATCTTAGCCTCTAGTGCTGGTTTATTGGGATGTATCTTTTTCCCCAAATGCTTCATTATTTTGCTGAGGCCTGAGCTCAACAGCAAAGGACAACTTGCAAAGAGAAACATTTCTGACTATTAAATCATGGCTTATATATATCTGCTATGGAATGGAATTCATAGAAGAAATTATCTTTTAAGAATCAAAACAGGGCTTGTGTATTATACAATACAATAGCAGAGTTGGAAGGAACCTTGGAGGTCTTCTAGTCCAACCCCCTGCCTAGGCAGGAAACGCTATACCATTTCAGACAAATGGCTGTCCAACATCTTCTTAAAGACTTCCAGTGTTGGGGCATTCACAACTTCTGGAGGCAACTTCTGTTCCACTGATTAATTGTTTAACTGTCAGGAAATTTCTCCTCAGTTCTAACTTGCTTCTCTCCTTGATTAGTTTCCACCCATTGCTTCTTGTTCTACACTCAGGTGCCTTGGAGAATAGTTTGACTCCCTTTTCTTTGTGGCAACCCCTGAGATATTCAAACACTGCTATCATGTCGCCCCCCCCTAGTCTTTCTTTTCATTAAATTAGACATGTCCAATTCCTGCAACCATTTTTCCTATGTTTTAGCATATTTGTTGCTCTTCTCTGCACTCTTTCTAGAATATCAACTTCCTTTTTACATCGTAGCGACCAAAACTGAATGCCTTATTCCAAATATGGCCTTACCAAGGCCTTATAAAGTGGTATTAACACTTCATGTGATCTTGATTCTTTCCCTCTGTTGATGCAGCCTAGAACTGTGTTGGCTTTTTTGGCCGCTGCCGCACACGGCTGGCTCATATTTATATGGTTGTCCACTAGGACTCCAAGATCCCTCTAACAGTTACTACTATTGACCAAGATACCACCTATACTGTACCTATGCATTTTGTTTTTCTTGACTAAATGTAGAACCTTACTCTTTTCACCATTGAATTTCATTTTATTAGATAGTGCCCAATGTTCACATTTGTCTGTCAAGTTTACTGATACTGTATATCCCTGACATGTATAAGATTGTGGATCAATTTTTTATGAATGGAAATGCAGAATAAAATCTTTTACTGTATCATGAGCAGTAATAAGACAATATTTCCTTTTAGTTCTATTTACATGACCTGTTCAATCAATGGAATAATTAGGTCTTCTTCAAAATGTATCTCAGAAATAAATTTTGGAACTTATTGTCTTAAAGAGAACCCTTAAGTCTTTGAGTTAAAAGGATGTCAAAATATCTCAGTAATAGAAATGCATTTGTATTTTCCCCAATTTATTCCTATCTCCTCTTCACTTAATTTCCAATTTCCAAGTTGGAGGAAGACAAATATTCACAACCATTTGTTAACATTCATTTTCTCTTTGACCCCTTGAAGAAGTGGTGAAAAGTCAGAAAATAGTGGCAGGAAACAAATTGAGAAGAAGAAAAGAAAAGAAAAGGAAGGATAAAAAAATGTTATAAACAAACACGGATTTGACCCCTAGAAGAAGTGGTGAAAAGTCAGAAAATAGTGGCAGGAAACAAATTGAGAAGAAAAAAAGAAAAGAAAAGGAAGGATAAAAAAATGTTATAAACAAACACGGATTTGACCCCTAGAAGAAGTGGTGAAAAGTCAGAAAATAGTGGCAGGAAACAAATTGAGAAGAAAAAAAGAAAAGAAAAGGAAGGATAAAAAATGTTATAAACAAACATGGATTTTCTTAAAAGAAATTTGAAGTAAATGTAACAATGTATATTTAGTTACAACAAAAAGGTAGTTCTTAACTTATGACCATTTTTTGACTGACTGTTAAATGGTGAGGGAGAAAAGGGGGACTTATGACCCATGAATATATTTAGAGTCTTTTTCTTGTCAATCAGACAGGTCGGCAGGTCGGCAGTTTGAATCTCTAGTGCTGCGTAATGGAGTGAGCTCCCGTTACTTGTCTAAGCTTCTGCCAACCTAGCACTTCGAAAGCATGTAAAAATGCAAGTAGAAAAATAGGAACCACCTTTGGTGGGAGGGTAACAGCGTTCCATGCACCTTCAGCATTTAGTCATGCCGGCCACATGATCACGGAGATGTCTTCGGATAGCTTTGAAATGGAGGTGAGCACCGCCCCCTAGAGTCAGGAACAACTAGCACATATCTGCGAGGGGAACTTTTACCTTTACCTAGTTAAATTTAGTTGCAACAAAAAGATAGTTCTTAACATAGGATCATTTTTTTCACTGACATTTCAAAGTTATAATGGTGAGGTGGGGACGCATGACCCATGTATTAGGGTGTGGCCTTTGAAACACCCTCCAATATCTCCCTCCAATATGTTCCCCCTTGGCCCTCCTATTTGGTTTTACATCCCTGGTTCCTCTTTGCCATTGTCAAGACCATCCCATATGGCACGTTCAGCAAAAGAAACTCCCAGCTCTTAGATTGACCAAGACAGTGGCTTTAAGGGAAAGATCCATCTAGGCACAGCGGAGGGGGGCGGAGCTGCAGCCGGTGCGGCTGGAGCGTGTTTGCAGTAATGCCTCCCAGTTTTATTTTATTTTATCAATTTTTAGTTACTCCCGTTGTATCCTTTTTTATTCAATTAATCTTTTTGGCCATCACTACCGGTCCGGTACACCAGATTTTCACTACCTCTTCTGCCATACCGGACTGGACCGCTAGGAACCCACCTCTGCTTTCATCCTTGTTGTCTATCAGAAAGGTCAGCAGTTCAGTGGTTCGAATCCCTAGTGCCGTGTAATGGAGTGAGCCCCTGTTTTTTATCCCAGCTTCTGCTAAAATAGCAGTTCGAAAGCATGTAAAAATGCAAGTAGAAAAATAGGAACCACCTTTGGTGGGAAGGCAACAGCATTCCATGCTCCTTCGGTGTTTAGTCGAACCAACTCCATTGTTACATCCTCAAACCCTCATAGCTTCAACCTCAAACTGTCTACCGTTGACCACACCCCATTCCTAAGAGGTCCAAAAAGGGGGCGTGCATAAGCGCACCAGTGTGCCTACTGCCCCTGTCCTACTGTCCCCATTTATTTGTACTCATTTCCCTTGTTCATGTCCATGTTTATACTTATACCTGTTGTCTTGTACATGTTTGACAAACCAAATAAAAGATTTTAAAAAATCTCTTTGGCTTTTGAAGGGTTACCAACAGGTACAGTGAAGTTACCCATGCACTCCACAAAACAATTCTTTTTAAATTTTCTCTGGATTTGACAAGTTACATATCTCTCTCTCTGATAATAGCAGGGTCAGGCCTACAACCATCTTTTCTTTCAGATCTTTGGCCTGCCACACTGTCTATTATTCCACTATGCATTTTCTATTGTGGGAATGGCAAGGATATAATTTAAACCCTTTGTAATGAATGACGATGGATCGTGGCTTCTCCTCGAAGTATACTTCTTGAATAAGCAAAAAAATAAACCCGAAGCATGATCTAATAAAAAAAAACATTTTAATATAAAAGAAAGTAAAGATACAAACTTGCTGACTGAATTAATTACATCTTGGCAGAGTTCTGTGCCTACCTCCCTTGGCAGGCGAACAAAAGATCAGAAGTGAAAGTTAAGAAAGAATGTGAAAGTGCATGCACAGTAAATCATTGTCAGATAAGAACTGTGGCATGCACAATAAATCTCAGCACAGCTAAGAAACAGTTCAGTCTGCACAGAATATAGGCACAGCTGGCAAATCAAAATAAACGCAGTGACAGGGGAGATGGGAGGGGGGATTTTACAGAGTTAGATGATATGAAGCCATAACAACATTCTTTCTAGAAAGCCAAGGTCATCCTTTGTCTCTGCACCTGACCGGAACTGGATGGGTGGAACTGCCAGCATGGCAGTGGGAGATTGGACCATGTGTTGGGTTTGTGGGTGTGGGGGCAAGACCTTGAACTTTCTTTTTTTAAAATATATTTATATTATTTTTACAATTAAAACAATGCAATACTGCGGAGTCGAAGCGACCATACATTCACATTATATACAGCTAGTTTCAGCCATTAACAATTATTCTATTTAATACATTGTCTGTCCTTCTGTCCAATCACAATATATACATTTGTTCCAGTCTTGTCATCTTGTCTTATACCAATCGTAAAATCTGTTCCATACTTCAAAATATTCTGATTCCCCTTTATTTTTAAGTTCCAAAGTGAGCCTATCTGCTTCTGCACAGGCCAACACTTTTCTAATTATATCTAGCTCTGATGGTGTATTTTCTTTTTTCCAATACTGTGCATAGGTTATGCATGCTGCAGTTAGTATATGTATAATTAG
This sequence comes from Natrix helvetica, assembly GCF_964273705.1. NCBI lineage: Eukaryota > Metazoa > Chordata > Lepidosauria > Squamata > Natricidae > Natrix > Natrix helvetica. The sequence continues at coordinate 80,767,514 of NC_138555.1, read as the reverse complement.
ATAAAGTGTATCTTTCTTAAACCCCTCCGGTATTATGCCTAGGAGAAAGGTTTCTGGTTTAAACATAATTTGTTCTCCCACCATTTGTTCTAACCATGATTGAATCATTTTCCAATATTTTTTTGCCTCATTGCACGTCCACCACATAAGATCTTGAACTTTCAACTGGGTGTGGAAAATCGGGAAGCTTTCAGATTTGGGTTTTCCCAGTGGTGTCAACATGGCTCTCTTAATAAATTGGAACTTTGAGTAATACTTTGCCTTGGACTCTGATTTACTTTTGGATGCTATTTGAAATCCTGACAAGCAGTTGGGACATGCATGTGAATGCTCTAACTCAGTCTGCACTCCCCCCCCCCCCCCGTGTCATTTCCACAGAGATCCAAATGAGAGTTGAAATAATGATCTTCCTCCATTGACCTATGTCTTCCTATGAATTTTCCCTTGGAGGGAAAAGATAATGATGGAGCATCACAGACCCCTTATAATCTACACAAGGTTTTCATCTGTTTGGTTTCAACCGAGGCTGTATATTCCCTTTGCTTTTGTCAGGTTACTGATGCAAGAGTCAAATTTCCCTATGGAGTTGTGAGCCAATGTGAAAATCGTATGAGTTACCCATGCCATCCCTCTGAAACCAGAAATGATTATTGCTATACAATTATCAGACTCTGACATTTCAGCCAATCTCCACTTGCTTCCCACTAGCTACCAGAAAAAGTATTTTTTTAAAAAAATGCTATGAGTCTGAAATAACTAATTTGAGATTTCCATTCAGGGCAAGTGTGGAAGGAAACACAGTGCTCTTCATCATTTTATCCAGGGCACTTTTATTCCCAACCCTTCCATTCTATGCAAATGGAATTCCTAGCAAACATGATCCTGTAGCGGTGGGTTACACACTCTGACAGCTGACGGGGATGCTAGTCCTGTTCTTATTTCTTTTTACACCCACGGCGTGCAAAGTTGCAGCAGAGACATGCTCCAAAAATGACTCTCTCCCTTTTCGACATGAGTGGCAGCAAGCGGGAGATGTCCTCCTTGGTGGGATGTCATCACAGATCATTTATATTTTGTATCCACTTTCCTTCAATACACATCCTTCAGAAGAGCTGAAGACTGATTTTCCTATGTAAGGATTTCATCCCCTTTGTGTTTGCTGTTAGGTGCCCACATGCTTTGACAGTTTTACTGAATCAGAATGGTCTACTGTGAATGGTAGGAATTGGGTGTGTGCAATCAAAAGGACGACTAGGGGTGATATGATAGCTGTCTTTCAATATCTAAGAGGCTACCCCAAGAAAGAGGGGGTCAACCTAGTCCCCAAAGCATCTGAAGACAGAATAAGAAGCAATAGACGGAAACTAATCAAGGAGACAACCAACCTAGAACTAAGGAGGCATTTCCTGACAGTGAGAACAATTAATCAGTGGAAAGCCTTGCCTTCAGAAGTTATGGGTGCACTGGAGGTTCTTAAGAGGAGATTGGACAAACATTTGTCTGCAATGGTTGCTTGAGCTTGAGCAGAGTGTTGGAGTAGAAGATTTTCACGGTCTCTTCCAACTCTGTTACTCTGAGTGAGAAGTCTTCAGATGAGTCCATTATGTGTTTGGTTCGACTTGTTACGTTATCTAAGTTGGAACCTCAGTTGTTTTGCCAAAGCTTATTCCCGAACCTCCAAGTTCACTATTTCAAGCTTTTATCGTAGGTTAGAGGGAAATATAAGAATCGTGCAGTGATTACGGCACTGGATTAGAAACAGAGTTCTGTGAATTCCAGTAATACCTTAGGCATAAAGCTCACTGGCTGATTTGGGGACTAATTCCTCTCTATCAATCCTAGGAAGAAAGCAAGGGAAAATGCTTTTTAAAATAATGTTGGAAAACTATGTTAGGTATCCATCTAGCCACCAGAAGGGCAAAATGACATGAAGGCAAGTAAAGAAAAAAATAATAAAGGTGGAAAGGTAATATTTGTTCATAGTCCACCTATGAATCACTATTCTTTTAAAAAGTAAAATATAACCGTGGCCACTGATTTTACTAAATGTTTTGAAAAAGAGACACTTGAAAAGACACTTTGAAATCTTTTCAAATCATGCCTTCTGTTGAAGAGTATTTTGCTACAGCTTCCAGGCATGCATTCGAGTTTTTTTGTAATCTGTTCTTCTATCCTTCTTTGTTAAAAATTGGAGCTTTTTTTTCTTCTTCTAAATTTGGTGGCACGAATTTGAGATTTAAATGCAGATCATCCATTCCTTCCAGAAAAGGTTGAAAGATTTCCCTGTCCCAGGTTTTATATTCATCGTATAAGTTGTTTTTATCGATAGGGTAGTATATGAATCGTTCTCATGGTGTAGCTGACTGCGTGTATAAAATTAACGCCAAGGAACAAGGCAGAAAATAGTGAATGGCGACTGATTAACCTCAATGGGCATGTTTAAATATTGATTCCCTAGATTTTTATGAGACAAATACTTTAAATGTCTTAGATTAAATACTTTTCTAAACTTCCTTCCTTCCTTCCTTCCTTCCTTCCTTCCTTCCTTCCTTCCTTCCTTCCTTCCTTCCTTGTTTTTAAGGTGGGACTGTTATAGGGTCTGCTGCTTGAGCAGAGGTTGAACTAGAATACCTCCAAAGTCCCTTCCAACTCTGTTATTCTGTCTTTCTTCCTTCCTTCCTTTCCTCCTTCCCTCCTTCCCTCCTTCCCTCCTTCCTTCCTTCTTTCCTTCCTGCCTTCCTTCCTTCCTTCCTTGCTTGCTTGCTTTTAAGGTGGGACTGTTATAGGATCTTCTGCTTCAGCAGAGGGTTGGACTAGAAGACCTCCAAGGTCCTTTCCAACTTCTGTTATTCTATTCTATTCTATTCTATTCTATTCTATTCTATTCTGTTCTGTTCTGCTCTGTTCTCTTTCATATTCTCTCCTATCCTATCCCATCTCATCCTATTCTACAGTACAATAGCAGAGTTGGAAGGGACCTTGGAGGTCTTCTAGTCCAACCCCCTGCCTAGGCAGGAAAGCCTATACCATTTCAGACAAAATGCTATCCAACATTCTTGAGTTGTTTTCCCCTTGAGGATTCTCATCCATGGAATTTTTCCCAAGCTCTCTCTAAATTTATTGAAATTAGCTCTCTTAAAGTCCAAGACTCTAGTTTGAGTTTGTTCTACTACTTGTGTTTGCATAATGTTGAATTCCAATATTGCATGGTCACTTGCCCCCAGGGTTCCTATGGCTTCAACACCTTCTATCATTTCCTTTCTGTTAGTGAGAATTAAGCCCAATATGGCTGAACCCCTTGTTTCCTTCTCTACTTTTTGGGAAACAAAGTTGTCTGCTCGGTTTGTTAGGAACCTGTTGGATCTTCCACTTGGTGCAGAGTTTGTTTCCCAGTTGATGTCAGGCTAGTTAAAATCCCCCATTACTATTGTGGCATGCTTCCTACATACCTTAGTTAGCTGACTAGCAAAAAGTTCATCTACTTCCTCTGCTTGGTTGGGTGGCCTGTAGTATAGACCTATGGCAATGTCATTTCCCCCCCAACCTTTAATATTGACCCAAATGCATTCAAGATAGTTCTCATCATTGTTGTGCTCTATTTCTGTAGAGAGGTAGTTATTTCTTATATATAGTGCAACTCCACCTCCTCTTTTATTTGGTCTATTTCTTTTAAATAACTTAATCCTTCTACCTGTATGTTCCATTTGTGGGTTTCATCCCACCAAGTTTCTGTAATGGCAACAATATCGTATCTGCCCTCTTTTACTTGAATTTCCAATTCCATTTGTCGATTTCATCCCACCAAGTTTCTGTAATGGCAATAATATCGTATCTGCCCTCTTTTACTTGAATTTCTAATTCGCCCTGTTTATTCCTCATACTCTGTGCATTGGTGTATAGACATTTGAGTCCATTTTGATTGACCCTGCGTTTACTGTCTACATAACCTGTGTTATGCCTGACTGCCCCTCTTTTCTTGCCACTTGTATGATTCATGCACATGGTATGACAGTCACTATTAAATGCTTGGTTTTGCTTGACAGCAGAAGTGATAATCTTACCCGCACAAACATCTTTGTTACATACACTGATAACCCTATGAGTTTTAGATTGCTGGGGACAGAAATGTTCTGTATCCATTTTGCTTTTCATCTTTGCTGGGAGAATTTGCTTTGTGGCAAATCTGCCAGTGAATGAGCTTGTCACTTTATTGGCAGCATGGTGACCAAGTTCTACCAACATATCCTGGCCTTGGCCTTTGCCGTTGATGAAATCAATGAGGATTCCAAGATCTTGCCCAATACCACGCTTGGGTTCCATATCTGTGACAGTTACAGTGACGCAACAATGACCTATCTGACGACTCTGGACCTTCTTTTCAAAGTGGACAGACTGATCCCTAACTACGGATGTGATTCTGGGAAAAAGCTTATTGCCGCAATCGGCGGACTTGGCTCCACCGTCTCGTTCCACATGGCAAAACTTTTAAGTCTTTATAAGATTCCACAGGTAAGATCTGCAAGTGGAATAATGGAGTTTAAGTTTAAGTTTTATTTGATTTATAGACCGCCCCCTCTCCCCGAAGGGACTCAGGGCGGTCTACAGACATCTCATTAAAAACCGTATACAAAAATAAATATCCTTAAATTCCCATAAAATCGAATTAAACAATAGGCTGTACAAAGTGATAAAAATTAAAAACAACCTAAAACCCACCCCTAAAAATTTAAAATACTGACTTGAGGGACTAAGCTGGGATTAGGCCAGGCCAGCTAAATTGAACAGGTGGGTTTTAAGCTTCTTACGGAAGGAGCAGAGATCGGTGGTTTTTCTGATATCGGGGGGGAGGTCATTCCAGAGGGTTGGGCCCATCACACAGAAAGCCCTGCTCCTGGGCGTCGCCTGCTGGCACTGCCTAGTGGACGGCACCTGGAGGAGTCCCTCTCTGTGAGAGTGGATCGGCCGAAGGGATGTATGGGGCAGGATGCGATCCCGCAAATACCTAGGTCCTGTGCCATGGAGCGCTTTAAAGATGATAGTCAGCACCTTGAAACGCACCCGAAAAGCCACAGGTAGCCAGTGCAGCCCGCGCAGGAGAGGTGTTACGTGGGAGTACCTAGTAACTCCCACAATTGCCCGCGCGGCCGCATTCTGAACCAACTGCAGCCTTCGGGTGCATCTCAGGGGGAGCCCCATGTAGAGAGAGCATGGAGATCATTATAAGTTATGATCTTTTTTTTCTTCTTACTTCGATTTTGCAGTTCAGAAAGAGGAATTGTGCAGTTCAGGAATGCATGATAGATGGACAGGAAGGTTTTCCCAAAATGGGGAAAGGGATAGGAGACGAAGACTAAAGTTGTTGTCAGAATAGAGCTGCAAGGGGACCTCAAGCAGGAGACTCTAGCTATCTTTGAGACAAGTGGCTATCTGGTTTCTTCTTAAAAACCTCCAGCGATGAAGCACCTACAACTTCTGAAGGCAAGCTATTCCACTGGTTAATTGTCCTCATTGTTAGAAAGTTTCTTCTTCATTCTAAGTTGCTTCTCTCCTCGATTAGTTTCCATCCATTGTTTCTTGTCCTGCCCTCAGGGGCTTTGGCAAATAGGTTAACCCACTCTTTGTGGCAGCCCCACAAATACTGGAAAGCTGCTATCCTATCTCCCTGAATCCTTCTTTTCTCTAGACTAAAAGGTAAAGGTTCCCTTCACACATATGTGCTAGTCGTTCCTGACTCTAGGGGGTGGTGCTCATCTCTATTTCAAAGCTGAAGAGACAGCGCTGTCTGAAGATGTCTCCATGGTCATGTGGCCGGCATGACGAAATGACTAAGGTGCACAGAATGCTGTTACCTTCCCACCAAAGGTCTTTCCTATTTTTCTACTTGCATTTTTACATGTTTTTGAACTGCTAGGTTGGCAGAAGCTGGGACAAGTAATGGGAGCTCACTCCTTTACACGGCACTAGGGATTCGAGCTGCCAAATTGCCAACCTTTCTGATCAACAAGCTCAGCGTCTTAGCCACTGAGCCACTGCGTGTATGTATGTATATATGTATACATACAGCCCAGGTTCAAATCCCAGTAAGGGTATGGCTAGCTGATGAGAGCTAATTAGCTCGAAATAGATCTATACTAATCTCCCTTTATTTATTTATCAGTACAAATACAACACACACACACACACACACACACGTGTGTGTGTGTGTGTGTGTGCACGCCCGTGCGCCAGGGATCAGCTGAGCCAGGGAAATAGGTATGTATTTGTGTTACAACCCCTGGTATGCCCAAATATGGGAGGGAGCTCACTACTCCCTCTTTCTGTCCTTCGGCTCATTACATATATACATATATATATATATATTTGGGCATACCAGGGGTTGTGACACAAATACATACCTATTTCCCTGGCTCAACTGATAAGGAGGAGAGCCTGTGGCTTAGTGGTTAAGGCTCCTGCCTAAGATATATACAGCCCGGGTTCAAATCCCAGTAAGGGTATGGCTAGCTGATGAGAGCTAATTAGCTCGAAATAGATCTATACTAGTCTCCCTTTATTTATTTATCAGTACAAATACAACACACACACACACACACACACACACACACACACATATATATGTGTGTGTGTGTGTATATACTCTAGTCTAGCCATACCCAAATCCTGCAACCGTTCTTCATATCTTTGACTTTCCAGTCCTTTAATCATCTTAGTTGCTATTCTCTGACTTTTTTTAATGAACTATTTCTAGTATACTTCTTTGCAAGATACTTGTTCCAGGAAATCATTTTTTTTAACCTACAGAAACATTGAAGCAGAAGGAAAATAGAAGTTTATCTTTGAGTTTACACTGACTGAGATACATTTCTTTTTTACTCTGACCATTGCACAAAAATGCAGATTTATTTATGCATCCCTTCCAGCTCAGTTATGGCACCATTGCTCCAGAGAAGAGCTATGTTACCCAGCATACAACTCTATACCGCATGGTGCCAAATGAAGCCAGTCAGTACATGGGAATTATCCAGCTCCTTCGCCATTTCGGATGGATATGGATCGGGTTCTTCCTTGTTGACAATGACAGTGGAGAACATTTCATGCAGGTGTTCGAACCGCTGCTTTCCCAAAACGGGATCTGTTCGGCATTCACAGCAAAAATCCCCAAAGCAGAGTTGGATGATCTCTTCAGCATTAATAAGAAAGTCTGGAATATTTATTTGCCGATGATGGACACCAACGTGAATGTAATTGTTGTTTATGGAGATACCTTGTCCATTATGTTGCTGAGCAAACCATGGGAATAGTTCAGATGTATTCTTTCAAAGGGTATGGATTATGACTGCACAGATCGATTTTGCAATGTCCGGATTTCAGATGGGCTCAGATTTGCAAGTGTTTCAAGGAGCCATTTCTTTTGCTGTTCATGCCCACCCACTGCCCAAGTTCCAGACATTTCTCCTGGCCCTAGACCCATGTCAGGCTGGAAGAAACGATTTTCTGGAGGTCTTCTCAGAGCAAGCTTTTGACTGTTCATTTCAATGTCCAAAGAGACCAACGGAGGTCACAGAAGCATGTTCTTGGGAAGAGAGCTTGAAGAAACTTCCTGCATCTCTGTTTGAAATTTCCATGACCGGTCACAGCTATAGCATCTACAATGCAGCCTATGCTGTAGCACATGCTTTGCATTCCATGGAGTCATCTAGATCCAAACTCAGTGGTAGGACAAGGACCAAACTTCAAAGTCTTCAGCCTTGGCAGGTAACGGCTGAGGGATTCCCTTTCTATCATAAAAACGATTGGTATAGATTGAGGGTGCGAGGCTGTGGCTCAGTGGCTAAGATGCTGAGCTTGTTGATCAGAAAGGTTGGCAGTTCGGTGGTTCGAATCCCTAGCACAGCATAACAAAGTGAACTCCCATCTGGCAAAGGTTTTGTATGCCTGAGTTTGCAGTACAATATTACGGGCGAAGAAGTTTCGTAAGATTAGGTTAACAACTCTTAGTGCCTTTTTGGCATTGTCCATGGAGTCATGATGGGTCGGACACGACTTCACAACTAACAACATCATTGTTTTAAGAAAATATATTTTTCAAGTTAGTAGAGAAATAACAAGGGACGTGGGGGCTCAGGGGATAAGATGATGAGCTTGTCGATCAGAAAGGTCGGCAGTTCGACAGTTCGAATCCCTAGTGCCAAGTACGGCACCCATTACTTGCCCCAGCTTCTGCCAACCTAGCAGTTCGAAAGCATGTAAAAATGCAAGTAGAAAAATAGGAACCACCTTTGGTGGGAAGGTAACCGCGTTCTGTGTTCCTTCGGCATTTAGTCATGGTGGCCGCATGACCACGGAGACGTCTTTAGACAGAGCTGGCTCTTCGGCTTTGAAATGCAGATGAGCACTGCCCCCTAGTTTCGGGAACGACTAGCACATATGTGCAAGGGGAACATTTACCTTTGTAGATTGATACAGCATCCATCTTATCTCTTTCATGAATGAATGGAGACTCTAGAACGAGTGCAGAGAAGAGCAACAAAGATGATTAGGGGACTGGAGAATAAAACATATGAAGAACGGTTGCAGGAACTGGGTATGTTTAGCTTAAGAGAAAGAAGGGCTAGGGGAGACATGATAGCAGTCTTCCAATATCTCAGGGGTTGCCACAAAGAAGAGGGAGTCAAGCTATTCTCCAAGGCACCTGAGGACAGAACAAGAAGCAATGGGTGGAAACTAATCAAGGAGAGAATCAACTTAGAACTGAGGAGAAACTTCCTGACAGTGAGAACAATTCATCAGTGGAACAGAAGTTGCCTCCAGAAGTTGTGAATGCTCCAACACCGTCTTTAAGAAGATGTTAGATAACCATTTGTCTGAAATGGTATAGCGTTTCCTGCCTAGGCAGGGGTTTGGATTAGAAGACCTCCAAGGTCCCTTCCAGCTCTGCTATTGTATTGTATTGTATTGAATACAATTGTATGTCTAGTCTAGTGAAATGAAATACTAGAGGTGACGTGATAGCAGTCTTCCAGTATTTGAGGGACTGCCACAGAGAAGAGTGGGGGGGGGGTGTTGCTATTGTCCAAAGCACTAAAAGTCAACGCAAGGAAAAAATGGATGGAAACTAATCAAGGAGAGATCCAACGTAGAACTAAGGAGAAATTTCCTGGCAGTTAGAACAAGTGGAACAGCTTGCCTTTAGACGTTGGCGGTGCTCCATCACAGGAGTCTTTTAAGAAGAGACTGGACAGACACTTGTCTGGAATACTAAAGGGTCTTCTGCTTGAGCAGGGGGTTGGACTAGGAGATCTCCAAGGTCCCTTCCAAGGCTGTAATTTTGTTATTCTATATGACACCCTGAAGAACAGTCATAAGTTTCTTGTTGCTTAACACGTGAAACGTGACTTATAACAGGGGTGTCAAACTCATGTCATTGTGTTGTCGTTGTCATGTGATGTATCATGACTATTTCACTCTTTGCTAAACTAGGGGTGGGTGTAGCCAGCGTGTGGCCCATGGGTCATGAGTTTGATACCCCTGACCTATGGTGTGTGTGTGGTGGGAAATGCTTAATTTTTTTAAAAAAAGCATTTGGATACTGTAAAGGAAGTTCTAATAGGTTGACACTACTTGTTCTTGCTCTCTTCTTACTGCTTTTCCATATTGGAAAGCTTCAAAATGAAGTGCCCGCGTGTGCAAATATCTTCACGGCGATGTAATGTCAACGCATATTAGTTACCTTGTTATTTCTAAATTAATAGATAGCTGCATTTCCATTGATAGAGAACAAATGTCAGTAACTACTTGTTAGGAACCTTGTAGCTGCCCTTTTTCGTTTCTTGTGGACTTGAGTGTGGAAAATATGCCATTGTCTAGTTCATGCAAGCCTAAGATAAGGTCTCTGAAGTTGTAAAAAGCAAAGAAAAAACACGAGAGCACAACTGAACTAAAGTACCTTTTGATTTACCATATTTTTGGAGTATAAGATGCACCTTTCCTCCCCCCCACCAAAAAAAGAGCATGGAAATTTTGATGCGTCTTATACACTTAATACAGCCATTGATGGCCTCCTGAAGCCCTACCCCCACATCCCGTTTTTGCAAAAAAATGGGCGAAGAATGGACCATTTTTTTGCAAAAATGGAGGTGTTTTTGCCTTCCCTCAGCCCCCAGCAGCACTCTGCAAGCTTCAGCAAGGCTGGTGGAAGACAAAAATGCTTCCGTTTTTGTGAAAAACAGCCCATTTTCTGCCCGTTTTTTCAGAAAAACAGGGACATTTTTGCCTTCCCCCAGCCCTGTTGAAGCCTGTAGAGTGCTCCTGTGGGCCGGGAGGTCAATTTTTTTTCTTCCCTCTTCGAAATCGTGGTACGTCTTGTACACCGGTGCGTCTTATAGTCTGAAAAATACGGTATGTCCTCTCGTCATTTTCCGCGTCCTTAACCATTCTCTGCATCTTAAACCAATAAGGTTAACCCAGATACCAAGTATCACTATCAACGGATTTGTCTTTGTGCCTACCTATCTCTATCATCTCTGTAAAAGTGACCTGTCTGTCTGTCGAGCATGGTTGTTGATCTGTTGTGTCTCTTTGTTCTGACCCAGCCTTCATGAGCCCCAATCAACAGCGTACTCATTAGGGAAAACCCCTTTTTATTTAGAAAGGCAGAAATTCATGGTGTTCACTGACAAAGCTCCTAGTCCCACATCCGTAGGTGATTCACAAGGAGTCTCTGAGTTCCCTGCAGGGAACCTCAATGAGCCCTTAAATCCCAACACTAAAGAGTCCTGACCAACCTAGGTAGTGGCAAGGAGATCCTGGCAAGCAATCTGCTGGAGGGAACTCTTCTGAAGCAGCAAAAGATGTCTCCCATACCCCTCCTCGTTACATCGCAGCCAAGGAAATGGCTTGTTAATGTCTCCTTCTTTTCCCTGAAAGCTGGCCCTCAGTCCTGTATTGCTCTCCTCTCTGGACTTCTCTGTGCATGCATGCATCTGGGACAGGTCCCAGATGCGCCTCCCCCTTGCTCAGCTCTGGCCCAGAAAACAACTGCCTCTCCGCTTGAGAGTGATTAGATGGCCCTGCTCTGCAACTGGGTCTGAGACCTCCTGCTCCTCATTGAAGAGAGCTTTTCAGCCTGTTTGGGCCAGTTTACCTGAACCAGTAAACTGGGATCTCCAGGGGATGGATACTGCATCCTAGTTGAAATTGCAGCCCACCTATGGCTCTATGCTGTCCTACTTAGGCACGTTTTCAAGCCAAAATGCATGCGTGCACGCTCACTTTTGCAAACCGGTAGGGAAAGTAAGTGAATACTACCCCTGCCTCAGACTCTTCTGCTGGACCCAATCGTAACCCAGGCACTCTTGAGAAATTGTACATTGTAGATTGAACATTCACACATGGCAGAAGACAGTGGTGGGTTTCAAAAAATTTTAGAACCTCTTTTGTAGGTGTGGCCTGCTTTGTGGGAGTGGCTTGCTGGCCATGTGACTGGGTGGGAGTGGCTTGCCAGCCATGTGACTGGGCAGGAGTGGCTTGCCAGCCATGTGGACCAAGTGGGAGTGGCTTGGCAGTCATGTGACTGGGTGGGCGTTGCCAACTTGTAAAATGTGGTGAAACTCACTTAACAACGCACTTGCTTAGCAACCAAAATGTTGGCTCAGAAACTCTGGCATTTGAAGCACGCAAGTCTTAAAGCTGTCAAGTTACAAGACCCTTGCACCCCTAACCCTTTAGGAAAAAAAAACTCCAGGGGTGTTCAAAGTTGACAGCTTTAAGACTTGTGGACTTCAACTCCCAGAATTCCTCCTCTCGCTCTTCTTCTTGATGATGTGCGGATGGGCGGGGGGAGGGAGCTGGAACCGGTTCTAAATGGCACTGTAGATTCTATAGAAGAGGTTAGAACTGGCAGGAACCCACCCCTGGCTGAGGGAGGAGATGCTTTTGGAAATAATTCATGTTGAATTTTCAGTGCACTGTTTTGCTTTCTCTCTGTCTCCCCTCTGTATGTTGGATGTAGCTCCACTCAGGTGTTCAATCTATTGTGTTTAACAATTGTGCTGGAGAAACAGTGTACTTCAATGGAAAGAAGGAGATGGGCGGTGGATTTGATATCATAAACTTAATCACCTTTCCAAACAACTCCTTTGTTAAAGTGCAAATTGGAACAGTGGATCCTGAAGGGGAAAAACTCAATATTGATGACTCGAAAATTGTGTGGCCCCACCATTATAATCAGGTATAGTCTTCGATTCATTTTCAGAATATATATTTTTCCACCTTCAGACCTGTAACTAAACATTTGCTTTCTCTGAATGGCTGACCCCATCATTTTCCCCATAAAAATTAGGTAGGTATCATTGAGTTGAATCTGAAACCATCAATCAATCAGACTAGAGCTGGAAGGGACCTTGGAGGTCTTGTAGTACAGCCCCCTGCTTAATACCATATCAGACAATACTATCCAGTATCTTCTTAAAAGCCTCCAGTGATGAAGCACCCACAACTTCTGAAAGCAAGTTCTTCCACTGGTTAATTGTTCTCACTGTCAGGAAATTTCTCCTTATTTCTAGGTTGAATCACTCTTTGATCAGTTTCTATCCATTATTCCTTCTCTGGCCTTCAGGTTCCTTGGAAAATAGCTTGACCCCTTCCTCTCTGTGGCAGCCCCTCAAATATTCGAACACTGCTATTGTGTCTCCCATGGTCCTTTATAAATGGTAATAAAAAAGGAGACAAGACTAGAAAAACACTTCTCAAAATAATATAGATAAGTGTTTAATTTCTAGATTTCCATCTTATAGTCCAAAACTGATTTACAGTATTTACTGTTGCAAGTAAATCGGTCAATCTATTCTCCCAAAGCACTTGAAGGCAGGACAAGAAGCAATGGATTGGAAAATAATCAAGGAGATAAACAATCTAGAACTAAGGAGAAATTTCCTGACAGTTAGAATAATTAATCATTAGAATGACTTGCCTCCAGAAGTTTTGAATGCCCCAACACTGGAAGGTTTTAAGAAGAGATTGGACTATCATTTGTCTGGAACGATATAGGGTTTCATGTTTGAGGAGGTGGTTGGACTAGAAGACCTCCAAGGTCCCTTCCAACTCTGTCATTTTGGTACATTTTAGAAACCATATTCTATGCGTTTCTACTTGGAGATTCTATCTGTTCAAACAGATCTGATTTTATGGACTACCATATTTTTCAGAGTATAAGATGCACCGGAGTATAAGACGCACCAAGATTTTGAAGAGGCAAATTAAAAATAAAAGTTTTTGCACTCTGCAGACCTCCCCAAAATGGCCCGTTCTTTGCAAAAACGAGCCCGGTTTCCCCCCCCCAAAAAAGGGTATGAATAGCCTTTAGGAGCATTGTAGAGTGCTCCTGGGGGAGTGGGGGAGTGGGAAAAATGAGCAAAAATAGCCCGTTTTTCTCAAAAACGAGCCTGGTTTTTGTCAAAAAAGGGCATGCATAGCCTTTGGGAGGCTTATAGAGTGCTCCCGGGGGCTGGGGGGCACAATTGAGGTTAAAATGGTCCATTTTTCACACATTTCTGCCCTTCCCAGCCTCCAGGAGCACTCTATAAGCCTCTTAAGGGCTATGCACAGCCACATTGGTGAAAGGGGTGTGGTTTGGGGAGGAAAAAAAATGCTGTATTCAGTGTATAAGATGCACCCAGATTTTCACCCTCTTTTTTGAGGGAAAGAGTTGTGTCTGTAAATAGTAGCTGTCAAAACCTAAATTCTGTGAAACATCATCTTGGTTTGTTTCTCCTAAACCTGTTGTGACTTTTTTCTATGTGGTAGGTACAACCTATTTCCGTATGTACCGAATCTTGCCCTCCAGGTTATCAGAAGAAAAAAAGAGAACGGGATAAATTTTGCTGCTATGACTGCTCACTGTGCCCTGAGGGGAAGATCTCAAAGTTGAAGGGTAGGCAATGCATTATATTCTACATCCCTACCTGCAGCCTTATTTCAGATAAAGAAGTAGCAACTGTCCCCTTGTTCTTGCATTCATAAGATCCACTGGACTTTTCTACCTAACTTTAAATCAAAAGGAAGGAAGAAAAAGAAAAGAAAAAAAATCTCATCCTCCCATGCTTTATGCGTATCTCTGTGGTCAACTGATACATTTATTAATTAATTTACACAATGATAGAATCTTAGATGTGGAGCTGGATGAGGCCACAAAGTTGATTTATGCAAATTATAGACCTGTCTTCTATATATCATCATCATTGTTTAACAAACCCATCATCCCTTTCGGGATGGAGTCTGGGCAACTGAATGAAGTTAGCATAGTGTTTACTGGCCGGATGCCCTTCCCTGTTGCCAATGCGGAGTTTTGTTCAGCAGATATATTCTCATCGTGCCCAGAGAGAGAAATATCTGCCTCTACCTAGGATCAAACTGCCTCCTGATTGTGAGGTGAGAGTTTCACCTCTAGGTCACTGCACCACTCCTGTCTTCTATATATTATATTAGTGATAAAATATTTAACAGGAAAAATAAGGACAATAAATCAAAAGAAGATTAAAGTTTCAAAACTCTCTTTTAACAAACTGTTATTGTAATCCCCTTGTAGAAATTTTACCATCACATCTTATCTATCCCAAATCATCCCCCCCAAAATTAAAATAGTTTGTCCTGGATCAAATATCCCTGTTTGTTTCTTAGCTTATCAATTGCAGTTGATAAATATCAAAATACAATTGTCTAATGTGCATTTGACACCCCCCCACTGCCCCCTGCATGGCTTTCTTGGAACCTGGGGAGGGTGAAAGCAGCCTTCCCCCCTGAGGCCCTCTGAGGCCCAGTTGGTCTGTTTTTTGCCCTCCCCCAGCTCCAGAGGCTTTCTAGGAGCCTGGAGAGGGTGACAAATGGCCGAACACACAAACCGTAAGTTCAGAAATGGACTTCTGGATTGCCCATTGGGCCATTTTCTCTCTCTCTGGAGGCTTCATGAGGCTTCCCTGAAGCCTCCGGAAGGCAAAAACCAGCCCAACATGCAAACTGGAAGTCCATTCCTGAACTTTCGGTTTGCGCATTGGGTAGTTTTTCGCCAAAAATCAAGGCTGGAAATCAGCTGGCCAGTGCGTACATGTGCACTGGAGCTGAGAGGGCAACACCCTGCGTGCCCTCAGTAATGGCTTCACATGCCCCTTGTGGCACATGTGTCATAGGTTTGCCATCACCGGTCTATCTTCTCATCAAGGTCCAAATAGAACTGCTTTACGATTAGGTGTAATAAATCCATCCAATGTTTTCTTTTCTTTTTCAGATATGATTGATTGTATTGAATGCCCAGAAGATCAGTATGCTACCAAGGATAAGGATGGATGCATCCCCAAAACAATAAGCTTTCTTTCTTATGACGAACCTTTAGGGATTGGTTTAATGTCGATGGCTGTTTCCTTTTCTTTGATCACAGTGTTGGTGTTGGGAACATTTATTAAGCACAGAGATACCCCTATTGTCAAAGCCAACAACCGAGATCTCACCTACCTTCTCCTTATCTCCCTTCTTGTTTGCTTCTTGTCTTCTTTGCTTTTCATTGGACAACCAAGGAAAGTGACTTGCTTTCTCCGACAATCTATTTTTGGCATCATCTTCTCTGTCGCTGTTTCTTCCGTACTGGCCAAAACAATCACGGTGGTGGTAGCATTTATGGCCACCAAGCCAGGATCCAAGATGAGGACATATATGGGGAAAAGGCTGTCCAACTCTGTTGTCATTTCCTGCTCTCTGGTTTAAGCAGTTATTTGCATTGTATGGGTGGCAACCTCGCCTCCATTCCCAAATTTAGATATGTACTCAGTCCCAGGGGAAATTGTAGTAGAATGTCATGAAGGAACCACCATTATGTTTTATCTTGTCTTGGGTTACATGGGTTTCCTGTCCCTTATCAGCTTCACGGTGGCTTTCCTAGCCAGAAAGTTGTCAGACACTTTCAATGAAGCCAAGTTCATCACTTTTAGCATGTTGGTGTTTTGTAGTGTTTGGTTGTCTTTTATTCCCACCTATTTGAGCACCAAAGGAAAGTATATGGTAGCTGTGGAGATCTTCTCCATCTTAGCTTCCAGTGCTGGGTTATTGGGTTGCATCTTTTCCCCCAAATGCTACATCATTCTTCTAAAGTCTGAACTGAACACTAAGGAACAGCTGATAAGAAGTAAAAGATGAGGAGTCTCTAATGAGCCGAGGTAGTGCAGTGGTTAGAGTGCAGTACTACAGGCTTCTTCTACTGACTGCCATCTTTCAGCAGTTCAAATCTCACCAGGCTCAAGGTTGACTCAGCCTTTCATCCTTCCGAGGTGGGTAAAATGAGGACCCAGATTGTTGGGGGCCAATAGGCTGACTCTATAAACCGCTTAGAGAGGGCTGTAAAGCACTGTGAAGCAGTATGTAAGTCTAAGTGCTATTGCTATTGCTATTATTACTATAACCTACATTTGTATACTAAAATAGGAATGATTCTGGTTTTATATGAAAGTATATAGAGCAGCATGCCTAATAAATCAATTATCATTTGAACCAACCCACTTAAAGGTATTCCGTTATTCATACAAATATTTGTGGCAGATTGATTTGAATGTGGAATGAAAAAAATAAAATCTGAGATAGCCTGTTCACTTAGTTTTCATTTGTGTAGTGTCTAAATGTCATTGGGGTATTCATTTGGAACAATTCCTCTCCACTGTTGCCACATCATTCATATTTTCCAGAAACTAAACTTAAAGGAGACCTTTTTGTTGCTTGTTTTAAGGCAGCTGTGAAGACTGAATAGCCCATTCAGACTTTAAACTAAACAAACCCACATTACATCAACCTGTAGTGATAGATTTGGGGCAAAATATGTGTCCACAATCAATTCTCAAATATTTGCTGTTGACCAGTGGTGGAATTCATTTTTTTTACTACTGGTTCTGTGGGCGTGGCAGGGGGAGGATACTGCAAAATCTCCATTCCCTCCCCACTCCAGGAGAAGGATACTGAAAATCTCCATTCCCGCCCACTCCTGGGGCCAGCCAGTGGTAGTATTTGCCGGTTCTCCAAATTACTCAATTTTTCTGCTACCAGTATCAGAACCTGCTGAATTTCACTCCTGCTGTTGACTCATTAAAGCAACTGCATCAGTGGTGGGATTCAGCCAGTTCATACGTGCTTGCCCACTGTGGTGCCCCTCCCATGCCTGTATTCAGAGAGGGAGGGAGCAATGGAAAAGGCAGAGTGGGCGGGTACATCAAACCAGAGGCCTTTAGGAGAGGTGCACTGTTTGGGGGAGGAAAAGAGATGCGGGGAAGCACTGCTCTCACGTTTCTTCTTTTTCAACTTTGTTGTGGCTAGAGGTACTCATTCCTTGAGTCTCCATCCTACTTCATCCAATGACAGAGATGGCATTTTAGAAGGCCATGGTTTAATTACAGCATTCAGCACATGATGGAATCCTCTTTCTTTGGCCAACTTTCTTAAGGGATGCGAGGGCATCTGTACGGTGGTGGGTGGAGCAATCTCTGCAGCATGGCACTGCAATGGAGAAATGGGCAACAGAGCTGCTGGTGTGAAGGAAGGAGGAGGCCTCTTTTCCTCTTTCCCTGCTCCTCCTCCTCCTCCCCTCGTGCTGCTGCTCCATTTGTCTTTTCTCCATTGCAATGCAGTGCCCAGGATCCACTTTGATAGCGGGGAGCGGGGTAATTTACCAACCAGTTTATCCAGGGTCAGGTTGGCCATTGCAGGAGGCTTGTCCCGTATGTATGGAGGAGCTGGAGGATGGGGATGGGCCATGCCTCCCATGACAGCCAACCTTACCCTGGACAAACTGGCTGAATCCTTTTTTCATGATCAAGTGGCTGCTTTAAAGAGTTGCAGATAGCTGCCATTCTGAACTGAATGTGAAATCCAACTTAGATGTATTGATTACCATATTTTTCAGAGTATAAGACGCACCCTTTACCATCAAAAAAGAGTCTGAAAATCTGGGTGCATCTTATACACTGAATACAGCATTTTTTGCCTCCCAAAACCCTGCCCCCTTCACCAAAATGGCTGTGCATAGCCTTTAGGAGACTTTCAGAGTGCTCCTGGGGGCTGGGGAAGGCAAAAATGAGTGAAAAATTGGCATTTTTTGCTCAATTTTAGGGCCCCCTCACCTCCCAGAAGCACTCTATAAGCCTCCTAAAGGCTATGCATGCTCTTTTTTTAAAAAAAAAAGAAAGGGCCTGTTTTTGTGAAAAACGGGCCATTTTTGGGAGATCTACAGAGTGCAAAAACTTTTTTTAAAAAAAATTGCCTCTTCAAAATCTTGGTGCGTCTTATACTCCAAAAAAACCCGGTAATAATTAATGCAGTTGAAGGACCATTCTTTGAATGATGTACTAGATTCTCCCTGTAAAAATGGCGTTGAATTAGGTGGCCTCTAATAGGAGAAGGGATGCGATGGCTCGGGGGCTAAGATGCTGGTTTGTCGATCAGAAAGGTTGACAGTTCAGTGGTTCAGATCCCTGGCACCGTCTAACAGAGTGAGCACCCATTACTTGTCTAAGCTTCTGAGAACCTAGCAGTTTGAAAGCATGTAAGTGCAAGTAGAAAAAGAGGAAACACTTTTAGGGGAAATATTCTGTCCTTTTAATATTTCCTAGAATATTTCCTTTTCTTAGGAGAGGGGTAGGTACTAGCTTCCTACAGAGTTATTTGTAAAAAATAATAAAAGCAAGATGCAAATAAATTCAATAAACAAACTCAAAGTGTTGAACATATCTACTACTCCTTTCACCTCCTATTTTCCCTACGACACCAACCCTGTAAGTTGGGTTGGGCTTAAAGACAATGATTGGTCTGAACTCATCCAGCTGCCTTTCAAGGCTAAAGTTGGATTAGAACTCATGGTCTTCCAGTCTCTAGCTTGGTGTCTTGACCACTAACTGATGAAGACATCCCTTTAACTAGACCCAGATGTCAAAATACATCAGCAACAATAGGATTGAGTAAGAAATATCTCAATGTGTCAGAAGTGTGCTGAAATCTAGTCTTTTTCTTCCAGATATGAAGGAGTGTTTCAGTTGCTCAGAAGATCAATATGCAAATAAAGGCAACACTCAATGCATGCCCAAAGTCATAACTTTCCTCTCCTATGAAGAACCCTTAGGAATCAGCTCAGCTTCTGCTGCTCTGGTTTTCTCCCTGACCACAGTCTTTGTTCTTGGAACATTCATTAAGCACAGAGATACTCCAATTGTCAAAGCCAACAACCGTGATCTCTCTTATACTCTCCTTGTCTCCCTTCTGCTCTGTTTCCTCTGCTCTTTGCTCTTTCTTGGCCAGCCCAGGAGAGTCACCTGTCAAGACCCACCTATTCCAAGTAGCTGGCCTGGCTCAACTTTGATCTAACTATATCGCTCCTGACGGGTTTTTATTTGGGTATTTTAATTGTATTTAATTATTTAGGGGTTTTTAAACATTGTGATTTTAATTGTTTTTATTCATTAGTCGACCTCCTCTTGGTATACGTCTTTGTTATATGTATGTCTTGTCTATATATGTATTTCATATGTTTTGTTGTACGCCGCCCCGAGTCCTTTGGGAGAGGGTGCGGCTAAGAAATAAATTATTATTATTATTATTATTATTATTATTATTATTATTATTATTATTATTATTATTATTATTATTATTATTATTATTATTCTGCGACAGCCCACTTTTGGCATGACCTTCTCAATGGCCACTTCTTGTGTCTTGGCCAAGACCGTCACTGTGGTAGTGGCTTTCATGGCTACTAGGCCAGGATCCAACATGAGAAAATGGGTGGGGAAAAGACTATCCAACTCCATTGTGCTCTGCTGTTTCCTCATTCAAGCAATTCTTTGTGTTGGGTGGATGACAATATTTCCCCCATTCCCAGATCTGGACAAACATTCATTCACCAAACGTATCATAGCTGAATGCAATGAGGAACCTATTCTGATGTTTTTCCTTGTCTTGGGGTACATGGGGATTCTTTCCATCATCAGCTTCATGGTGGCCTTTCTAGCCAGGAACCTTCCAGAGAGTTTCAATGAAGCCAAGTTCATCACTTTCAGCATGTTGGTGTTTTGCAGCATTTGGTTAGCTTTCCTTCCAGCCTACCTGAGCAACAAAGGGAAAGAGAAGCTAGCTGTGGAGATCTTCTCCATCTTGGCCTCCAGTGCTGGTTTACTCAGTTGCATCTTCATACCCAAATGTTACATCATTCTCATGAAACCAGAGCTGAACAGCAAGGAACAGTTGACAAAGAGAAAGAACTAAACAACAGAGTCAGCCGTAACTACCGTGTTATCTCAAAAATAAGACAGGATCTCTTTTTTTTGACCCTCGACATAAGCCCTTGGCCTTATTTTCGGGGAGGTCTTATTATTTTTGAGGTGCAGGAGGCGGTGAGCATGGTCACCTAATGGCTGCTGCTGTGTTGCAATATTTTCGGTGAAGGCTTAATTTTTTTGGGGGAAGGCTTATTTTACTGCATGCGCTCAAAAGTCCAATTGGGCTTATTATCCAGGGAGGTCTTATTTTAGGGGAAACATGGTAGTAATACTTTTAATGATATATTTGCATTTTCATTCATTGTATTTTTCTGACTCCTGACTCCTACCCTTAATAAAAAGCTACATACTGTTTTATTCCTACTGGTGGCTTTATATCTGGTGTTATAAAGTGTTGGTGATTTTTTTCTTTTAAAAATGGAGGAATATTTACCTATCAAAGTGGAATTGAATAAACAACTCTTTCTTGAAGTCCCCAAAGTAACACATTGCTAAATCTACATTTTTGACCTCTATAAGTTGGATTTTATTAAAAGAAATTAATTTTAGATTTATTTTTTATTGTTTTATTGTTTCTTTTATTGTCCAGAATAACAATAGTGTATTGCATAGAGCATTAAAGCACTGTGAAATAGTTTGCTATATTTCTTCCATCAATCGTCCTATGTGCAGCAATCTCTCTTCTTTTTCTATCTGCCATTTCTCAGAGCCAGAAATATTACATGATGTGCTAATTCCTCTTTCTGAGCTGCTCCCTGTGGTTGAGGTCAGGACGCAAAACAATGATGTAGCATTTTGGGAGGAATATGCATCCCAATAATGCAGCACTGGAGGCCAAGATGGAGAAGACCTCCACAGCTACCATGGCTTTTCCTTTTGTGCTCAGATAGGCTGGAAAGAAGGAGATCCACACACTGCAAAAGGCCAACATGCTGAAGGTGATGAACTTGGCTTCGTTAAAGCTGTCGGGTAATTTACGGGCAAAGAAAGCCACAATAAAGCTGGCGATGGCCAAAATACCCATGTAGCCCAAGACACAGTAGAAGAATGATGTTGAACCCTCATTGCACTGCAAAATCATTTCTTGAGATTGTGAGTGCATGTCTAATTCAGGGAATGGAGGAGATGTCGACAACCAAAGAATACAAATACATATTTGGAGCAGAGAACAGGAAAGGACAATAGAAAAGGCCAATCTTTTCCCCACCCATCTCCTCATCTGAAATCCTGGTTTAGTGGCCATGAAAGCTACAACCACAGTGATGGTTTTGGCCTGTACACTAGAAATGGCCACTGAAAAGGTGATGCCAAAAGTTGGTTGCAGGAAAAGGCAAGTCACTTTGCCAGGTTGACTGAGGAAAAGCAAAGAGGAGAGAAAACAGAGCAGAAGAGAAACAAGGAGGGTGTAGGTGAGGGATCTGTTGTTGGCTTTGACAATGGGAGTATCCCTGTACTTAATAAATGTTCCAAGTACCCAAGAGGTCAAGAAGAAGAAACCAAGAGCTGCTGAGGCTAAAACAATTCCTAAGGTTTCTTCAAAAGTTAGAAACACAACCGGTTTCAGGATACATCTTTTCTTTTCTCTATTTGGATAATGATCTTGTGAACATTCAAAACAGTCATCCATATCTGGAAGAAAAGTCAAGACATTTTTCATTTATGTATTCCATAGCAATAGCTTAAGAGTCTTTCTTTTCTAATGGACCAAACTGGGATTGTTACACCATGTTTTTGCAAGACATGCTTGAGAATTGCATTCAGTATAGAAAATGAGTGTAATTCATTGGAAGCTTGCTAAAAAGGCCAACTTTCAATAATATCATTTCAGTCAAAATGACAAAGATCACAGAATTTTTCAGACATAAAATTAGGCGTTTGGATCAACAGATTGTGTTTAAATCTAAGTGCCATTGCTATTGCTTGAAATGCAATTTTTTCCCAACATTTTCAAATGTATTTCAATGTAGCCAATGTGGATTTTCCCATTTCCTCAAAACATGGGAGAAAATATCTGTGATGATGGATATATAACAAACAAGAGAAGTTTGAAGTCCGAAGTACAAACAATATAATTTATTTAAACCTGTTTCACTTTCCTCCTTCCTAAAGAGTGAATTAACTAAGAAAAGATCAGTATTTTTATTTGAAAAAAAAGTTAGGATCCAAGAAGCAAAAGTCGACATTCAATACTTAGACTTTAATCAGAAGAAAAGAAAGAGAAAAGATAACACAATTTGAAATAAATAAATGCCCATAAACTCCAATGATATTTTCCCTTTTTTTTTGTAAGAAGAAAGTATTTCATTGTTGTCTTTTCTAGCATCCTTTTTCTTTCATTCTGAGTCTACCCTATGAACTGTCATTGGCTGGTCTTCTCTTATTCATATGTTTATTAGGTCAGACATTGCATAGCTGGATTATAGTAAGTAGGTTGTTCATCAGATGCAATTCAGCACAGCATATAATCCAAGAAATGTTAGAAATCAGTGCCTGGTATTGAAAATTCCTACATCCATACAGCACTCAAACTGAATTAAAATAATGGGTGACCATCACTATTTTCAATATTTGATATTGTTACATTAACGCTGAAAATCGCAGAGACAAAAACACCAATGCAAAAGAAATTAGAATTGAGAATATTAGCTCCTCCTTCTTCTAATCCTCTGTTCCCCCTTCTTGTCCCCCTCCCCCTTCTCCCCCTCCTCTTCCTTATTTCAGTAGTGAAATAAGATTTAGATCTGTCTGTCTGTCTATCTATCTATCTACCTACCTACCTACCTACCTACCTATCATTTGTCTGTCTGTCTGTCTGACTGACTGACTGACTATCATCTATCTACCTACCTACCTCTCTACCTCTCTATCTTTATTTAATCTATCTTCTGTCTGTCTATTATCGAACTATCATCTACCTACCTACCTACCTACCTATTTATCTATCTATCATTTGTCTGTCTGTCTGTCTGTCTATCATCTATCTATCTATCTATCTATCTATCTATCTATCTATCTATCTATCTATCTATCTATCATCTATCTATCTATCTATCTATCTATCTATCTATCTATCTATCTATCTATCTATCTATCTATCTATCTATATCTTATCTATCTTCTGTCTGTCTGTCTATCATCTATCATCTATGTATCCATCCATCTATCTGTCATCTAACTACTTATCCCCAGGGGAATAATAATTGCAGGTTTCTCATAAACAAATTTGGGAATCAGCTGGAAATATTGCCCATTAAAACTTTTAATTATACAAATACACATCCAGGACATTACATTTCTTTGAAGTGTATAGAATGAGTGGCTAATTAATGGGAAATTAATGATCTAATAACCCCCCCCCCAAAAAAATGTGAAAATACCAGTTTGATTTGAAATCTTTGCTTCTGGGCATGGAACACAATCATAACAACAGAATGCTCTTCCTTCAGCCCTTTTCTTCCAGTAACCTGGGGAACAGGGGTCATTACAGAGAGAAACAGGCAGAACCTAGAGACATAGATATAGATAGGAAAGAATCTGGATTAGACAATGTAAATTATCTAAATTGGATTATAAGAAGGGGTTGTAGAAATCCCTGATATCTTAGGGACAAGAACAACAAGCAAACAAAATTGAAACTCTGAATAATAACAACTACTCCTAATATAAAAGAAGAGTTACCTGGTGAAATAAAATATGGTCTTTCTTTCTTTCTTTCTTTCTTTCTTTCTTTCTTTCTTTCTTTCTTTCTTTCTTTCTTTCTTTCTTTTCTTTTCTTTTTTCCTTCCTTTCTTTCCTTCTTTCCTTCCTTCTTCTTTTTCCTTTCTTTTTTCTTTCTTTCTTTTCTTCTTTCTTCCTTTTCCTTCCTTCCTCCCCTTCTTTCTTTCTTCTCCCTCCCTCCTTCCTTTTCTTTCCTTCCTTCCTTCCTCCCTTCTTTCTTTTCCCTCCCTCCTTCCTTTTCTTTCCTTCCTTCTTTCTTTCTTTCTTTCTTTCTTTCTTTCTTTCCTTTCTTTCCTTCCTGCTCCTTCCTTCATTCCTTCTTTTTTCTTTTCTTTTTTCTTTCTTTTTTCTTTCTTTTTTCTTTCTTTTCTTTCTTTTCTTTCTTTCTTTCTTTCTTTTCTTTCTTTCCTTCCTTCCTCCCCTTTCTTCCTTTCTTCTTCCTCCTCCTTCCTTCCTTCTTCCTTCTTCTTTCTTTCTTTCTTTCTTTCTTTCTTTCTTTCTTTCTTTCTTTCTTTCTTTCTGTCTCTCTGGCACAATGCACAATTGCTCATAGATACATATCTTTTATTTTATTATCTTTTATTTAGAGACCACAGATTTTGATTTATGTGAATAGACTATGAATATTCACCTTCGAAAGTTAGTGCAGCTAGTAACAATGCCTATACAATTCCAAGAGTTGCATATAATAAAAAGGTGAAAAAAAAATTAAAAAAATGAAATATTTGTAGGCATGAAAAATAAATATATCGGCAGAACATATTCTCTTTAGCCCTTCTTCTCCCTTCCCTGTCTTCCACTTCTTCTCTCTTTCTCTCCCTCTTTTCTCTCTCATCTGCCTGCCTGCCTCCCTCCCTCCCTGCCTGCCTCCTTGCCTCCCTCCCTACCTGCCTACCTACCTTCCTGCCTGCCTGCCTGCCTGCCTGCCTACCTACCTACCTACCTACCTACCTACCTACCTACCTACCTACCTATCATCAACATCATCTGCAGCATTGTTACATAATATGGATTTTCTCTAGAACAGGGCTGTCAAAATCCCGGCCCATGGGCCGGATACATTACATGCTGGCCATGCCCACACCTGGTTTAGCGAAGAGGAAACAAGTCCCAATATGTCACGTGATGCCCCCATGATGACGTGAGTTTGACACCCATGCTCTATACCATTGCAGAAATTCAGGGCCTAATGAAGTTTGAAAAAGAGAATAGGAGACCTCTTCTGAAAATAATAAAACTTCATGAGAACATGTTATGAGGGGATGTGTTCCTTTGTCTAGGAACACCTTTTCATACCTGGTTAAAACCAGGGTGCCAAATAATTGGGTTCTCAAGGATAATGTCTTTTCCGTTTGCAGCTTTAGGGTGTAACTTTCCAACTTTAACTCTCTGAAAGGATCTGTTTGGGAAAGTGATCATGTTGATGATGTCAAAGCCACCTGGGCCTTCTCTTCTGTCTTTAAAGAAGACTCTTTCTCCAGCTGAGTTGTTAAAAGAAATCTGTTGAAGAAATTTGTGGAGCTACTTGAAGGAGAAGAAGAAAGAGGGAGTTAAAAAGGAAAAAAAAAATACATCGGGAATTGATTAAGGTTTCTCTTTCTTTTACTCCTCCTTCCAAAGGAGTCAAACAACATTCCTTGGCTTCAAATGAAGAACGTCTCAACACATAAAGAACAATCAATAACTGAGATATGGAACTCACTTTTGTTTTATTAATTAATTATGACAAGTACTTTCAAGCACCAAACTCAGCATTTTTCCTGGTACGTTATCATAAATCTGAAAACCAACATCACTTGATAGAAATAATACACCTCTGTTATCAAAGATAGTAGCCAAAGGTATGGTTTTTCCAGTTGCAATGTATAGCTGTGAAAGTTGGACCATAAGAAAGGCTGAGCACCAAAGAATTGAGGCCTTTGAACTATGGTGCTGGAGAAGATTCTTGCGAGTCCCTTGGACTGCAAGGCAATCCAACCGGTCAGTCCTAGAGGAGATCAACCCTGATGGCTCTTTAGAAGGCCAGATCCTGAAGATGAAACTCAAATATTTTGACCACCTAATGAGAAGGAAGGACTCCCTGGAGAAGAGCCTCATGCTGGGAACGATGGAGGGCAAAAGAAGAAGAGGACGGCAGAGAAGGAGGTGGCTGGATGGAGACACCGAAGCAGTAGGTGTGAGCTTAAATGGACCCCAGGGGATGGTAGAGGACAGGAAGGCCTGGACAAATGTTGTCCATGGGGATGCAATGGGTTGGACAGGACTTCACAACTAACAACAACAACTATCAAAGATAGTATGATAAACCATAGATATCCCATCCAACAATCCTGTCTTGAATATATTTCAAAAAGCTAATGTGAAATGTCCAGATTTCAGATTTTTGGGGGTACAAAAATAGATCACTTGCCTTTAGACACAATGCAAATGAATCCTTCATGGAACCAGACTGGATAAATTTACAAGAACAGCCAATTCAATGTGGAGATGGAACAGTGATTTATGGAATGAACATTGATACATAAATTCCATTGACTAGGCTGAAATTGACAGAGATGATTTACGTCCATCCTCTTATATTTTATAACATAGAATAAATGGATCTTTGGCCATAAGGTAAAGGTAAAGGTTCCTCTTGCACATATGTGCTGACTCAAATGGGCGATGCTAATCTCCGTTTCAAAGCCGAAGAGCCAGCGATGTCCCAAGACGTCTCTGTGGTCATGTGGCTGGCATGACTAACTGCCAAAGGCACATAGAATGCTGTTACCATCCCACCAAAGGTGGTTTCTATTTTTCTATTTACATTTTTACATACTTTCGAACAGCTAGGTTGGCAGAATCTGGGACAAGTAATGGGAGCTCACTCCATTATGCGGAGCTAGGGATTCTAACCGCCAAACTTCTGAGCTTTCTGATCGACAAGCTCAGCCACTGAGCCACTGTGTCTGTGGCCATAGGACAGGGTAAATAAGCTATGATGACTGAAATACAAGATAGGTGTAGCATGGAAAGATTTACCTGCCAAGGCTGCAGATTTGGAAAGTCAACCCTTTGAACCTCCCTTGGTTGGGATTTTGAGTTCACAGCCTCGTGCAAAGAGTGTGCCACTGCATAAACAGCATTGTAGATGCTGTAGCTTTGGCCAGTCATCTGCAACTCAAACAGAGGACCAGGTAGATTCTCCAACTTCTCTTCTCCAGTACAGATTTTAGTGATCGTGGAAGATGAGTCTGTATTTGGAAATGAACAATCGAACAATTGCTCCCAAACCTCTTGAAGAAACCCATCTTTGTGGGTTGAAGGTTTGATAACTTGGAGAAATCCTTTGAATCCTCGAATGTCTCTTGAATGCACAGTAAAGGAAAGAGCCCCATGGAACAACTGGAGATCCCATCTCCTTTGAAATCCTGTCAATGTGAAATCAATCGGATTCATCAGGATCCAAACCTTCCTAAACAATGCACTGTCTTTATTTTCACAATCATGTAGAACCATGACAGTTCTCAACCACACTATTGTGAATGACTCTCCATAAACGAGAAAAATGCTTGCTTTCTGATCTATCAATTTATTAGATGTGATTGTGATTGAAACGAATAATTCCGGGAAGTCTTCCAAGTTGATACGTTCTGGCATTTTTTGTATGAAAGCTGCACAGATCCCGTTCTGTGAAAGCAACGGATGCAGCTTCTGCAAAAAACGTTCTCCCTTAATTTCAAAAGCAAAGACTCCAATCCAAGTCCATCCAAAATGAAGGAGAAGTTGTATAACTCCCATGTATTGGTAGTCCTCGCTTGGGACCATGCAATAAAGTGAAGATAACTTAATAGACTGGAACTCTTCTTGGGCAAAAGAGCCATAGGTCAACTAAAAGAAAAGGAAGATAAAAGGAAGAAAAAGAAAGGCATCAAGATAGGAAGGAAGGAAGGAAGGAAGGAAGGAAGGAAGGAAGGAAAAGAAAAGAAAGAAAAGAAAAGGAAGATAACAGAAGGAAAGGAAAGTTTACTTAGTTGACTTTATTGTAATTGCACCTCATACAACAAAATTAAATGTCATCTTCACTGTGCATTATAATTATAAAAATAAAACACAAACACACATCCTTCATATTCTATACAATTGAACTGAAAACCAATATTGCATTAATATTGCACTATACAGTAGAAATCAATATAGTTACTGCCCTGGCATAGAAACTGTTTCTCAAAACTTTTTGAGTGCACGGAACCAACATTAATGCCAGCAACAACACACCTCTGGATTACACCACAATGTTACTTGCAGGCATCAAATAAGTTTAATTTTGTTGTGTAATATTTGTTTTAGATCCTCCATTCTATCCCAATGAAAGATTTCAATTTTGATTGAATGGATGACCTTGAGTGAATGGTGGGCAAAATAACAATCGGTATTTTCACTTGGCCAATAAAGGATTCTATTCCAGTTAGCACTTAGACTTATATACCACTTCACAGTGTTTTACAGCCTTCTCTATGTAAGTGGTTTACAAAGTCAGCATAATGCCCTCAACAATCTGGATCCTAATTTTACTAACCTCGGAAAGATAGAAGTCAATGTTTAGTCTGGTGAGGATTGAACTTCCGACATTGAGCAGAATTACCCTGAAATACAGCATTCTAACCACTGCACCACCACAGAAATTGCAAAAGGAAGAGCAAAGTAGTCTTAATGGAAGTCTTGCAGAAAGGGACTGTGAAATGATCATCTCTTCATTAAAAAAAAAAAAGAACTCAAAGTTTCTCTTTCAGCCTCCTGCCAAAATTACCTGTGGAATCTTGAAGACATTTATAGTTTGTGTCATGTAGGAAGAAGTAGGAGCATCTAACCCTCCAATGATGGCCATGAGATTCTTCTGGCTGTCACACTTGTAGTTAGGGACAAATTCCTGGGATTTGAAAAGTAGGTCCAGAGTGGTGCGATACGTCATCCTTGGGTTGTTGTAACTGTCACAGATGTGGAACCCAAGAGTAATGTTAGGTAAGATCTGGGAGTCCTCATTGATCTCCTTCACAGCAAAGGCCAAGGCGAGGACGTGCTGGTAGAATTTGGTTATTACACTGCAAATGATTTATATACCCCAGTTGAAATAGGACGTTGACACTTTTTTGTAAGGCGATATCATTTTTATATGATTAACAAACATTTCTATCTTTGTTGGAAGTAGAAATAGAGTTTCTAAAATATTAAATAATTTGCACAAATATACTTTTCAGACAGTGCTTGACAATGATATGTAATATTAAAGAAATGGCAAACTACCACATTTATTTGTATTAATTTACCACAAAATAGAATATATGAGCAGCAAATATCACTCATTTCATGCATATATGTTATGTGAGGAATGACCACCTACCTGCATTTGTTTGTTTGTTTGTTTATGCAATTTGTATAGTTGCCCATTTTAAAAAAGTGAACAATCATAAAAATAATTTAAAATTAAATTAAAATTAATTTCAGTTAACTAAATGTTCTTCAGCAGCACTTTTTCATAGGATTGCCAACATGATATGGCAGAAGAAGAAGAAGAAGAAGAAGAAGAAGAAGAAGAAGAAGAAGAAGAAGGAGGAGGAGGAGGAGGAGGAGGAGGAGGAGGAGGAGGAGGAGGAGGAGGAGGAGGAGGAGGAGGAGGAGGAGAAGAAGGAGAAGAAGAAGAAGAAGAAGAAGAAGAAGAAGAAGAAGAAGAAGAAGAAGAAGAAGAAGAAGAAGAAGAAGAAGAAGAAGAAGAAGAAGAAGAAGAAGAAGAGAGGGGGAGGAGGAGGGGGAGGAGGAGGAGGAGGAAGAAGAAGAAGAAGAAGAAGAAGAAGAAGAAGAAGAACTGTTCTTCAAAAACCTCTTCCACCAAACTTTCATACATTTCATGATGAATACTAGTAACATGATGTATAGAAAATCATTTCTTCCCTCACAACCAGAATAAAACACAGCTGGAGGGGACCTTGGAGGTCTTCTAGTCCTAACTCATAGCAGGAGACCCAATGCCAGGGCAGATAAATGGATGCCCAGTCTCTTAAAATCATTCCTTGATGGAGCACCCACAACTTCTGAAGGTGAGCCATTCAACTGTTTAATTGTTCTCTCGGGAAATTTCTCCTTGGTTCTAAGTTGCTTTTATCCTTGTTGAATTTCCATCCATTGTTTCTTCTTCTGCCTTCAGGTGTTTTGGAGAATGGTTTGACCTCTTCTTCTCTGTGAGAGCCCCTCAAATATTGAAACACTGCTATCATGTCACTCCAAGTCCTTCTTTTCACTAGACTAGACTTACTGAATTCCTGCAACCAATTCCTGCAAAACTTCATATGTTTTAGTCTCCAGTCCCCTAGTCATCTTCATTGCTCTTTTCTGCACTCTGGAAAGAGTGCAGAAAAGATACATTTGAAATTAAAAAAGCCAGAAACTAGATATATTTGAAACACAAAGAAGCCACGATTTTACACAAAACCCTTCATTCATGCTCAAAATGCTTTCACTCCCTAAAGCATTTTTTTGGGGGGGGGGGGATTGTGATTAAGATTATTTAAAAAATCCTTACATTGGCAAATCATACTGTATTAGAGACGGATGTTCCATAAAGTCAATGTCATTAAAATGGTAGAAAAATTGAGACATCATCCCCCCAATGATAAAGTCGCCGGGCTGGTACCACTCATGTGGATCAAGGAAAGCATCGCTTGCAGGGCAGCTCAGGGTAATTTGTTTGTGCCCCCAAAATATCAGAAGGAATAACATTCTGACTCTTTAGTTATGGTGAAAATGCCCATCTCTTTTTATCAAATGGATAGGAAAGTAATTCAACGTTCATCCAATGATTGAGCTAAGGTTTAGATCTGAGAGTGCACCTAATGGCCAAATCCATCACTATCTATTTGAAGATCCAAATTGTGAGTGCAAGTTCATATCTTGGCTAACACCAAGAAAGACTTCCTGGCAGAAGGGACAGGTAGAAAGGACCCTATAGTAAAATCCAACTGGCCCATTTTCTCCCTTGTGTCCATCTCCCTGGGGTTCAAGAGATACCTCATAAGCAAACAGATGATTGCATCTTGATTGTTGCTGAATTTAAACACTCTTTTGCTCAGCAAGTGTGGGCCTAGCTAAGAAAATATTGTCATTCCCGTAGGAAATAATTATTTTGTTATTGGTGAGATAACGTGTCTGGTGGTTTAATATGGAGAAGATACCAATTAAAATTAACAATTAATCAGTGGAACAGAAGTTGCCTCCAGAAGTTGTGAATGCCCCAACACTGGAAGTCATTAAGAAGATGTTGGATAGCCATTTGTCTGAAACGGTATCGGGTTTCCTGCCTAGGCAGGGGGTTGGACTAGAAGACCTCCAAGGTCCCTTCCAACTCTGCTATTGTATTGTATTGTATTGTAAAATAATAAAAAAAGGTGAATGACAATAAAAATAGGCTTCCTTGTTCAAATTCACATTTGTTTCTTACAATGGAGCAGGACTCCCATTTACCATGTAAAACGAGCAGTCGTTTAATAGAGAAGAGGAAAAAAAATGTACCTATTAAGGAATGCCAATTCAACCAGATAGACATTTGGAGGAGGAGTTCATCCATGTTTCCAGGCAGAGGATGCGAATGTGAATCAACAGCAATATTAACATCATGGAATTACACACACCACATGCCAGAGGTGTGGAGAACCAGTAGGGGAAATATTGTGTAGTTTGGAGAACCAGTAAATACCACCTCTGACTGGCCTCGCCCCCATCTATTCTCTGCCTTCCGAGTCCCAGCTGATCGGGAGAGAGTGGGGATTTTACATTAACTTTCCCTTAGAGTTGGGAGAGAGTGGATATTTTATAGTATCCTTCCCCTGCCAGGCCCACCAAGCCTTGCTCACCAAGTTCTAATCTATGATCATGATAAAAGACTTAGATTTTCTTGACCTCTTTATTTTGAGCCAGCATATTGAGTTGCAGAAGGGAGAGCAAAGCGAACAAAATTGAAGTTCTGCAGAAAGATATGGCAAAATACTAACTAACCCTATAGCACCAATCAAGGCTGCGTTCCTACCAGTGTTGGTACTGGTTCACTTCACTTCCTTCACTCCCACACATGCGCCAGATGTGCATGGCATGCTCATGCTCAGTTCACTGTAAATTGTTCTGCGTATGAGCGAAAGAACATGAACAGCTAATAAAAAACATGCTGGCAGTGGCACGGGAGACCGGGGAACTGGTTTGGGGGCGTGGCCAGCCTGGGTCACTGCTGGTTCTGTGATCCAGGCCAAATTACCACTACCGGTTCGCCCTAACCGGCGTGAAGCTCTAGAAATCCACCTCTGGCCCCAATCCTTCAACAATTGCTAAGAAAAAACAGTCGCATTTTATGCTAAATGACTTTTATCACACCCCAACCAAATCATAGCAAGGTGACCTATTGCAGCATGGCAGTCAAAACAAATGTATGATTGCAATAAAAGGTGTTTTTTTTTTAAACTAGATTATCTTGAGACTGCCTAAAGAATTGTGGGGAAAACAGCAGAAAGGAAAGGAAAGTGTATTTATCTGAAATCCTGCAGAAATGGTATAGGGCCTCCTGCTCGGAGAGCGGGCTGGAATAGAAGACCTCTAATGACCCTTCCAACTGTATTATTTTATGTCCTAAATGATAACCAGCCTTTTCTATCCTCCTTTCCACACAGCTCCATCTCTCACCACAGATAGTGGTCAATTCAAAACATGAGGTGACCCTCTCGAATAAGTTTAACTTTGTACTGAAATTTGTGGTTTAAATTTAAATTAATTAAGGATTTTGATTTTCTTGACTGATTCCTTTGAGCCAACCTCTTGAGCAAAACTGAAGTCCTGCAGAATGGCATGGCAAAATACTAATCCTACAGCACCAATCCTTCAACAATGGCTAAAAGAAACAACACTAAATTACTTTTATCGCACACCAAGTGAATTGTAATAAGAAGAGTTGTGACCTATTGCTGGTTTGCATGAGTTATGTTTGTAATAAAAGATTTTGATTTAATTGGATTGCCTTGAGCCGGTCTATTGAGTTGTGGGGAAAACAGACGAGGGGTGATAAAAGTGTTTTTAATTGAATTCCTGCAGAAAGGAATGGCAAGCAACGAGTATATACTATTAATTAGAAACTTCTTTTCTCTCTCGCTCCACCCCAAACTACCTGTGGAACTTTGAAGACATGTACAGTTTCTGCCATAAAGGATGATGTATCAGGACCTAGTCCCCCAATGATTGCTATGAGATTTTTCCGGCTGTCACATTTGTAGTTGGGGGCAAATTCCTGGGATTTGAAAAGCAGGTCCAGAGTGGTGCGATAGGTCATCCTCGCATTGAGGTAACTGTCATAGATGTGGAACCCGAGAGTGATGTTAGGTAAGATCTGGGAGTCCTCATTGATCTCCTTCACAGCAAAGGCCAAGGCGAGGACGTGCTGGTAGAATTTGGTTATTACACTGCAAATAATTTTTATTGAACAAAATAAGTTGACAATTCTTTTATGGTGAAAGCATTAATGTATGAGTAACAACCACTTCTGTCTCTTTTGTAAATGAGAAGATGAGGCTCTTTGTAAAATGACTCAATAATTTGTATAGTTTTCAACTATGTAGTGGGTTTCCATGATTTGCAACAAATATGAATAGAAGGAAGTTGTGGTTTCTGTTCAAGCTATGATATTTATTTCTTTCAGTTTCGCAGAATATCGGAAGGATAACTCATTTAATATACATATGTCATGAGAGTAGTGACTGCAAAGACTAGATCATTTTAATTATCTTATACTCACTAAATGTTCCCCCAAAGACTTCTTGCACCATAATTTCATACATTTCATGAGTAAGTCTTTAATACAATGAAAAGAAAATGATTTGTTTCCCCACAATCAGATAAGTTTGAAAGACAAGGAAGCAAGTTTTATGAAAAAAAACCATGCATTTATTCTCAAAGAACTATTAGCCATATAAACAATTTTGGGAGATTTGGCTAAAATGAATGGAAAGAAAAAAAAATTCTTACAGTGGTAAATCATAAGGTTTTAGAGTAGGACGTTCCTTAAATTCAATTTCAAAAAAGTGGTAAATTATCTGAGACACCATCCCACCTATGATGAGGTCACCAGGCTGGTACCACTCATGGGGAACCGGGAAAGCATCACTCACAGGGCAGCTCAGAGTAACTGCTTTCTGCACCAAGAGCATCAGAAGGAACAACATCTTCAGGCATTTGTCATAGGGAAAATATTTGTGTCTCCTGTCCATAAGGATGCTTGTATTTCAGTGGTTCATTCAATGTTTAAGCCAAGGTTTATATCTGACAATGCACCTAATCAGAAATCCCATCATTTTCTATCTGAAGTTCCATGTGTGTAGCAAATTTGTATACTGACTATCACTAGGATTGAACAGATGTTCTGGGGGGGGGAAGGAGGGAGGAAACTTGTAAGAATGAGTCTGATGGAGTGGTTATTATCTCTTTGTGCCAAATTCCCTGGAGTTCAAGAGTTACTTCATAACCAAATAGATACCTTAAGTGTTGCTGAATTTAAATACCTTTATGCATAGACCTTGAGGTTTTGGTTTAGCTAAAGAAACACTTGTTGGTTTCTGTAGGAGATAATTATTTTCTTTTTCATGAGAGAATAAGTGCTTCAATTGAAGGTTCAGCTTTTTTTCCCATTGATGAAATTCTAATGAAAGTAATCTAAGGGACATTGGCAATTAAAAACAAGCCTCAAGTGTTGAAATTCATGTTCATTCCTTACAATGGAGCAAGGTTCCCATTTTCCATATAAAATGAACAGAATTGTTTAGTAGAGAAGATTTATTTATAGAAGGTAATATTTCACTTATTAGTGGATGCAGCAATCTTTTTTGAGCAGGGAACTTCAAAGGCACAAACCAGAGTAGAAAATATTGAACTGATACTCAAAGAAAAGAAAAATGGTGGTTTCTGTCTGTGACTGTCACAATTTCCATGGCTCTGTTTCAGTAGGCTGTGTGTTGCTCCATTGAATCCTTACCTTCATGTGTAATGTCACACAAGGACACTTGAACGTCTTCTCTGAAACTTTCATTGCTCCTTTACCAAATTATAGTCTGCAACGTAACGTATTTCCTGAGTGCTGGTTCTTTTATTGATGGTTGTCCCTTTTTCAAAAGGCAACTGGACTGGACATAGAAACTCTCTAACATTCACATCTCAAAGACCCCAGACCTATCCCAAAGGGATATCCCCCTGATACCATGTTAAGTACATCTTCATAAAACGTAATTCCCTTTTTACTACATTTATGAAATCATTTATAAATAGAAAATATAAAAACCATGAAAATGTCAAAGTCCCATCCCCTAAGGAGGTAAATTTGGTGAGATCCAGAAGAAGGGCCTTCTTCATGGTGGCTCTGGAACATCATCCCTTCAGAAATTAGACTCTCTCCCACTTTGACACACTTATGTAAAGTACTAAAAGGCCTGATTTTGCCAGCGGCCTAGGGAATCGTGGGTGGGATGGAGTCCATCAAATGACTTATTTGATTGTGTGTTGTCATTGCAGGGGGGGGGGGTATCGTTTTTTATTTTTGTTCATATTGTGTTTTATTGCTTACAAGCTGCCTAAAGTCACTGTGAGCAAGTAGGCAAGTATTTAAATTTGCTTCATAAATAAGTAAACTGCATACATTGGATAAGATTTAATTCAATATCTCAAATATTCTGACACGACAACTGGATTCTCAACATCCTGCTAACTTGGGGTGTTGAAAGACAGAAGGTGTGTAATTAAATAATATTGGAGAATGGTTGCAAATGCTGCAGAAGGAGCTTTTCTTTTCCAATTGGCCACTATAATAAATCTTAGTGACCAGCATAATTGCTCCATTGTCAGAATTAATGACTTCTATATGTCTCCTATAGATAGCAAACAATCCTTCTCTTTTTTGTGTGTGAGCAATTTCTCAAAGCCAGAAAAATTACATGATGTGCTACTTTCTCTTTTTGAGTTGCTCCCTGTGGTTGAGGTCAGGCCGCAAAACAATGATGTAGCATTTTGGGAGGAATATGCATCCCAGTAATGCAGCGCTGGAGGCCAAGATGGAGAAGACCTCCACAGCTACCATGAATTTTCCTTTTGTGCTCAGATAGGCTGGAAAGAAGGAGATCCACACACTGCAAAAGGCCAACATGCTGAAGGTGATGAACTTGGCTTCGTTAAAGCTGTCGGGTAATTTACGGGCAAAGAAAGCCACAATAAAGCTGGCGATGGCCAAGATACCCATGTAGCCCAAGACACAGTAGAAGAAGAAAACTGACCCCTCATTGCACTGTAAAATCATTTCTTGGGGCTCTGAATTCTTGTCTAACTCAGGGAATGGAGGTGATGTCGACCACCAAAGAATGCAAAGACATACTTGGAATAGAGAACAGGAAAGGACAGTACAAAAAACCAATCTATTCCCCACCCATTTCCTCATCTGAGATCCTGGGTTAGTAGCCATGAAGGCTACAACCACAGTGATGGTTTTGACCAGGACACAAGAAATGGCCACTGAGAAGGTGATGCCAAACATTGATTGCCGGAGAAGGCAGGTCACTTTCCCAGGCTGGCTGAGGAAAAGCAAAGAGGAGAGAAAACAGAGCAGAAGAGAGACAAGGAGGGTGTAGGTGAGGGACCTGTTGTTGGCTTTGACAATGGGCGTATCCTTGAACTTAATAAATGTTCCAAGCACCCAAGAGGTCAAGAAGAAGAAACCAAGAGCTGCTGAGGCCAAACTAATTCCTAAGGTTTCTTCAAAAGTAAGAAAGACCAGCAGTTTCAGGATACATCCATTCTTTTCTTTATTTGGATAATGATCTTCCGAACATTGAAAACAGTCATCCATATCTGAAAGAAAAGTCAAGGAAAGTTTTTATACATTCCATATTTTTGAAAATGATATTTTTTATGGATGCTAACCATTATCCCGCTCACATTTCTTTTGATTGGCTACCAGTTGGATCACGTTTCTATGGAAATACTATTTTTCCATCCTTGTATCAGCTGGGACCAGCATAAAAGAAGTACAATGGGAAGGGCAATTATTCTATGAATTGCAGCCCTGTCTAGCCCTTCAAAATTATTAAAATTTAGACCCTTTCGACTTTTCCCATTTTTCCAAAACAAAGAGAAGAAATCTGTGAGGTTGGATATAAGAGCTCAGGTCTTCTTGGGCAAACTTGGAATTCAGAATGACAGGTTGTGATTCACAAGTATAGAAGCGAATATTCACCTTGAAGGACTCACAAAACCATCTGCTACATTGAAATAGTGTATTACAGTTTGCTTAGGAGTATCTAATGACAACTGGAATGTCTAACCTACCCGTTTGATTTGAAATCTTTCCTTCTGGGCAAGGAACACAGTCGTAGCAACAGAATTGTTCTCCTTCCAACCTTTTCTTGCAGTATCCAGGGCAGCAGGGGTCATTACACAGAGAAATTGGAATAGCCTGGTCATAAACATAAATTCCTAAAGGGTTAGTCCTGGTGTATGTATAAAGCAAAGACTTCCCTGTCCAGTCATATCCAACTCCAAGGCACAATGCTCATCTCCATTTCTTGGCCAAGGGAGCCAGCATTGTCCGAAGATATTTTCCATAGTCATGTGACCTGCATGGCTATATGCCAAATGCACAAGGAACACTGTTACCTTCCCACCAAAGTGGTACCTATGAATCTACTCGCATTTGCCTGC
The DNA here is from genome assembly GCF_964273705.1 of Natrix helvetica. NCBI lineage: Eukaryota > Metazoa > Chordata > Lepidosauria > Squamata > Natricidae > Natrix > Natrix helvetica. The sequence goes on along the minus strand of NC_138555.1, from coordinate 80,729,757 downwards.
TTTTGAATGCCTAGGTGAGAAGGAGCTGAGGCAAGAAAAGGAGCTCCCCCTATTGCATAACTTGCAGGTGTCAAACCAGGGCTGTGAGCTTTCCAGCTGACGAGCTCAGTGTATTTAACCATTGAGCATGGCCTATGTGTACTAGCCAATAAAATGTTGACATTATAAGGATGTGCAAATGGCGTGTTTGGAGAATGGCAGAGAGAATAAAGAAATATATGTGATTACAACTCCTGTGATTTCAAATGGCAATGTAACCCAAATGTGAACACCTATCTTTTAAATTGTAATGTCACTTTGTCAGTTTGACGAACGCTTGATCATTGACAATATTTGTACAGAATGTGCCATTTCAAAATGAGAGAGAAAAGTAGATTTCTAAAGCGATTATGTTCAATATTGGATCAAAATGGATCAGGGAAGAGTTGATTCAATGAGTCCATACCTGGTTAAAAGCTGGGTGCCAGACAATCACCTCTTCATCAATGATTAATTCCTTGGCATTGGAAATTTGAGGATCCATCTTTCCAACTCTAATTCTCTGAAAGGATCTGTTTGGAAAAGTGATCAAGTTGGTGATGTCAAATCCACCTGTTGCTTCCCCTTTCTCATTCAGGAAGACTCTCTCCCCAGCTGAATTGTTAAAAGCAATGCCTTGAAGAAATGAGTGGAGCTACTTGAAAGAGAATGAAAGAGAGGAGAGAGAGAGAGAGAGAGAGAGAGAGAGAGAGAGAGAGAGAGAGAGAGAGAGAGAGAGAGAGAGAGAGAGAGAGAGAGAGAGAGAGAGAGAGAGAGAATGAGTGAATTGGAAGGATAATAATAATAAAGTGGCCAGCATATTTAACTTTCGCTTACTCATTCTTCCCTTTGCTCTAACAAATATCAAATAAGTTCAATTAAAATACAAATAATTTATATTTCAGAGTAAGACACGGGTCTGTTTTAGTATTAATGTAATGTTATTTCTTGGGGGGGGGGGAGGGACCAAAACAATAGCAGTTAACAAATCATAACCAAAGCAAGGTATTGATATTATGCAATTTGATTCAGATATGATTTATATTCACTTTTTAAACAACTAGACAATCAAATGTGGACCATATCCAAACTCATCATACATTGTTTGTTTTTCATTAGTTCAAAGATTCTTCACATCCTGAGACACCACACATTTCCTTTAGCCAGATTTTATCGTCTTACACTCAATTGTTGAGACAGAGAGAGTATAAAGTACCCTAACGATGCCTGTTTCATAATAAGTGACCCAATATTGTAATACAAAAAGCAGTGATTTATTAACAGCTTCATTAGGCATTTCTTATTCGCAGCGATCTTTTTTGCTTTCTTTATCTGCTTTTGAACTTTGACCATGTTTCTGTCTTCCCTTCAGTCTTTGTCATAAATCACGTTATCCAATAGTTTCATTCATCTCAACCCAGCTACTGTAATCTGAGATCCAGCTCCGCTGATGCTCTGCATGGAATGTCAACACAGAGAGTTGACATCCGGCTCCCCTCACTTTTCAAAGACAATATGTGCAAGCAAAAACAATTTGAGTACCAATATGGGATTCAAGGCTGCGTTCTCCCCCCAGGCTTGTTTGGATTTTTTTCATGGAATCTCTCTATAGGGCGATCAGCCTGGATATTTTTACTCTTTACCCAAGATGCCTCTGAAAAGGGATAGCCCTTCCAATTAATTACTGAAGTTGCCTCCTGTGCCACCTCGAATCAAGGATGCATTGCACCTCATAATGGAGAGAGGAAGAGAGAGAATGAGAGAATGAGCGAGAGTGAGAGGAAGATGGAAAGAGAGAGAAGGATGTATGTATGTATGTATGTATGTATGTATGTATGTATGTATGTACGTACGTACGTATGTATGTATTTGTTTTACAACCCCTGGTATGCCCAAATATGGGAGGGATCTCACTACTCCTCCTTTCTGTCCTTTGGTTCATTACAGAAGACAATCCAGGTAGAAAACCATATTTTTATTTTTAATGTTGACTTTGCTATGTTTGTGTTGTATTTGTGCTGATAAATAAATAAAGGGAGACTAGTATAGATCTATTTCAAGCTATTTAGCTCTCGTCAGCTAGTCATACCCTTACTGGGATTTGAACCTGGGCTGTATTACATATTAGGCAGATGTCTTAGCCACTAAGCCACAGGCTCTCCTCCTTATCAGCTGAGCCAGGGAAATAGGTATGTATTTGTGTTACAACCCCTGGTATGCCGAAATATGTAGATACCACTGCGCCACCATGGTTTATTCACAAGCTAATAAGAAAAGGGAAGAGTCCTATATTTCAGAATATTGGAGGGGAGGGGGGCACAAAAGAAGAAAGAGTGCCTTCAGACACAATGCAATTGAGTCCTTCTTGGAATCCAGATGGATAAATCCACAAGACAGGCCAATTCTATGTGGAAGTGAAAAGCTATTTATAAAATGAAAATTGATGCATAGAGTAAATTCTCTTGGCTATACTGAAATTAGTAAAGACACGGTTTAAGTCTGTACTCTTATTTTATAAACCTAATAGCATTGTTGCCTCCGTCTCTCTATTGAGTTGTAGCCATAAAGATAAAGATTCCCCTCGCACATATGTGCTAGTCGTTCCCGACTCTAGGGGGAATGCTCATCTCCGTTTCAAAGCCAAAGAGCCAGCCCTGTCCGAAGACGTCTCCGTGGTCATGACTCAATGCCGAAGGCACACAGAACACTGTTACCTTCCCACCAAAGGTGGTTCCTATTTTTCTACTTGCATTTTTGCATGCTTTCAAAGTGTTAGGTTGGCAGAAGCTGGGACAAGTAATGGGAACTCACTCCATTACACGGCGCTCGGGATTCAAACCGCTGAACTGCTGACCTTTCTGATCAACAAGCTCAGAGTCTTAGCCATTGATCCACCATGTCTGGGACCATAGGACAGGGTAAATAAGCTATGATGACAGAAATACAAGATAGATGTAGCATGAAAAAATTACCTGCCAAGGCTGCAGATTTGGAAATTCAACCCTTTGAACCTCCCTTGGTTGGGATTTTGAGCTCATGACCTCGTGCAAAGAATGTGCCACTGCATAAACAGCATTGTAGATGCTGTAGCTTTGGCCAGTCATCTTCAACTCAAACAGAGGACCAGGTAGATTCTCCAACTTCTCTTCTCCAGTACAGGTTTCAGTAATCATAGATGAAGACAATTCTCTAATTGGAAGTGAACAATTGAACAATTGCCCCCAAACCTCTTGAAGAAATCCATCTTTGTGGGTTGAAAGTTTGATGGCTTGAATAAATTCTTCGAAGCCTCGAAGGTCTCTAGAATGCACAGTAAAGGAAAGAGCCCCATGGAACATCTGGAGATCCCATCTCCTTTGGAATCCCATCAGGATGAAATCAATCGGATTCATCAGGATCCAAACCTTCCTCAATAACACACTCTCTTTATTTTCAGGATCCCAAAAAAATATGATCGTTCTCAGCCACACTATTGTGATGGACTCTCCGTGGACAAGAAAAACATTCGCTTTTCGATCCATCAATTTATTAGTAATAACTGAGATTGAATTGAGCAATTCTGGCATGTCATCCAAGTCGAGATATTGTGGAATTTTTTGCGTGAAAGCTAAACAGACCCTGTTCTGCGAAAGCAACGGCTGCAGTTTCTGCAAAAAACGCTCTTCCTTATTTTCAAAAGCAAAGAGTCCGATCCACGCCCATCCAAAATGGAGAAGAAGTTGTATAAGTCCAGTGTACTGATGCTCCTCTTTGGGGACCATGCAATAAAGTGGAAATAACTCAGTAATCTGAAAGTCTTCTTGGGCAAAGGAACCATAAGTCAACTAAACAAAAAGAGAAATTCATTATTCATGAAAATCATGGGGAAAATATGAAGGATACTGCTGGATAGAAACTCAATGAAGCTCTCCCTACATTGAATATTTGTCCAATTCTATGTAGATTATGACATTTGCTAGAAAAAAGAAGCAACTAAAATTCCTTGATGAAATATTTTTTTCATCTGAAATATAACGAGATTACAACCACACTCACTTTCCTCATACAGAGTTCCAATATGTTCATCCCCTTAGAACATCTGGAAACTTGCTAACCATCTGAGCTTTTGAGCTCTTCTCAGCGTAAGAAAACGATTCTTAAGAACTAGTCTTATTGGATTACCTCCTTCCCTTATTTGTAGCAGATAAAATAAAATAATTATACATGGAAGACTATGCCCATTAGTTTTTGGAGGAGTAGAATTAATCATCTCTTCATTTACTACAATTATTATGGAGATCTTCAAAAGTACCCACGTAGCCCCAATACTTTAACCATTTCCAGCCAAATCAGTTGAGTTTTAAATTCAGTTATTATTTTCAGACCCAACCAAGACATAGCAAGTGGAGTTGTCACCAATTGTCAGGTAGCTTGGTGGAATCTGGAGCTGAGTTGAGGGCAGCAGCTTTGATTTCAGGAAGTGGCTGAAAGGAGATCCTCCCTAAAACCATGAGACATGATAGCAGTGTTCCAATATTTGGGATACTCCTACAAAGATGAGGGGGTTACACTGTTTTCCAAAGCACTAAAATTGAACATGAGAAACAATGTACGGAAATTAACCAAGGAAAGAAGCAACCTAGATCTAGGGAGAAATTTCCTAACAGTGAAAACAATTAACCAATGGAAGAACTTGTCTTCAGAAACTGGGGCGGAATTTGCCTGAAATGGTATAGGGCCTCCTGCTCGGAGAGCGGGTTGGAATAGAAGATCTCTAATGACCCTTCCAACTCTATTATTCTATGTCCTAAGTGATAGCCAGACGTTTCTATCCTCCTTTCCACACAGCTCCATCTCTCACCACAGATTTGTGGGAGCAATTGCAGAAGGGAGAAAGAAAGAGAGCAAAACTGAAGTCCTGCAGAATGGCATGGCAAAATACTAATTCTGCAGCACCAATCCTTCAACAATGGCTAAAAACAACAACGCTAAATTACTTTTATCGCACACCAAGTGAATTGTAATAAGAAGAGTTGTGACCGATTGCTGGTTTGCATGAGTTATGATTGTAATAAAAGATTTTGATTTAATTGGATTGCCTTGAGCCGGTCTATTGAGTTGTGGGAAAAACAGACGAGGGGTGATAAAAGTATATTTAATTGAATTGCCAAAGACTACACAATATTAGATAAACTGTTGATACAGACAGAAAACAGACTGATCAAAGTGCTGTATAGATTCTTGTTGGAATATAAACTAGAGGAGGAACATGTCAAAGAAACCATGGTCGCCTGGGCGAAAAATTTCGGTTACAATGTGGAATTGGCTAAGTGGAAAAAACTTTGGTTACTTAATCAGAAACTAACATTGGCTACGGCATATAAAGAAAATGTTTATAAGATGTTCTACAGATGGCATCTCCCTCCAGCACGGCTTTCCAAAATGTTCAAAAATCTGGCCCAAAATTGTTGGAAGTGTAAAAAAACACCAGGCACTTTCTATCATATGTGGTGGACGTGCAATGAGGCAAAAAAATATTGGAAAATGATTCAATCATGGTTAGAACAAATGGTGGAAGAACATATTATGTTTAAACCAGAAACTTTTCTCCTAGGCATAATACCGGAGGGGTTTAAGAAAGATACACTCTGTCTAATTATACATATACTGACTGCAGCGCGCATAACCTATGCACAGTATTGGGGGGGGGGGAAATACACCATCAGAGCTAGATATAATCAGAAAAGTGTTGGCCTGTGCAGAAGCAGATAGGTTCACTCTGGAACTTAAAAATAAAGGGGAATTAGAATATTTTGAAGTATGGAACAGATTTTACGATTGGTATAAGACAAGATGACAAGACTGGAACAAATGTATATATTGTGATTGGACAGAAGGACAGACAATGTATTTAAGTAGATAAATTGTTAATGGTTGAAACTAGCTGTACATAATGTGAATGTACAGTCACTCCGACTCCGCAGTATTGCATTGTTTTAAATGTAAAAATAATAAAAAATATATTTTTAAAAAAATTGAATTTCTGCAGAAAGGAATGGCAAGCAACTAGTATATACTATTAATTAGAAACTTCTTTTCTCTCTCACTCCACCCCGAAACTACCTGTGGAACTTTGAAGACATGTACAGTTTCTGCCATAAAGGATGATGTATCAGGACCTAGTCCCCCAATGATAGCCATGAGATTTTTCCGGCTGTCACATTTGTAGTTGGGGACAAATTCCTGGGATTTGAAAAGCAGGTCCAGAGTGGTGCGATAGGTCATCCTTGGGTTGTTGTAACTGTCATAGATGTGGAACCCGAGAGTGATGTTAGGTAAGATCTGGGAGTCCTCAATGATCTCCTTCACAGCAAAGGCCAAGGCGAGGGCATGCTGGTAGAATTTGGTTATGACGCTGCAAATAGTTTAAACACCCCAATTGAACAATATCAGTTGACAATTCTATTATGGTGAAAGCATTGATATATGAGTAACAACCACTTCTGTCTCTTTTGTAAGTGAGAAGATGAGGCTCTTTGTAAAACACTCAATAATTTCTATAGTTTTCAGCTACAGAATTTCCATGATTTGCAACAAATATGTATCGCACAAAGTTGTGGTTTTTGTTTCAAACATGTATTTCTATTTTGTATTCTACAAAATAGAATACAGCCAGCAAGTATCACTCTTTTAATATATGTAAGTAATGCTAGGAGTGACTGCATGGACTGGATAATTAGATTCACTAAATGTTCTCCAAAAATGTTCTCCAGAAGACTTCTTGCACCTTAACTTCATGCAATTTGTGAATAAGACTTTAATACAATGAGAAGAAAATGATTTGTTTTCCCACAATCGGATATGTTTGAAAGACAAGGAAGCAAGAGTAAGTTTATATAAAAAACTTGCATTTATTCTCAAAGAACTATTCGTCAAAAAAGGAATTTTGGCATATCTAGCTCAGTTTAGAAAATGAATGGAAAGTAAAATAGAATAGAATAGAACAGAATAGAATAGAATTCTTTATTGGCCAAGTGATTGGACACAAAATTAATTTGTCTCTGGTTATGAATACTTCCTAAAAGAAGTGTTCATAAAAGAAAAAAAATACATTCATCAAGAATCATAAGATAGAACACATAGAGATAGACATAGGTTACTAATAAGCAATCAAATCATACTAGGAAATTGCTAAACAATATAAAACAATCCTCACAGTGGTAAATCATAACGTTTTAGAGAAGGAAGCTTTTTAAAATCAAGTCCAAAAACGTTGTGAATTATCTGAGACACCATCCCACCTACGATGAGGTCACCAGGCTGGTACCACTCATGGGGAACAGGGAAGATATTGCTCGCAGGGCAGCTCAGAGTAACTGCTTTCTTCAGCAAGAGCATCAGAAGGAACAACATCTTCAGGCATTTGTCACAGGGAAAATATTTGTGTCTCCTGTCCATAAGGAAGTTTGTATTTCAGTGGTTCATTCAATGCTTAAGCCAAGATTTATATCTGACAATGCACCTAATTAGAAATCCCATCATTTTCTATCTGAAGTTCCATGTGTGTAGCAAATTTGTATACTGACTATCACTAGGATTGAACACATGTTCGGGGGGGGGGGAAGGAGGGAGGAAACTTGTAAGAATGAGTCTGATGGAGCCATTATTATCCCTTTGTGCCAAACTCCCTGGGGTTTCAGAGTTACTTTATAACCAAATAGATACCTTAAGTGTTGCTGAATTTAAATACCTTTATGCATATACCTTGAGGTTTTGGTTTAGCTAAAAAAACACTTGTTGGTTCCTGTAGGAGATAATTATTTTGTTTTTTATGAGAGAATAAGTGGTTCAATTGAAAGTTCACCTTTTTTTCCAATGATGAAATTCTAATGAAAGTAATCTAAGGGACATTGGCAATTAAAAACAGCCTCAAGTGTTGAAATTCATGCTCATGTTCATTCCTTACAATGGAGCAAGGTTCCCATTTTCCATATAAAATGAACAGAATTGTTTAGTAGAGAAGAGGAAATATTTTTTACATATCAAGGTCTGACAAATAAGTCAATAATTTCTTTGGAGGTTTTATCCACATTTTCAGTCAAACAATGTTGATGAATGAAACAATAAAAATATTGATACTGATACTTCAAAAGTTGCATGAACTATTGACTTTAAAAATTTAATAATCTAATTTAAGTTTAATAATCTACTTTGTCACTTGACAAAGTGACAAAATTAGTGGGACAGAGGACTACTGTTGATATAATTTACTTGGACTTCAGTAAGGCATTCGATAAAGGAGACCATAACCTACTGCTAGATAAAGTAGAAGAATGTGGGTTAGACAGCATCACCACCAGATGGATTCGTAACTGGCTGACCAACCGCACTCAACGTGTAGTCCTCAATGGAACTGCATCTACATGGAGGGAAGTATGCACTGGAGTATTCCAAGGCTCTTTTAAGCCCAGTACACTTCAACATCTTCATTGATGACTTGGACGAGGGGATATATGGGGAACTCATCAAATTTGCAAGTGACAACAAAGTGGCAGGAATAGCCAACACTCCAGAAGATGGGCTCAAGATACAGGAGGATATTGACAGACGTGAACATTGGGTGCTATCTAACAAAATGAAATTCAATGGTGAATAAAATAAGGTTCTAGTTTATGCAAAAAAAACCCAAAAAAATTATTGTAGGGTTTCCTGCCTAGGCAGAGGGTTGGACTAGAAGACCTCCAAGGTCCTTTCCAACACTGTTATTCTTTTATATTCTGTTTGTTTGTTTGTTCATTTGTGAGAATTTATTTGGCACACATTCACTGTCAGGGTTTCTGGGCTGCTGAAAAAAAATCCAAAATACAAACAATAGAAATAATAAACATTCCTCCACACACACCCCTGGTTACAAAACCCCATAAAAACAAACTAAACACAAGTTTGTACAATAGTGCAAAAATTCATTAGTGATTAAAACCAGATTAAAATACCCCAAAATTTAAAATAACCGGCCAGGAGAGTCAAGGGATTAGATCATAATTGTGATTGGGCCAGGCCTGCTAATTGGAACAGGTGGGTCTTGAGTTTCTTACGGAAGGAGCGGAGATCAGTAATGATTCTAATGTCAGGGGGGAGGTTGTTCTAGAGGGTCGGGCCCATCACAGAGAAGGCCCTACTCCTGGGCGCTGCCCGCCGGCATTGTTTGGCGGACGGCACCCGGAGGAGTCCCTCTCTGTGAGAGCGAATTGGTCGCAGGGATGTATGGGGTAGGATGCGATCCCTCAAACAACTAGGTCCTGAGCCATGGAGCGCTTTAAAGGTGAGAATCAACACCTTGAAACACACCCAAAAAGCCACAGGTAGCCAGTGCAGCTCGCGCAGGAGAGGTGTTACATGGGAGTACCTAGAACTCCCCATAATTGCCCGCGCGGCCGCATTCTGGACCAGCTGCAGCCTTCGGGTGCATCTCAAGGGGAACCCCATGTAGAGAGCATTGCAGTAATCCAGACGGGACGTCACCAGGGCATGAGTGACTGTGCGAAGGGCGTACCGGTCCAGTAGGGGGCGCAATTGGCGCACCAGGCGAACCTGGTGGAACACCCCCCTAGCCACGGCCGTCACATGGTCGTCCAGCGACAGCCACGTGTCTAGGAGGACACCCAAATTGCGCGCCTGGTCCACGGGGGGAAGTTGCTCACCCCCAATGGCCAGAGATGGAGCCCACTAGCTGAACCGGGGCGCCGGTAACCACAGCCACTCCGTCTTGGAAGGGTTGAGCTTGAGTCTGTTGTCGCCCATCCAGACCCGTACTGCCTCCAGGCACCGGGACATCACCTCGACGGATTCGTTGGGGTGGTTCGGGGTGGAGATGTATAACTGAGTATCATCAGCATACAGATGATACTCAACCCCGAAACCTCGAATGATCTCGCCCAGCGGCTTCATGTATGTGTTGAACAGGAGAGGTGAGAGGACCGAACCCTGTGGCACCCCACAAGTGAGTGGCCTCAGGGTCGACCTCTGCTCCCCTTCCAACACACATTGCGTCCGTCCGGAGAGATAGGAGGAGAACCACTGCAGCACAGTGCCCCTCACCCCCAATCCCTCCAGCCGACGCAACAGGATACCATGGTCGATGGTATCGAAAGCTGCTGAGAGATCTAATAGGACTAGGATGGAGGAACAACCCCCATCCTTAGCCCTCCAGAGATCATCCACCAACGCGACCAAAGCCGTCTCCGTGCTGTGACCGGGCCGGAAACCGGACTGGCGCGGGTCTAGATAATCAATTTCCTCCAGGTGACGAGGGAACTGTTGTGCCACCACACTCTCTACAACCTTCACTAGGAAGAGAAGGTTGGAGACGGGACGATAATTGGCAAGCTCTGATGGGTCCAGGCAAGACTTCTTAAGTAGGGGCCTCACCACCGCCTCTTTCAAGACAGCTGGCAAGGACCCCTCACTCAATGAAGCATTCACTAGTCCCAGGAGCCAGCCTCGTGTAACCTCCCAGGCTGCCAGTATAAGCCAGGAGGGACATGGGTCCAGTAAACATGTGGTGGCCCTCAGTCGCCCGCGGAACCTGTCCATATCCTCGGCGGCAACAGAGTCAAACTCCTCCCAGAATGGTCCCTCAAGACTCGCCTCTGACATCACCCCTGGATCACTGAGGGAGACCCATTCGCTCCGGATTTGAGCAATTTTATCCTGCAGATATTCCCCAAATTTCTCTGCTCTACCCTGTAGAGGGTCTTCCCGCGGCCTCTGTGAAAGGAGGGAGCGGGTCACCCGAAACAGGGCGGCAGGGCGGTTTTCTGTGGACGCAATAAGAGTGGCACAATATTGACGTTTGGCCACCCTTAGTGCCACAAGGTAAGTCCGTAAGTAGGCTCTTACCTGTGTTCGGTCAGATTCAGAGCGTGAGGATCTCCATCTGCTCTCTAGGCGTCTCTTGTGGCGCTTCATCACCCTTAGCTCCTCGGTAAACCAAGGGGCCAGGGTGGTTCGCTGCCACCGGAGAGGCCGCAAAGGCGCAACCCGGTCCAAGGCCCCGGCCGCCGCACTATCCCATGCGGCCACCACGTCCTCCGTCCGGGAGCGGGTCAGGGCTACAGGAAATGGCCCAAGCTCCATCTGGAACCTATGTGGTTCCATCAGTCGCCTGGGGAGGAACCATCTAGGACCTTCTGGTTCCGCCTCCCCACGATGGGGGGTAGCGCCTGGGAAGTCAAGCCAGAGAAGCGAGTGATCTGACCATGACAGGGGTGTAATAACTAAATCCCCTATTCCCAGATCACTCATCCATGGCCAGAGACAAAAATAAGGTCCAGCGTGTGTCCTCCCTCGTGTGTGGGGCCCTGAATTATTTGGGTCAGGTCCATGGCTGTCATGGAAGCCATGAACTCCCGAGCCGCCTCGGATGACTCGCCCATCGACGGCAGGTTGAAATCCCCCATAACTAACAGCTTGGGGGTTTCAACCGCCATCTCTGCGATCATCTCGAGGAGCTCTGGCAGGGCTGCTGATGCATAGCGAGGAGCCAAGTATACAATCAGCAAGCCCAACTGACTCCCTGGGCCCCGTCTCACACCAAGAGACTCGCACCCGGATGTCTGTGGTACAGTGAACTCTCTTGGTTCTAGACTCTCCCATAAAACTACCGCTACCCCACCACCCCTACCCCGGGCCCGAGGCTGATGGAATGCACGGTATCCTGGTGAGCACATTTCCACGAGGGGTAAGCCCCCCTTGTGGCCCAACCACGTCTCCGTAATCCCTGCAAGGTCTGGCTCCCCCTCCAAAATCAGATCGTAGATGAGGGGGGCCTTATTGACAACCGACCTTGCGTTGCACAGCATCAGCCCCAGGCCCTGGCTCTGTGAGTCCTGGCCACCTAGAATGCGGGGGTTGGTACAAATGACGGGGCGTGTCCAACAGCCACGGTCTCCCAACCGACTACAGAATCTTTGTCTGTCCTCGCACCCACCCCTCCCCACGACCGTTGGAATTTTAAAAGGGCCCTCTAAAGGAACGTCGTTCTCCTTCCCCTCCCCCATTCCGCTCACTTCCCTCTCGATCCCACCTGTTTGCCTGGCCCTACCCCTGTTCCTGGCCTGGTTAACCCTCCCCCCACCCTAAAACCCCCTAAAAGCGTTAAAAAACATTTAGATAAAAACCCCCTGAGCCTCCGTTTCCTCCACCTCTCTGGATTAATGAATCCGTCATCAAGGTGGGCCCTCGAAAGGGCGGAGGGCCATGCCTGCAAGAGGGGGGACTCCCGCAGCAGGATCAGGTCTGACCTCGAATACGTGGTAGCTTATAGTCTCAACAGGGCCTGAGGTCATTCTGGGTGCTGCTGATGTTAGGCTTATATATCTTTGGAACCAAATAGGTTAACAGCCAGGGCTAAAAAACGAGTAGAGATGGATAAGTGCCCATAGTCCACAGTCCACAGTCCTAGATGGGGGATATTCGATTGCAGAAAATACAACTTCAGCAACAGAGTGGTCAATGCCTGGAACGCTCTACCTGATTCCGTTGTTAGTTCCTCAAACTCCCATATCTTTAACCTTAATCTGTCCACCGTGGACCTCACATGTTTCCAAAGAGGTCCCTAAGTGGGCACGCATAAGCGCACCCTACTGTCCCTATCCTACTGTCCCCATTGATATGTACTCATTTTATGTGTTCATGGCCGTGTTACACTTATTTATACCCATCTATTTGTACCAATCTCATGCAAAAATATCCATGTCTATACTAATACCTGTTGCCTTGTACATGTTGACAAATGAATAAAATAAATAAAATAAATAAAATAAATAAAATAAATAAAATAAATAAAATAAATAAAATAAATAAAATAAATAAAATAAATAAAATAAAATAAATGAAATGAAATAAAATAAATAAACAAATAATAAATAAATAAATAAATAAATAAATAAATAAATAAATAAATAAATAAATAAATAAATAAATAAATAAATGGAGAGACCCATATAAAGCTGCTGATCTCATAATTGGTGGTATAGTCTATCCTTTTTATGAATTGAACTTAAAGCATTATGGTTTTTTTTAAAATTTTTATATTCTTAGCCAGTTCCCCAATAATTGTTTAGGTGAATAAAAGATGTTACAGTATAAATGTAGGGTTTTTTTATCTAACATATGCCATTCAGTCTTTCCAATGTTTCTAGTTCTGGGAGAAGAAATCATGTTAAAATGTTAGCAGTAGAATAGTAGAAACTTTGGTGCAAAAAAGTTTTCAGTGAGTTCACGGTATTTTTTTTAAAAAAAGTTTCTACATTGTTACTCCTCATGACTGATACCTGCTAGATATGTTCCTATTCTACTTTGTGAAAAATTGATAGAAAAGAAATGTTTGTCGATTCAAAAAACACTTTCAACAATTTCAACAACCAGGCATATAATTTATTGCAAATCTCCCTTATATGATTTTCATTGGCATTTGCTCATATAAAAAAAATAGTTGAACCAGTGGCCAATTATTATCTCATCAAAACAAAATAATTAACCCCCATTGGAATCACCATATTTTCTCAGCTAGGCCAAAACACCAGAGGCTGCACAGAAGGAAATGATATTCAATAACAGTCAAGGTATCAGCTTGGATAAATGAAACATTTGAAGTACAGGAAGTTTGGCACAAGGTTAACAACAGCTCTGTTGGGCTCATTGCTTCAGATTTCTACCTTCTGTTCTCTTCTGCCAGAGTATCTGTTCAAATACTGTACAGGATACAAATTTGCGCTCACAGGGATATTCAAGAAGAAAAGAATAGATTTTCTCATTTGGTGCATTCTCACATACAACCTTGGATCAATCTTTAGATGAAGTATTGGACTATAGGTACTTTCTGACCAGGAGGATGGAAGGAAAAACATTTACAAAATAACGAAAGCATGAAGATGTTCCTTGTGATGTTTTTGGTGCATGAAGTAGTCACTCTGAAATGCCCTGCAAGTGATGCTTTCCTTGTTCCACATGAGTGGTACCAGCCTGGAGACCTCATCATTGGTGGGATGGCATCTCACTTCGCTTACCACCTTTATGAAGCTAAATTTAGTGAAAATCCTTCTAAGAAACCTTATGATATACCAGTGTAAGATTTTTTTTTTCTATATCTAATCTTACTCAGATTTTCAAAAATCCTTTATATGACTAAAAACTTATCTGTGCATAAATGTAAGGTTTATAATATAATCTATGCCTTTCCTTTCTTCCAATTGGATCTGTTAAAAAAGGGAGAAATAAACTTCTTAACATTATCTTAAAGTATTTCACATGAAATGTATAAAACTTCAAATCAAGAAATCTATATATGAAGATTTACTGGGATAAAGATAACTTTTAGAAAGATTTGGCATTATCTCTCCTCCCAAAACATACAGATGGTAAATAAGTTATACCTCCTGAATCTATTCATAAACTGTTTTTTTAAAAAACAGAATGGAAAATATTGTATTTTGAAAGAAGTGACCACTTGTATTTGTTGCAATAAATATTTCTTCGAAGTCAGGGAAATGCTGTGTAAAATAAATTTGAGCTCTGTGGAAATTAGCAATAGAAGAGAATATTTTAGTACAGGGTGGAAAGGAGAGGGTCCTCTCACATTGATTGTTTCCTTGAAGATATTTCATTAGCCAAATTAGGTAATATCATCAGTGCTAGGTTGTGTTGATATTACCTACTTTGGGTGATGAAACGTCTGGAAGAAAACAGCCAGGCTCAGAGAACATCAAGGACCCCGCTGTAGAAATATTAGAAAAACTATTTTCTTTCTATTACTGTCAGAGAAAGAAATGTTTGCTATTTATACAGAAACGTTGTCACCTTATGAGAATTGTCAATTTTCCCTTTCAACTGGGAGGTATTTAAATTTTTGCAGCATATTCACTAAATTTCATCAACATGTCCTCGCCTTGGCCTTTGCTGTGAAGGAGATCAATGAGAACTCCCAGATCTTATCTAATGTCACTCTTGGCTTCCATATCTATGACAGTTACTTTAATTCAAGGATGACCTATCGCACCACTCTGGACCTGCTTTTCAAATCTCAGGAATTTGTCCCTAACTACAAGTGTGATAGCCAGAAAAATCTCAGGACTATCATTGGGGGACTGGATTTTGTCACATCCTCTCATATTGCTGAAATTACTGGATCCTTCAAAATTCCACAAGTAAGTTGCTTAATTGCTATGGAGAACAATTCTATATTCTGTTCTTGATGTTGGTTTGGATTAATATAGGAGCATCAAAGATTAGTGTTATTTTTTTATTAAGATGTTCTGCCTGGCTTGAGGTCTGTTAGTTGACATAATTTTGAAACTATAATGCCGAATACAAGAATTGAGGGTTCCTATACAGTCCACACCTGAGGAAAGTGTTGAGAATAGTATTCTTCATTTCTATCAAACGAATTGATCAATTCTATGTGTTTGAAATAATTCCAATACATTTCTCTCCATATTTAAACTTAGAAGAATTTAAGGGAAACAATTCCTTCCTTGTATAAATTTTATATGAAAACTAGATCAGGACAATTGCATTTGATCTTACAACTCAAGAGAATACTACTCTACTTTCTTGCAGCTGACCTATGGCTCACTACCCCAAGATCAATTTCAGACCCGTAAGCTCTCTTCAGTATATTTCATGGTCCCCAAAGAGGACCATCAGTACGTTGGGATTCTCCAACTGCTTCATCATTTCAGGTGGAAATGGATTGGGATATTTGCTGTTGATAACAACGATGGAGAAAATTTCTTACAAAAAATGCAGCCCTTGCTTTCAGAGAATGGGATCTGCTCATCGTTCATAGAAAGACTTACACAACTGGTCCACTTGGAAGACTTTCCAGAAGTATATCAAAGAATCTCTAGTATTACCATAAATTGGATAAATAGCAAAGCCAATGCATTTCTGTTCTATGGAGAATCATTGACAATTACGTGGCTGAGAGTTATCACATTTATGATAGATCCTGAAAGCAAGGAAATTTCATTGTTTAGAAGGGTGTGGATCATGACTGCCCAGATTGATTTCGTATTATCAGGATTTCAAATCAGGTGGGATCTCCACATGTTCCACGGGGCTCTTTCCTTCACTGTTCATTCAAGGGCAGTTGCAGGTTTCAAGGAATTTCTTCAGGCCATCAATCCTCTTTCAGACCACAGAGATGGGTTTCTGCAGGATGTTTTGGAACAATCGTTTGATTGTTCATTTCCAAAACCAGAATTACAAGAAATGCATAGTAGGACATGCACTGGGGAGATGAAGCTCGAGGATCTCCCTGGACCTGCCTTTGGAATGGGGATGACTGGCCAAAGCTACAGCATCTACAATTCTGTTCATGCTGTGGCTCATGCTTTGCAAGCTCTATACACATTGCATTTCAATAGGAAAAAAAACTATGATGTGTAAAAATCTTGACTTTCCACATCTCCAGGCTTGGAAGGTATTCCTTTTGCTGTGGACACTTTGTTTATTTCAATAAGCAGTTTGACATAGAATTATTTTTTGACCCCATTGTGGAAAGTCTTAATATTTTCTCCATGTGGAATCAAGCATGAGAAATCAAGCTAGAAATAAGGAGGGATTTCCTGTTCGTGATTACAATTAACCATTAATTAGTGGAACAGCTTGCCTTCAGAAGTTTTGGATGATCCAACATTGGCAATTTTTACAAAGAGAAGGATAGCCATTTATCTGAAATAGTGAAAGGTCTCATCCTTGAGCACTGTGTTGGATGAGAAGACCTCCAAGTCCATTCTGACTCTGAAACTGTTCTGTCTTAAATAGAGGCAGAAAAGAGGTTTATTTCTATAAATGATGAAAGATTATATATGATCTATGTGGAAGTAGTTGTTTAAGTAGTGAATCTAAATCATAATTTAAAGAATTGCAACATTCCAAAATCCTATTTTTCATTCTGCTTCAGTTAATTCTGACTTTCCCTTATATTGATATCAAGTTAAATACATAGTGTAGATATGTACATTATCATACAATATTGATTATCAAATCTCTAAGCTTAATAACGTTGTAGGAATGGGAAGAATGAGTGAATGAAACTTGGATATGATTTTCTCTTCTCTATTATATTGCTTTTCATTCCCTCTATCTTTTATTCCCTTTCAATTAGCTCCATTCACATCTTCAAGGCATTTCTTTTAACAATTCAGCTGGGGAGAGAGTGTTCCTGAATGAGAAAGGGGAAACAACAGGTGGATTTGACATCACCAACTTGATCACTTTCCCAAACAGATCCTTTCAGAGAGTTACAGTTGGAGAGATGGATCTACAGGCTCCAAAAGGAAAGGAATTATTCATTGATGAAGATCTAATTGTCTGGCACCCAACTTTTAACCAGGTATCGAATTAGTGATTCCACCTTAATCCATTACGATCCCATATTGAAATCTCTTTAGAAATGTAATTTCTATTTCTTTAAATAAACAATGGCATATTCTTTCAAATGTTGTGGATGATGAAAGATTCCTCAAATTGGCAAATATGATATTACAATGAAAAACCAGGATTGGATATTTGGTGGGCATTTCCATTTGAAATCACAAGAGTGGCCATGTTTGCATGCCATCGTTACCATGTATAAATATCTATTTTCCCTGCATTTCAGACAGGAGGTTTTGTACCTCATTATAATTTCTACATCTTTTCAAGTTGTTGGTGGAGTTGTTAAATTCTGTATTCTTTTGGGAAGTCAATATTCATGTTACTCCATTAAGGAGAAAATTCAGAAAATGTTTTAAAAACTCTCCTTTTCAAAACTTTTTCTGGTTTATCATCAGGTTCTTCCATTCTCTCGATGCAATGACCCTTGTTTTCCTGGATCCTGGAAGAAACGGATTGAGGGAAATCAGTTTTGTTGCTATGACTGTGTTCCGTGCCCTGAAGGGAAGATTTCAAATCAAAATGGTAGGGTAGGAATTCTATGACATTTCATTAGACTTAATAACATTTTAATAAAATATTTGGAGGCATAAAAATAATGTGATTTTTCAATAATTTGGAAAATCTAGATGACAAATTCCTTGATTTTCTTTCCAGATATGGATGATTGTTTTGAATGTTCAGAAGATCATTATCCAAATAATGAAAAGAAAGGATGTATCCCGAAACTGGTGGTGTTTCTAACTTTTGAAGAAACCTTAGGAATTGGTTTAGCCTCAGCAGATCTTGGTTTCTTCTTCTTGACCTCATGGGTACTTGCAACATTTATTAAGCACAGGGATACTCCCATTGTCAAAGCCAATAACCGGTCTTTAACCTATACTCTCCTTGTCTCTCTTCTGCTCTGTTTTCTCTCCTCTTTGATCTTCCTCAGCCAACCTGGCAAAGTGACCTGCCTTCTCCGACAATCAATGTTTGGTATCACTTTCTCAGTGGTCATTTCTAGTGTTCTGGCCAAAACCACCACTGTAATTGTTGCTTTCATGGCCACTAAACCGGGATCTCAGATGAGGAGATGGGTGGGGAAAAGATTGGCCTTTTTTATTGTCTTTTCTTGCTCTCTCGTACAAGTATGTATTTGTCTTCTTTGGTTGTGGACATCTCCCCCATTCCCTGAGTTGGACATGCACTCAGAGCTCCAAGAAATGATTTTACAATGCAATGAGGGGTCAGCTTTCTTCTTCTACTGTGTCTTGGGCTACATGGGTGTCTTGGCCATTGCCAGCTTTATTGTGGCTTTCCTTGCCCGTAAATTACCCGACAGCTTTAACGAAGCCAAGTTCATCACCTTCAGCATGTTGGCCTTTTGCAGTGTGTGGATCTCCTTCTTTCCAGCCTATCTGAGCACAAAAGGAAAAGCCATGGTAGCTGTGGAGGTCTTCTCCATCTTGGCCTCCAGTGCTGCTTTACTGGGATGCATATTCCTCCCAAAATGCTACATCATTGTTTTGCGGCCTGATCTCAACCACAGGGAGCAACTCATAAAGAGAAATTAGCACATCATGTGATCTTTCTTTCTTAGGTGCAATTGCTGAAAAGCAGAATAGAAAAACTTTTTGGTATCTACAGGTATATATAAAACATATAAGAATATTGTTTTGTTTTGTTTTCCTGTCAAGGAAGGATTTATGCAAGCTATTTAAGATTTATTCATATTTAAGCCCATTCCAAAGTAAGTACTCATGTTGCTGCAATTCCATCATTGTCCAAGATTCTTTAACCTAATCCATTCTCCTTTTCAACACTCCTTTTGAACTTGACTTTGATCTAGTTTTCTTAGTTGCCATTAGGATATTTCAGATATTGACGCAAATGATGTCCAACATTTGAAATGACATTTTCCTGGGTTTTACACTTTCAATTCGTAAAGCACTATACAAATATAGTAAAATGCTGACCGTCATTTTATGAATAAATATTTAACACAGTATTATAGTACATTGCGTACAATTTCTGAGGGTTCTTTGTAAATGCAAAATACATTGAGTTTGTGAATCCTGAATATTTAACTGTATTGAAAGAAAATGGCTTTCATACTGGGTGATAACAATTCACATTCCACACCTAAATCTATCTCCACTGTAAATTGCTATCACATATTAATAATATGGGAAATGTATTGAAATGAAATTTTCCCAGGCAAAAAACCCCCCACAATGCAATCATAGGTTGCATTAATAGGTAAAAGTAAAGGTAATGTTTTCCCTCGCATATATGTGTTAGTTGTTCCTGAATCTAGGGGGCAGTGTTCATCTCCGTTTCAAATGCAAATAGCCAGCACTGTCTGAAGACATCTCCGTGGTCATGTGGCCGGCATGACTAAATGCCAAAGGGGCACAGAACGCTATTATCTTCCCACCAAAATGGTTCCTATTTTTCTACTTGAATTTTTACATGCTTTTGACGTGCTAGTTTGGCAGAAGCTTGGACAAATAATGGGAGCTCACTCTGTAACGTGACACTTGGGATTCAAACTGCCAAACTGCCAAACTTTCTTTTCGACAAGCTCAATGTCTTAGACCCTAACCCACAACATTAATAGAGCGATAGAATAAAGATCACATGAAGATGTAGTATCACTTTACAAAGCCGTAATAAAACCACACTCAGAAAACTATATCCAGTTCTGGTCACCACACTATAAAAAAAATATGTGGATATTCTAGAAAGAGTGCAGAGAAGAACCAGCAACAATCATTATTGGCTGGAGGCTAAAACATACGAACAATAGTTAGAGGAAGTGGGTATGACTAGTCTAGAGAAAAGAAGAAGTAGGGTGACATGATAACAGTGTTCCAATATTTGAGGGACTCCTACAAAGTCAAGGGGTTCCAAATATTTTTAAAAACACCAAAATGCGAGACCAGAAACAATGGATGGAAACTACGCAAGGAGCGAAGCAACTTAGAACTAAAGAGAAATTTCCTAATAGTGAGAGCAATCAACCAATGGAATAGCTTCGCTCCAGAAGTTGGGGGATTACTTCATCACTGGAAGCTTTGAAAAAGAGACTGGAAAACCATTTCTTACAAATGGTATAAGACCATGATGGCAAACCTATAGTATGCAAGTCACAGGTGGCACATGGAGCCATATTTGACGGCATGCAAGACATCAGCTCTGCCGTGCATATGTGCACCGGCCAGCTGAATTTTGGTCTGGGGGAGGCCGTTTTCCATTCCCCAGGCTTCAGGAAATCCTCCGGAGCCTGGGGATGGCGAAAATTCTCTCATGCCCAGGGTGGTGGTGGTGTCATGCACGCATATACAGATCTGTGGGGTGCATTGTATTAGGGGTGTGGACAGACAAATATGTGCAATAACGCATGCACGCACAATTTTGGCATGCCTTTTCAAAAAGGTTTGCTATCACAGGTATAGAATCTCCAAACTGGCACGAATAGCCAACACTCCAGAAGATAGGCTCAAGATATAGAAGGATCTTGACAGACTTGAACATTGGGCCCTATCTAACAAAATGAAATTCAATGGTGAAAAAAATAACGTTTTACGTTTAGGCAAGAAAAACAATTTGAGTGTAGGGTTACCTGCTTAGGCAGGGGGTTGGACTAGAAGACCTCCAATATCCCTTCCAACTCTGTTATTCTATTATATTCTGTTTGTTTGTTTGTTTGTTTGTTCATTTGTGAGAATGTATTTGGCACCCATTCACTGTCAGGGTTTCTGGGCTTCTGAAAAAAATCCAAAATGCAAACCATAGAAATAATAAACATTCTTACACACACACACACCCTTGGGCATGATAATCCATTAGATAAGCCACTTGACGGGCTCCATCCCACTCTGGATTTCAAAGGCCTGTTAGGCCTTGCAAAAGACTATCAAAGTGGGTGCCAATCTAATCTCCATGAGGAAGATGTTCCAAAGAGAGGGAGCCACCATAGGCCCATTTTCTGAGTCCTGCCACATGGACTTTCTTAGGAGATGAGACCCTCCCTGCCTCCCCACTCTGATCGGTCAGGAAGATTTGACCAGGATGAGATGGTCCTTCAAATAACATGATCCCAACCATATTAAGATTTAAAGGTAACAATCTTTACCCAGAAGGAAATTGGCAGCCAATGCAGCTCTTGCAGGAGAGGTGACACATATGAGCACCTGGGTCTACACAAAACCTTATTCTTCTTGCTAACTAGCGCATAGAAAACCTTTCCTAGAGCAATCCTTGAATACTGCTTTCCTGCCTGGAATCCACTCAGTATAGCAGACATAAATACTGTACATAGGGTCGAGAGGTATTTCACAAGAAGAGTACTTAACTCATCTGCTCGCAAGAACATACCTTATGCCACCATGCTTGAAATTTTAGGCATGGACAACCTCAAACTATGCTGCCTAGATTGTGACCTAAGCGTAGTACACAAAATTATATAATATAATGTCCTAACTGTAAACGACTACTTCAATTTCAACTGCAATAATACATGGGCGAACAATAGATACAAATTCAAAGCAAACCGCTCCAAACTTGATTGCAGAAAATACAACATCAGCAATAGAGTGGTCAATGCCTGGAATGCTCTACCTGACTCCGTTGTTAGTTCCTCAAACTCCCATATCTTTAATCTTAATCTGTCCACCGTGGATCTCGCACGTTTCCTAAGAGGTCCCTAAGGGGGCATGCATAAGCGCAACAGTGTCCCTACTGTCCCTATCTTACTGTCCCCGTTGATATGTACTCATTTTATGTGTTCATGGCCGTGTTACACTTATTTATACCCATCTATTTGTACCAATCATATGCAAAAATGTCCATGCCTATACTAATACCTGTTGCCTGGTACATGTTGACAAATAAATAAATAAAATGTCAGCCCTCAGGCTGCCATCCGGGGGGACCCTGTCCATCACCATGCCCACCACGCAACGCTGCCATGTTGATGGTGCTTCTCTGATGTCGATTGAGCCTGTAGCTTCATATGGCTCTTCTACTCATGTGCAACTGCCTCCTCGATTGTAACTCTTCTATTCTGGTGCAACTGCCTACTCTGATGTAACTCTTCTACTCGGGTGCAACTGCCTACTCTGATGTAACTCTTTGCTTGGATGTAGCTAACCAGGAAAGAGGCTATGATGACACTGAGTGGGGGTGTGGCTGGAGGTGTGGGTCATGGTGATTGGTGATGGTGGGTGGGTGTCATCTGAGTGGAGTTGTGGGTGGAACTGGGTGGGGTAATGCTATATACATGGGTGATGGTGTTAACTTGGTTAGAACTGACTTGGATTTGATTACCTTTGTGTCATTGTCATTTGGTGTTGGTTATCATGTAGTTTGTTAGATAGAGATAAAAGTTTTTCACCAAGCAAACTGAATCTCTCTTTGTATGCAATGTGAACACCGGAACGTGACATAAAATAAATAAATAAATAAATAAATAAATAAATGGAGAGCCCCATATAAAGCTGCTGATATCATAATTGGTGGTATAGTCTATCCCTTTTATGAATTCAACTTAAAGCATCATGACATAGAGGTTTATTTACAACTGAAGGGTTTTTTTTTCTTTTTATATTCTTAGCCAGTTCCCCAATAATTGTTTAGGTGAGTAAAAGATGTTACAGCGTAAATGTAGGTTTTATAGCTAACATAAGCCATTCTGTCCTTCTAATGTTTCTAGATCTGGGAGAAGAAATCATATGTTAAAATGTTAGCAGTAGAATAGTAGAAACTTTGGTGCAAAAAAAGTTTTCAGTGAGTTCACGGTAATTTTTTTAAAAAAAGTTTCTGCATTGTTACTCCTCATGACTGATACCTGCTGGATATGTTCCTATTCTATTTTGTGAAAAATCGATAGAAAAGAAATGTTTGTAGATTCAAAAAACACTTTCAACAATTTCAACACCAAGGCATATATTTTATTGCAAATCTCCCTTATATGATTTTCATTGGCATTTGCTCATATAAAAAAAATAATTGAACCAGTGGCCAATTATTATCTCATCAAAACAAAATAATTAACTCCTACAGGAATCACCATATTTTCTCAGCTAGGCCAAAACACCAAAGGTTGCACAGAGGGAAATGATATTCAATAACAGTCAAGGTATCATCTTGGATAAATGAAACCTTTGAAGTACAGGAAGTTTGGCACAAGGGTAACAACAGCTCTGTTGGGCTCATTGCTTCAGATGTCTACCCTCTGTTCTCTTCTGCCAGAGTATCTGTTCAAATACTGTACAGGATACAAATTTGCGCTCACAGGGATATTCAAGAAGAAAAGAATAGATTTTCTCATTTGGTGCATTCTCACATACAACCTTGGATCAATCTATAGATGAAGTATTGGACTATAGGTACTTTCTGACCAGGAAGATGGAAGGGAAAACATTTACACAATAACAAAAGCATGAAGATGTTCCTTGTGATGTTTTTGGTACACAAAATAGTCACTCTGAAATGTCCTGCAAGTGATCCTTTCCTTGTTCCACATGAGTGGTACCAGCCTGGAGACCTCATCATTGGTGGGATGCCATCTCACTTCGCTTACCACCTTTATGAAGCTAAATTTAGTGAAAATCCATCTAAGAAACCTTATGATATACCAGTGTAAGATTTTTTTTCTCTATGTCTAATGTTACTTAGATTTTCAAAAATCCTTTCTAGGACTTTCTTACATTATCTTAAAATATTTCACATGAAATGCACAAAACATAAGATCAAGAAGTCTCTATATGAAGATTTACTGGGATAAGATAATTTGTTGAAAGATTTGACATCTCTCCTCACAAAATATATATATTTGGTAAATAAGTGACACCTCCTGAATCTGTTCATAAACCTTTTTTAAAAAATGTCATAGAGAATATAGTACTTGGAAAAAAGTGACTACTTGCATTAGTTGCAGTACATATTTCTTGGAAGTCAGGGAAATGCTGTGGAAAATAAATGTGAGCTCTGTAGAAATTAGCAATATAAGAGTAAATTTTAGTTCAGGGTGGAAATGAGGGGTCCTCTCACATTGATTGTTGTCTTGAAGACATCTCGTTAGCCAAACTAGATAATATCATCAGTGCTAGGTTGTGTTGATATTACCTACTTTGGGTAATGAAATGTCTGGAAGAAAACAGCCAGGGTCAGAGAACACCAAGGACCCCTCTGTAGAAATATTAGAAAAACTATTTTCTTTCTATTACTGTCAGAGAAAGAAATGTTTGTTATTGAAACAGAAATGTTGTCGCCTTATGAGAATTGTCAATTTTCACTTTCAACTGAGGGGTGGTGTTTAAATTTTTGCAGCATATTCACCAAATTTCATCAACATGTCCTCGCCTTGGCTTTTGCTGTGAAGGAGATCAATGAAGATTCCCAGATCTTACCTAATGTCACTCTTGGGTTCCACATCTATGACAGTTACCTCAATTCAAGGATGACCTATCGCACCACTCTGGACCTGCTTTTCAAATCTCAGGAATTTGTCCCTAACTACAAGTGTGATAGCCAGAAGAATCTCATGGCTATCATTGGGGGACTGGATTTTGTCACATCATCTCATATTGCTGAAATTACTGGATCCTTCAAAATTCCACAAGTAAGTTGCTTAATCGCTAAGGAGAAACAATGCTATATTCTGTTCTTGATGTTGGTTTGGATTAATTAAGGAGCATCAAAGATTTGGGTTATGTTTTTATTAAGATGTTCTGCCTGGCTTAAGGTCTATTAGTTGGCATACTTTTGAAACTACAATGCTAAATACAAGAACTGAGTATTCATAGACAGTCCACATCTGAGGAAAGAGTTGAGAATAGTATTCTTTATTTCTATCAAAAGAATTGATCAATTCTATGTGTTAGAAATAATTCCAATAAATTCCTTTCTGTATTTATACTTAGAAGAATTTCAGGAAAATAATTCCTTTCTTGCATGTATGAAAATAGATCAGGACAATTGCATTTGATCTTACAACTCAAGAGAACACTACTCCATTTTCTTGCAGCTGACATATGGCTCATTACCCCAAGAGCAATTTCAGACCAGTAAGCTCTCTTCACTTTATTTCATGGTCCCCAAAGAAGACCACCAGTACATTGGGATTGTCCAACTGCTTCACCATTTCAAGTGGACATGGATTGGGATATTTGCTGTTGATAACAATAATGGAGAAAATTTCTTACAGAAAATGCTGCCCTTGCTTTCAGAAAATGGAATCTGTATATCATTCATAGAAAGACTTGAACAGCTAATCCACTTGGAAGACTTCCTAAAAGTAATTGAAAAAATCTTAATTATTTCCATGAATTGGATGAACAGCCAAGCCAATGCATTTCTTGTTTATGGAGAATCATTGACAATTATGTGGCTAAGATTTGTCATATTTATGGTAGATCCTGAAAGCAAGCAAATTGCGTTGTTTAGAAGGGTGTGGATCTTGACTGCCCAGATAGATTTCATATTATCAGGATTTCAAATCACATTGGATCTCACCATGTTCCATGGGGCTATTTCCTTCACCGTTCATTCAACAGCAGTTGCAGGTTTCAAGGAATTTCTTCAGATCATGAATCCTCTTTCAGACTACAGAGATCAGTTTCTGCAGGAAGTTTGGGAACAAGCATTTGATTGTTCATTTCCAAAACCAGAGTTACAAGAAATACAAGAAAGTTTCCAGAAGGAAGGTAGAATATGCACTGAGGAGATGAAGCTGGAGGATCTCCCTGGACCTGCCTTTGAAATGGAGATGACTGGCCAAAGCTACAGTGTCTACAATGCTGTTTATGCTGTGGCTCATGCTTTGCAGGCTCTGTACACTTTACGGTACAACAGAAAAAAAACAATGATGAGTAAAAATCCTGACCTTCCACATCCCCCAGCTTGGCAGGTATTCCCTTTGCTTTGGACACTTCTTTCATTTCAATAAGCAGCTTGACGTAGAATTATGTTTTGAAGCCATTGTGGAAAGTCTTAATATTTTCTGCATGTGAAATCAAGCACAAGAAACAACCTAGAAATAAGGAGGAATGTTGTGATGGTGACAACAATTAACCATTAATTAATGGAACTGCTTCTCTTCAGAAGTTTTGAATACTCTCAACACTGGAGATTTTTATGAAGAGGACAGCCACTTATCTGAAATAGCATAGGGTGTTGGATTAGAAGACCTCCAAGTCTTCTGACTCTGATATGCTGTTCTGTCCTAAATAGATATATAGTTTGTGTTGTTCTTTTGGAGCTATTGTATAAATTATGGTTTAGATGTCAGCAAAGGTTATTTACTAAATCACCATACATTGCATAATAAGATAGTTAAAATTATAATTTAGATTACTTTTCATTGCCTCCTCCAACAATAATCTATTCGCCAACAATTTTCTACGTGGCTCAATGACTTCTCATGGGTAACAAGCTGAGCTTTCTGTCTCTATCTGGAGTTTTTGAGGAGTGAAATAAAAATGGGCCTTCTTAGATGTGGCACCCATAGTATGAAACATGAAACATGTTTGCAATAATCTCTATCTTGCATCTCTCTATGGAGGAATGCTTTAATATCAGAATCTAAAATTTGAGTAACAGACAATGAGGAAAGATTAGATATGATCTAGGTGGAATTAATTGTTCATTTAGTCAATTTAAATCAGCTGTTTCAAACTCATGGCCCACGGGCCGGATGGATCACGCGTTGGCCATGCTCACCCCTGGTTTAGTGAAGGGGGAAAAAGTCATGACATGTCACTTGATGGCATGATGGTGTGAGTTTGACATCCCTGATCTAAATCATAATTTAAGGAAGGTACATAATTCCAGAACCTTTTATTCATTCTGCTTCAATTCATTGTTAGTCTTCCTTATATTAATATCAATAAGATAGATAGATAGATAGATAGATAGATAGATAGATAGATAGATAGATAGATAGATAGATAGATAGATAGATAGATAGATAGATGATGGATGGATGGATGGATGGATGGATGGCAGATAGATAGATAGATAGATAGATAGATAGATAGATAGATAGATAGATAGGACATGTACATTATCAGGCAATATTGATTGTCAAATTTCTAAGTGTTCATACTTTATAATAGTTATAGGAATAGGAAGAATGAGGGAATGAAACTTGAATATGATTTTCTCTTCTCTACTATATTGTTTTTAATGCCCTCTCTCTTTCAATCCTTTTCAAGTAGCTCCATCCATTTCTTCAAGGCATTTCTTTTAACAATTCAGCTGGGGAAAGAGTGTTCCTGAGTGAGAAAGGGGAAGCAACAGGTGGATTCGATATCATCAACTTGATCACTTTTCCAAACAGATCCTTTCGGAAAGTTAGAGTTGGAAAGATGGAGCTACAGGCTCTAAAAGGGAAGGAATTATGGATTGATGACGATGTGATTGTTTGGAATCCAGCTTTTAACCAGGTATCGAATTAGTGATTCCACCTTAGTCTATTATGATTCCCTGCCTTAACCCATTATGATCCCATATTGAACATAATCTCTTTAGAAATCTAATTTCTAGTCTTTTTTTAAATAAACAATAGCTTATTTTTTCAAATGTTGTGGATGATCAAATATGATGTTACAATATGATGTTACAATATACAGTAAAAGCCAGGATTGCATATTTGGTGGGCATTTCCATTTGAAATCACAAGAGTGGCCATGTTTGCATGACATTGTTACCATGTATAATTATTTATTTACCCTACTCTTTAGACAGGAGTTTTTATACCTCATTATATTTTCTCAATTATTTTTCAGTTGTTGATGAGGTTGTTAATATGCTGTATTCTTTTGGGAAGTCAATAATCATGTTACTCCATTAAGCAAAAAAATCAGCAACTGTCTTTATAACTCTCCGTTTCAAAAGATTTTCATGTTTATCATCAGGTTCTTCCATTCTCTCGATGCAACGACCCTTGTTTTCCTGGATCCTGGAAGAAAGGAATTGAGGGAAATCAGTTCTGCTGCTATGACTGTGTTCCATGCCCAGAAGGGAAGATTTCAAATCAAAATGGTAGAGTAGACATTCTACCAATTTTCTTTAGAATTAAGTGAACTTTTATAAACTACATGGGTGCATAAAAATAATGTTATTATTTTCAATAATTTGGAAGGCCTAGATGACTTTTTTTTAAATTTTCCTTCCAGATATGGATGACTGTTTTGAATGTTCAGAAGATCGTTATCCAAATAAAGAAAAGAATGGATGCATCCTGAAACTGCTGGTCTTTCTAACTTTTGAAGAACCGTTAGGAACTGGTTTAACCTCAGCAGCTCTTGGTTTCTTCTTCTTGACCTCTTGGGTACTTGGAACTGTTTTTAAGCACAGGGATACTCCCATTGTCAAAGCCAACAACCAGTCCCTCACCTACACCCTCCTTGTTTCTCTTCTGCTCTGTTTTCTCTCCTCTTTGCTCTTCCTCAGCCAACCGAGCAAAGTGATATGCCTTCTCCGACAATCAATGTTTGGCATCACTTTCTCAGTGGCCATTTCTAGTGTGCTGGCCAAAACCGTCACTGTAGTTGTGGCTTTCATGGCCACTAAACCAGGATCTCAGATGAGGAAATGGGTGGGGAAAAAATTGGCCTTTTCTATTGTCCTCTCTTGCTCTCTCTTACAATTATGGATTTGTATCCTTTGGATGTTGACATCTCCTCCATTTCCTGAGTTGGACATGCATTCAGAGCTCCAAGAAATGATTTTACAATGCAATGAGGGGTCAGCTTTCTTCTTCTACTGTGTCTTGGGCTACATGGGTATCTTGGCCATCGCCAGCTTTATCGTGGCTTTCCCTGCCCGTAAATTACCCGACAGTTTTAACGAAGCCAAGTTCATCACCTTCAGCATGTTAGCTTTTTGCAGTGTGTGGATCTCCTTCTTTCCAGCCTATCTGAGCACAAAAGGAAAGGCCATGGTAGCTGTGGAGGTCTTCTCCATCTTGGCCTCCAGTGCTGCTTTACTGGGATGCATATTCCTCCCAAAATGCTACATCATTGTTTTGCGGCCTGACCTCAACCACAGGGAGCAACTAATAAAGAGGAATGAACACATCATGTGATCTTTCTTTCTAAGTAAAATTGCTGAAAAACAATAGAACAATTATTTGTTGTCTACAGGTATATATAAAACATATAGGAATATTGTTTTGTTTTGTTTTTCTGTCAAGGAAGGATTTATGTGGGGTATCTAAGATTTATTCATATTTAAGCCGATTCCAAAGTAAGTGCTCCTGTTGCTGAATTTCCATCATTGTCCAAGATTCTTTATCCTAATCCAATCTCCCTTTCAACACTCCTGTTGCACTTGACTTTAATCTAGTTTTCTTAAATGCTATTAGGATATTTCAGATATTGACTCAACTGATGTCCAATGTTTGCAGTGACATTTTCCTGGGTTTTACCCTGTCAGTTCGTAAAGCACTATACAAATGTAGTAAAATGCTGACTGCCATTTTATGAATATATTTTTAACACAGTGTTATAGGATATTAGTTTGGATTTCTTAGGGTGCTTTGAAATATAAAATATATTGAGATTGTGATTCCTGAATATTTAACTGTATTGAAAGAAAACGGCTCTCATACTGGATTATAACAATTCGATCTCTACATATAAATCTATTTCCATTGTCAATTACTATCACGTATTAATAATATGGGCAATTTATTGAAATGAAATTTTCTCAGGCGAAAAATACCCACAATAAAATCCTAGGCTGCATTAATAGGTAAAGCTAAAGGTTCCACTCACACATAGTATTAGTTCTTCCCAACTCCCTCTCTTCATCTCTTTTTCAATGCCAAAGAGCCACAGCTATCTGAAGACGTCTCCATGGTCATGTGGCTGGCATGACTAAATGCTGAAGGCACACGGAATGCTGTTACCTTCCCACCAAAGGTGGTTTCTATTTTTCTACTTGGATTTTTACATGCTTTTGAAGTGCTAGGTTGGCAGAAGCTGGGACAAATAATGGGAGCTCACTCCGTTATGCAGTGCTAGGGATTCAAACTGCCAAACTGCTGACCTTTCTGTTCAACAAGCATAATGTCTTAGCCCCTGAGCCACCACATTAATAGAACGATAGAATCAAGATCACAAGGAGATGTAGTATCACTTTACAAAGCCTTAATAAAACCTCACTCAGAAAACTGTATCTAGTTCTGGTCACCACACTAGAAAAAAATATGTGGATATTCTAGAAAGAGTGCAGAGAAGAAGCAACAACAGTAATTAGTTTTTGAACTTTTTTAATTTCTAAGAAAATTCTTTGAAAAGTTAGTGCCTTTTCTTCTTCACGTTGTGCCATTTTCCAGGTTATAAACACTGCCAAAACATCTGAGACTTTTTAGGTCAAACAAATTCAGTGGAGTTTTTCAAATCAAAGCTTTCTCTTTCCTTCTAAGGAACACCTGTATCAACAAAACGTTTTCACTGAGCCTTTCAGTAAAAAAAGCTTATAGCTTTATATTGCCAAGCCTCTAGCCACTAGATGGCAGTGTTACCTCTTTTCCATCTGTCTCTGCCTCTCTGTTCGAGAAAGGAAACGAAAAATAAGTAAAAATTATGCTGCGTCCCAGCCTTACGAGAGAAGAAGCTTTTAATCCACGAATACAAAAACATGGAGAAAGTATAGAGGAAGAAGGAAAAAAAGAGACAAGTCCAGTTTAAAAGTAAGAGGCATTTGTAAAGAGTCCATCCATAGAAAACAAACAAAGTTAAGGTAGAAAAGATAACACGATCGTCTTAAACCAGAGTTAATTCACCGCTTGTTTTCTTCTGTCTTCAATTTTAGTTTAAATTCCAATTCTTTTGGGTTTTCCCTTCTTTAATAATATTTTTTTTCTCACCACTTAGACCCACTCCTGTACTGCTTCTGTTTCAGAGGCTTTACCCAACCTTTGGCAGCCATTTTGGTTAACTCTCTTGTAACTGGCAAAAAGAGCTTTCTCCTTTGCGATGCCCCTGAGATCAGCAGGACATGCTCTTCTCTATCACTGATCCTTCAGAACAGTTTAGGTCCAAAAGGACCATCCAGAAACAGAGATATCGACAGCAATCCTGGAGACCCAAGATTGCATGTTGTGTCATTGCGACATCAAGCCCTGCCCCCAGAGAAAACTTTGATATTTACATAGATATAATGCCATTTTATGAGAACTGTCAATTTCCTTTTTCAAATGGGGTATTTAAATCATTAACACTGCAGTAACTAAGATCTACCAGCAAAACCTCACCTTGGCTTTTGCTGTGAAGGAGATCAATGAGGACTCCCAGATCTTACCTAACATCAGTCTCAGGTTCCACGTCTGTGACAGTTACCACAATGAAAGGATGACCCACTCTGGACCTACTTTTCAAATCCCAGGAATTTGTCCCTAAATACAAATGTGATAACCAGAAGAATCTCATGGCTATCATTGGAGGATTGGGCTTTGATATATCATTTTATATAGCTGAAATTACAGGTTTCTTCAAAATTCCACAATAAGTTCTGAAGGGACTGAAAAGAAAATTCTTAATCTTATTGTTGTTGTGGAATAATTAATATGCATCAAAAATTAGGCTTAGCTTTGTGTTAATATGTTCTCCAAGGCTTAAGGTCTAATATTTAGCTGTTTTTTTCTGGAACTACAATGCCAATTATATGAAGTTAGTGTCTGAGGACATTCCACAGCTGAGGGTAGATTTCAACGTATATTCCATGTTTCTTGGAATTACTTGGAGATACTTGGAGATACATATAACATTATTACATGTATTTGAAGTAATTCCACGTAATTCCTTCCTATATTGGTTCCCCTTTGCACATATGTGCTAGTTGTTCCCAACTCTAGGGGGTGCTGCTCATCTCTGTTTCAAAGCCGAAGATCCAGCCCTGTCCAAAGGCATCTCTGTGGTCATATGGCCGGCATGACTAAACACCCGGAAAGCTGTTACCTTCCCACTTAGGTGGTCCCTATTTTTCTACTTGCATTTTTACATGCTTTCGAACTGCTAGGTTGGAAGAAGCTGGGACAAGTAATGGGAGCTCATCCCGTTACAGGACGCAGTAGTGATTTGAACCATTGAACTGCTGACCTTTCTGATCGACAAGTTCAGCGTCTTAGCCACTGAGCCACAGCATTAATAGAAAGATAGAATCAAGATCACAGGAAGTTGTAGTATCACTTTACAAAGCCTTAATAAAACCACACTCAGAAAAGCTGTATCCATTTCTGATCACCACCTTCCTATATAAATATTTTGAGGAAATTCTTTCTTTCTTTCATTCATTCTTTCTTTTTTCTTTCTTTCATTCCTCTCTTTCCTTTCCTCTTTCTTTCTCTTTTTTCTCTCTTTCTCTTTCTTTCTTTCTTTCTCTTTTTTCTCTCTTTCTCTTTCTTTCTTTCTTTCTTTCTTTCTTTCTCTTTCTTTCTTTCTTTCTTTCTTTCTCTTTGTATCTCTCTTTCTTTTCTCTCTCTTTCTTCCTCCTCCTCCTCCTCCTCCTCCTTCTTCTTCTCTCTCTCTCTCTCTCTCTCTCTCTCTCTCTCTCTCTCTCTCTCTCTCTCTCTCTCTCTCTCCCCCCTTCAAATGGGAAGGGAAAGAAGCAGCACACAGAAAAAGAATGTGTGACATGGGGGGGGGATGATCTATCTGATCACTAATAGCTGAGAAACAACTTATATCATTCAGCAATAGGTAAAATGACACTCCCGCACCACTTGCTTTCAGCATCAATTGCAACCTCAATTAAAGCAAACTCAAAGTAACCTGTTATGACCTGGTGTACACTTGCCCTGTCAGCTGCTCATGCCAAGAAGACCCTAGAACTGCTGCCTCAGTCCAAGCTGAGCAAACGGGAGGCTCAGAGGGCTCTTACCTGAAAGAGGGCCCCAATCTTATTCCTTTCCAGGTAGGATTGAATTCTGATTAGCTGATGAGATGCCATCAGCTTGCCGAGGAATACAATAATACAATATTTATTAACAGAAATACAATACAATACAATAGCAAAGTTGGAAGGGACCTTGGAGGCCTTCTAGTCCAACCCCCTCCCCCCACCAAGGCAGGAAAGCCTATACCATTTCAGACAAATGGCTATCCAACATCTTCTTAAAGACTTCCAGTCTTCTTAAAGACTTCCAGTGTTGAATGAAGACTGCTGTTCATGTGCTCCTGCTACCTTTTCCCTAGCTCGATCCACAGCAGGGTAGGACTCTCCACCACTCCAGAACTGCACTGCACCAGGGAGTTTTCCTGGGCACCCAGTGCAGCTGGTAGCAGCAGCAGCAGTGGTGGCAACAGCAATGGTGGCAGAGCATGCCAGAGCCTTCCGCCACCCTCGAAGTTTGCTACACTGGGGAGTTTTCTTGGGTACCCAGTGCAGCCAGTAGTAACAGCTATTCCTGCAATACCGGCGGCTTTGGGAGACGCTAGCCTGATGGGGAGAAGGGTGGTGGCCCCACAAGCTTTGCAGCTATGCAGGAGCACCCTACAAGCCTCCCAAAGCCTATGCATGCCCTGTTTTTAGCAAACAATGGGCCCATTTTTGAACAAAATGGGCCATTTTTTGGTTATTCTCTCCCCCCCAGCCCCCAGGAGCACCCTACAAGCCTCCCAAAGCTTATGCATGCCCTGTTTTTGGTGAAAATGGGCCCATTTTCACGAAATACAGGTCGTTTTGTACTCATTCCCCCCCAAAGCCCCCAGGAGCACTTTGCAGGCCTCTCAAACTTTCTCCGTGCCCCATTTTTCACAAAGAAATGAGGTGTGCAGAGGGTTTGGGAGGCCCGCAGAGTGCAAACACTTTTTTAAAAATGTACCTCTTCAAAATCTTGGTGCGTCTTATACTCCGGTGCGTCTTATACTCCGAAAAATACAGTGATTTTTTTTTTCAAAAGTTTTTTTTTAATGGGCAATTAAAACTAATGAAAATTGAAACATTTGGGCTTCTAAGAATTTATTTACTGGTCACCAGGCTTACGAAGATCTCCTCCATCCTTTGAAAGGACATTGATCTTTGTTTGATCCACTTCTCTTTTCCAATTTGGGTAGACCAGACTGATGGGAATTAACAATGGTAATATGAATTTCTATCTCTTTTATCTTTTCTTTGAAAGCCCTGCCATGTTATACGTAAGCAATTTTAAAGAATTATCTGGTTTTCCCTCTACTTTTTTTAAAGTCCTTCCTTGAAGTCTATCTTGTGTCATGAGGACCAGAAATAATGATACACCTGGAGAAAGTGTAATCCTATTCTACAAACATACTGAGGTTTACGTCACTACTAGTGGCTATTTGTGGCATTGGGCATGTGAGTTTCCAATAAAAGTTTGAGCATTGATTGCTTGAATCTACCCCTATGATGGGAGAACATGGTTACCGAGGAACAATGTAGGCCAAAGCAAATTACATTTTGTGAGTACATATATGACAAGTATATGTTTCAAATAAAGGATGAGACAGAAAGAATACATTTCACATCACTTCATTTCACTACATTTCCAATATTTTTAAAATTGGGTAATAGGTCAAAATGGAAATAGAATGATAAATGGTCATGATCTTTAATTCAATTAAATGTACCGGATTCAGAAACTTTTTAAGTTTTACATTTCAGAGGACCCTAAAAAACCAAAAATAATATTCTATGATACTGTACCAAATACATGTTCATAAAATGTTAATCAGCTTCTTAAACAGTGGCT
This sequence comes from Natrix helvetica, assembly GCF_964273705.1. Lineage (NCBI taxonomy): Eukaryota > Metazoa > Chordata > Lepidosauria > Squamata > Natricidae > Natrix > Natrix helvetica. The sequence continues at coordinate 80,694,617 of NC_138555.1, read as the reverse complement.
TATGAACGGAAAGTATAAAAAACACAAGAGAGTTCTGATATCCTTTGAGTCAATATCTGAAATCTCCCAAGAGTACCTAAGAAATCTAGATTCCCAAAATCTTCTTGAGCTGAGGTGTTGAAAGAGTAAAAGGAATTAGATTAAACAATCTTCAAACATATTTGAAAAATGCACCACCATAAACACTTTTTTTTGAATGGGTGACATTAATAAATCTTAAAAATCATAATAAACTTCCAAAAATCCTCCTTTCACAGAAATAACTTCTATATGTTTCATATACACAGCAAAGTGGTTTTTTATTTTTCTTTGTCAATACAGCAAGAAAAATTAACTGATGTACTAAGTCCTCTTTATTAGTTGCCCCCTGTGGTTTAGCTGAGGCTTGAAAACAATGATGTAGCATTTTGGGAGGAATATGCATCCCAGTAAAGCAGTGCTGGAGGCCAAGATGGAGAAGACCTCCACAGCTACCATGGCTTTTCCTTTTGTGCTCAGATAGGCTGGAAAGAAGGAGATCCACACACTGCAGAAGGCCAACATGCTGAAGGTGATGAACTTGGCTTCGTTAAAGCTGTCGGGTAATTTACGGGCAAGAAAAGCCACAATAAAGCTGGCAATGGCCAAGACACCCATGTAGCCCAAGACACAGTAGAAGAAGAAAGCAGACCCCTCATTGCATTGTAAAATCATTTTTTGGAGCTCCGAGTGCATATCCAACTCAGGGAATGGGGGAGATGTTGACAACCAAAGAATACAAATCCATAATTGTAAGAGAGAGCAAGAGAGGACAATAGAAAAGGCCAATTTTTTCCCCACCCATTTCCTCATCTGAGATCCTGGTTTAGTGGCCATGAAAGCCACAACTACAGTGATGGTTTTGGCCAGCACACTAGAAATGGCCACTGAGAAAGTGATGCCAAACATCGATTGTCGGAGAAGGCAGATCACTTTGCCCGGTTGGCTGAGGAAGAGCAAAGAGGAGAGAAAACAGAGCAGAAGAGAGACAAGCAGGGTGTAGGTGAGGGATCTGTTGTTGGCTTTGACAATGGGAGTGTCCCTCTGCTTAATAAAAGTCCCAAGTACCCACATTGTGAGGAAGAAGAAAGAAAGAGCAGTTGAGGCGAAACCAATTCCTAGGGTTTCTTCAATATTTAGAAACACCACCGGTTTCACAATGCATTCTATCTTTTCCTCATTTGGATAACGATCTTCTGAACATTCAAAACAGTCATCCGTGTCTGAAATAAAAGCCAAGGCATGTTTTTACACATTCCATATTTTTGAAAATGATATTTTTTATGGGTGCCAACCATTATCCATCTCATGTTTTTTTTAATTGTCTACCAGTTGGATCATGTTTCTATGGAAATGCAGTTTTTCCATCATTGTACCATCTGGGACCAGCATAAAAGAACCACAATGGGAAGGGCAATTATTCTATGAAATGCAGTCCGGTCTAATAGTTATTCAAATTTATTAAAAATGTAAACCATTTTGACTTTTCCCATTTTTCCAAAACACAGAGGCGAAATCTGTGAGGGGAGAGAGGGGAGGTATGAGTTTCACTATTTATACTCCGAATAACAGATTGTGTTTGGTATTTTATATTCCGAATAACAGATTGAGATTCACAATTATAGAAATGAATAGTCACCTTGAAGAAGTCACAAAGCTATTCGTTACACCAAAGTAGCGTGAGGGTAAAAGGTTCATTCTCCGAGCTAGTGGATTGGTGTCCAAACGTTTCGTTACCAGGCTACGTAACATCTACAGCACATTTTAGGGGGTGTCAGTGTTCTGTTTATAAGGCAGTGATTCTCAACCTTCCCAATGCCGCAACCCTTTAATACAGTTCCTCATGTTGTGGTGACCCCCCAACCATAAAATATGTGTTTTCCAATGGTCTTAGGCGACCCCTGTGAAAGGGTCGTTCGACCCCCAAAGGGATCCCGATCCACAGGTTGAGAACTACTGCTATAAGGGCTTTGATGTGGGTGTGTCAACTGAGGGTCTTGTGACAGGACTTGTGATGAATTAGTTGTGAGTTATCTGTGAGTCTTGCGATGGGTCTTGCGATAAGGAGATTACCTCAGATCTGGCTCTTTCAGAAGTGAACTGCTAGTGAGTGGGAGTGTGGGGGGAATTGCATGAGTTGGCTGTGTGGTTGATTTGGATCCTGAGGGGTACGTAGCAGTGGTGGGTTCCCGATCACCTGCGATGGGGCTGGGTGTCCACCATGTGCAAGTGCACTGTGCTCGCATGTGCACCCCCCCCTTGATGCTCCAGCTGCTTGGCGGAGATCGCGCAGGCTCCATACGCTGCACATGTGTGTGCAAATGGCCTGGTTAGCTCAAATAGAGGTAAGGAACGAGGGTGGGCCCTCCAAAGCACCATTCCAGTACAGTGGCCACTGCTCCCATCCCCACCGGTACCGCTGTACTAGGGTGTACCTCCCAGAACCCACCACTGGTTCGTAGGCTGGTTATAGGTCAACATGTCCATTGATGGAATTGCTTGTTGGGTGCAACTAGACAGTTTTACATGTATTGTATCATTTAAGACTGGCATAAAATAAAGTGCAACTGCTTTTAAAATGCAGTCTTTCGAACATTTACTGTTGTCCTAACAGTGACAACAATTAACTGTTGGAACAGTTTGCCTTCCGAAGTTTCTCGATAAATCCAATCTACTTTATAAAAAGAAATTAGCTGGTTGAAATCTCCCATTCAAATATTTGTCGGATTAGCATAATGAGTAGGCTGCCCTCACAAGCTATGAAGATGATGTCGTAAGACAGAAGAAACCAAGATATTAAATGCTGAATATATCCTGAGTTTACAAAAGATAATATTTTGTTTACTGATTAGTTATTCTTAAGGAGAAGAATAACTAATACAAATAAAGATGAAAATGCATTTATTTCTATGTGTGTGTATATATACATCCCTTTAATGGTTTTTACACTCTGACGATGTTAGCAGTGGCTAACAAAAGCTAAGTGAGCAATATATTTTAAGTTCCAGAGATCACAATGTCTGTTTCTTCTTTTATAATTACACCTGGAATTTGTATTTTTAGGATAATTCTATCTCTATCTCTATCTCTATCTCTATCTCTATCTCTATCTCTATCTCTATCTCTATATCTATATCTATATCTATATCTATATCTATATCTATCTATCTATCATCTATCATCTATCATCTATCTATCTATATCTATATCTATATCTATATCTATATCTATATCTATATCTATATCTATATCTCTATCTCTATCTCTATCTCTATCTCTATCTCTATCTCTATCTCTATCTCTATCTCTATCTCTATCTCTATCTCTATATCTATATCTATATCTATATCTATATCTATATCTATATCTATATCTATCTATCTATCATCTATCATCTATCATCTATCTATCTATATCTATATCTATATCTATATCTATATCTATATCTATATCTATATCTATATCTATATCTATATCTATATCTATATCTATATCTATATCTATATCTATATCTATATCTATATCTCTATCTCTATCTCTATCTCTATCTCTATCTCTATCTCTATCTCTATCTCTATATCTATATCTATATCTATATCTATATCTATATCTATATCTATATCTATCTATCTATCATCTATCATCTATCATCTATCTATCTATATCTATATCTATATCTATATCTATATCTATATCTATATCTATATCTATATCTATATCTATATCTATATCTATATCTATATCTATATCTATATCTATATCTATATCTATATCTATATCTATATCTATATCTATATCTATATCTATATCTATATCTATATCTATATCTATATCTATCTATCTATCTAGCTATCTAGCTATCTGTCTATCTATACAGTACACATACATATCTATATCTATCTATCTATCTATCTATCTATCTATCTATCTATCATCTATCTATCTATATCTATATCTATATCTATATCATCTATATCTATATCTATATCTATATCTATATCTATATCTATATCTATATCTATATCTATATCTATATCTATATCTATATCTATATCTATATCTATCTATCTATCTATCTATCTATCTATCTATCTATCTATCTATATCTATCTATCTCTATCTATCTATCTATCATCCACCTCTCTCTCTCTCTATCTATCTATCTATCTGAGAATAATTATAGATATAGATCATGTTATCATATAAACTCTATGGCTCATATAAAGTTTGCATTTGTATAAGAAACATGACCTGTAGGCATCCCAATGGCAAATTGAGTTTGATCCACAGGTAAAGAGATAAATATCTGTCCTGCAGTATTCATAAATCTAGTAATCACATATCCTATACATCCTAAATGTGTTACAGTTTGCTTAAGCATATCTAATGAAAGCTTCCTGGAATGTCTAACCTACCTATTTGATTTGAAATCTTCCCTTCTGGACATTGAACACAGTCATAGCAACAGAATTTTTTCCCTTCATCTCCTTTCTTCCAATATCCAGGGGAACAGTGGTCATTACACCGAGAAAGTGGAAGAACCTGGGGATAAACATAAAAGATTTTGAAAAGGGAGATCTTTAAAACAGTTTCTCATTTTTATCCCCACTTCCTGGAGGCAGATCATAGTTTACTTCCCAATGGGCTGCTGAATTTTATCAACTTGGATTTACACTGTGCATTAAAAAGGTGTCAAAATTACAAGGAAGTGTGAGAGGATCTGCTTGAGGAGGGGCAGAGCAAGTAAATAAATTGGAATGATGGCAATATTAAAATCATAATACCAGTTTGTCAATTTGGTAAATGAACCATTGTACAGAATATGCCTTCCCCCCACCCCTGCTCTCAAAACAGAAATCAGATTTTGAAAGTGACTATCTCCAGTGATCAGTCTCATTCAAGGTTGAACAACTAGCCTCATGGTGTGACCATCTGGAAATGAACACACTCAAAACTATAGAAATGATGGTAGAGTTTAGGAAAAACCCTCCCATACTACCATCTCTTACAATACTAGACAACACAGTATCAACAGTGAAGACCTTGAAATTTCTAAGTTCTGCCATATCTCAAGACCTAAAATGGACACCTAACATCAAAAATGTCATCAAAAAAAGCACAACAAGAAATGTTCTTTCTGTGCCAACTCAGGAAGCTCAAACTGACCAAGGAGCTGCTGATACAGTTGTACAAAGAAGTTACTGAGTCTTTCAATTGCACTTCTATAACTGTCTGGTTTGGTTCTGCAACCCAACCAGATTGTATTACTATTATTCTTCTCATCCTTATTAGTATCTACCTCTTCTCACTTATGGCTACATCCAGATCCAAGCATCTTCACAACTTATATTGTTTGTATTGTTTCCTAGTATGATTTGATTGCTTATTTGTACCATAAGACTATCATTAAGTGTTGTACTTTATGATTCTTGATGAACGTATATTTTCTTTATGTACACTGAGAGCATATACACTAAAGACAAATTCCTTGGGTGTCCAATCACACTTGGCCAATAAAGAATTCTATTCTCTTCTATTCGGTATGTTTTAACAGACAACGATCAACAGATCATAATGGATCAATATATAATTCATGCAGGTTTTTCACAATCATGATTGCCTACCTGGTTGAATCCAGGGTGCCAAAGGATTATGTTCTTCTCAATGACGAGTTCTTTTCCTTCTGGAGCATTGGACCTTAACTCTCCCACTTTAACTCTCTGAAAAGATCTGTTCGGAAAAGTGATCATGTTGACAATATCAAAACCACCTTGACCTTCCCTCTTGTCTTTGAAGAAGACTCTTTCTCCAGCTGAGTTGTTAAAAGAAATCCCTTGAAGGAATTTGTGGAGCTACAGGAAGAAGGATAAGAAAAAGGGAGTCCAAAAGAAAATAAATTAGGAGGGCTAAAAAGATTAAAACTTCCCTTTACTCTCATTTTTCCAGGAAATAGCAATAGAACTTAGACTTATATACAGCTTCACAGTCCATTACAGCCCTCTCTAAGAGATTGACAGAGTCAGCAGATTGTCTCCAACAATTTGGGTCCTCATTTTACCCACCTCGGAAGGATGGAAGACTGAGTCAACCTTGAGCCTGGTGAGATTTGAACTGCCAAATTGCAGGCAGTACTGCATCTAACCACTGTGCCAGCATGGCTCATGTGGTGAATGAAAATGAAAAAAAAAGTCTTCCTAACTTGAAATATAGAAGAAGAAAATGTCAACCCACATTGAATAGTCAATAAATGAGGTTTGGAACTGCTTTTGACCATATTAGTAAATGATGACAAGTATTTCAAAGCAACAAGCTCAACAATTTTCCTGGCAGTTTGTTTAAGCCTGAATACTAACATCACTCCATGAAGTTTTAAGTTTCTGGGTGTTATCATAAACGAGGACCTGGCCTGGGATGTTCACATTGCAGCACTGGTCAAAAGGGCCTAACAGAGATTATGCTACTTGAGACTTCTCAGGAAACAACAACTCAATGAAAAACAGCTGGTGACCTTCTACCGCTGCAACATAGAGGGTATTTTAACTAACTGCACCTGTGTATGGTTTGCCAATTGCACAGTGGCAGATAGGACAGTATTCTAGAGGGTTAACATCATTGCCCAGAGGATAATTGGTTGCTCTCTCTCCTCTTTGGAAGAGTTTTATAGCTATTGCTGCCTTAAGAAAGTTCAAAACGTTCTGAAAGATCCATCTAATTCTGGGCACCCTTTTTTTGAACTATTACCATCTGGCAGATGGTACAGGATAATAAAAACAAGGACAAATCAGCTGGAAAACAGCTTATATCCCAAAGCAGTAACTATATTGGAATCTACTGTATAGTGCAATATGAATGGAATATCAGGGGTTTTCAATTCAATTGTATAGAATGTGAAGGATGAGTGATTTGTTTTATGTATAATGTACACTGAAGATGGCATTTAATTTCATTGTACAAGGTGCAATGACAATAAAGTAAACTTAAATAGTGCACCTCTACTGATAAAAAAAACCCAATTGTCATTGTCTCTGAGTTCTAACATCCCTGTCTTGACTAAATTGCAAAATACTAATCAGAAAAGAGAAACCCCCACATTTTTAAAAAGTGTGTTGGGCACAAAGCAAAGAAACACAGTTTTCAGACCCTTCTTCGTTAAATTTTTCTTGGAACGGGGCTGGATAAATTTATAAGAAAGGCCAATTCTATGCGGGAATGAAATTGTTATTTATGGACCCAAGGACGATATATAAATTTCACTGACTGGACTGAGATTTGCATCTTGCATTCTGTAACTTAGAATCACCTCTTACACCATCGGTCTTGTTCCCTTGATATTTTTATTGATCTGTGGGTATAGGCCAAAACAAGCAATACTCAACAGTGGATGAGAATGGCTATTCACTAAAACAAAAGGTAGGTAAAGCATCTGTTGAGACATTACCTTCCAAGGCTGAAGATCTGGAAATTCAAACCTTTGAATGTATCTCTTTGGGGATTTTGAACTCACTTCTTCTTGCAAAGAATGTGCCACTGCATAGACAGCGTTGTAGATACTGTAGCTATGGCCAGTCATCTGCAACTCAAACAGAGACGCAGGCAGAATCTCCAAGTTCTCTTCTCCGGTACAAGTTTGATCAGATATTAAAGAAAATTCATCATTTGGAAATGAACAGTCAAACATTTGCTCCCAAACCTCTTGAAAAAATCCATTTTTGTTGGTTGAAGGCTTGATGACGTGAAGAAATTCTCTGAAGCCTTGGACTTCTCTTGAGTGCACTGCAAAGGAAAGAGCCCCATTGAACACCTGGAGATCGAAACCTCTTTGAAATGCTGTCAGTATGAAATCAGTTGGGTCCATCAGGATCCAAACCTTTCTAAATGAGGTGCTCTCTTCATCCTCTAGATCACACAGAAACACAACAACTCTGAGCCACAAAACTGTGAATGATTCTCCATAGACAAGAAAAGCATTTGCTTTCTGGTCTATCAGTTTATTGCAGATAATTGAGTTTCCCCGAAGTAATTCAGACACATTTTCCAAATTAACCAACTGTGGAATATTTTGTGAGAAAGCTATGCAGATGCCATTCTGGGAAAGCAATGACTGCAGTTTCTGGAAGAAACGTTCTCCTTTGTTGGTGTCAAGAGTGAAGACTCCTATCCACGTCCATCCAAAATGAAGAAGAAGTTGTATAACTCCAATGTATTGATGGTCCTCATTTGGGACCATGCAGTAAAGTGAAGATAGTTTAGTAGTCTGGAACTCTTCTTGGGCAAAAGAACCATAAGTCAACTAAACTAAAAAAAGGGAGAGCCATTATTCATGAGAAGCAAGGGGAAAATATGGGGGGAAATGATTGCTTTCTGGATGTAAATTGAATAAAGGTGTCCCTACAATGAAAATGTCTACAATTATGCATATATTATAGAAGATGAGCAATATAAGCAATGAAGTCTCAAAATGAAATATTTTCTCACCTGTGGAATACCCTTATGAGCCAAATTTAGCATCCTGATATAGAGTTCCAGAATGCTCATCCTCATGAACATCTGGAATATAGTTAAATCTGGGCAGAAGCAACCTAGAAGCAATTAAGAGGAGAAGCAATCTAGAATGAGGGACACATTTGCTAAATCAACCAATGGAAGAAGTTGTCTTCAAAGGTTTTGGTTCTCCTTCACTGAAGACTTTTAAAAAGAAACTGGAGAATCATTTATCTGAAATGGTATAAGGTCTCCTGCTCAAAAAGGGGGATGGATTAGAAGACCTTCAAGGTCCCTTCCAACTCTGTTATTCTATATTCTATGTTCTTTAGAGCTAGACTTATCAAACTACCTTCTGCTCTTCTTTGTAGCTGGCAGAATAAAATATTTAAGCATGAAAGAATATCCTTGAGATTCTGGAGAAATGGAAACAGTTAAGTATGTTCTCCCTAAGTTCTTTTTTTTAATGTACAGATCTCCAAAAAAGACCCAAGTGCACCAATCGTCCAACGATTCCAGAAAAAAACATTTGAGTTTTATACTAAACTATTTTTCTCAGACCCCAATAAAGACAGAGTAAGGAGAGATACTACCTGTTCTCAGATGGCAGTAAAAACACAATACCTGCCTGCTTAAGTAAGCTTAAGGTTGTTTTCTAATTTGTGTTTTCCATTTTAATTTTCCAATCTGTGATCATGCTGAAAGATTTTGATGTTTTAAACATTGCATCTCCTTGAGCCAATGCACTGCATTGTGGAATCAAATTACAGAAGGATTGCAAAGTGGACTTCCGTGAAGTCCTGCAGAAAGGCATGGCAAACATCTAATATCTAACATTCATGACAAAAGAAGTCAAAGTTTCTATCTCATCCCCTGCCCAAACTACCTGTGGAATTTTGTAGACATTTACACTTTCTGCCATATAAGATGATGTATCCGAGCCTAATCCTCCTATAATGGCCATGAGATTCTTCTGGCTATCACATTTGTAGTTAGGGACAAATCCCTGGGATTTGAAAAGCAGGTCCAGAGTGCTGCGGTAGGTCATCCTTAGATTGTGGTAACTATCATATATGTGAAACCCGAGAGTGATGTTAGGTAAGATCTGGGAATCTTCATTGATCTCCTTCACAGCAAAGGCCAAGGCAAGGACGTGCTGGTAGAATTTGGTTATGACACTGCAAATAGGTTAAATGCACTCATTGAAAAATGATTCTACAATTCTTGTAAGGTGGCAAGATTTCTATAAGAAGAAGACGCAGTTCTGTCTCTTGCTGAAGTAGATAGATGACAGGTTTTCTAAAATACTCAAAACTTAGTGCAGAATTTAAATATACTTTTTACACAGTCATTCTATGATTTGCAAGAGATGTGGGCTACAACAACATAGTAGCTTTTTTCAAGCTACCACTTTTATTTCCTATCCACATAACACAAAACTGAATATGAATAGATAATGTAGCCTTTTTTTTAAAAAAAGTATCTTAATCTCAGTAAATGTTCCTCAAGAAATTTCTTGCAGCAAAGTTTCATACATTTTACAAGAAAGACTTTAATGTAATATAAAGGAAATTATTCCTTCTTACACACACAAATACATCTGAAAGACAAACAGGGTTAGATAATATACAAAACCCAGCATTTTATATTCAAGCAGCTTTCGTTTATACAAGAAAGTTTTGGAGGATTCGGTTAAGATTGGAAACTGCATGGAAAGAAAAGCAAACCCTTACAGTGGTAAGCCATAACCTTTTAAAGATGGATGTTCCTTAAATGTAATTTCATAAAAGTGGTAAACAATGTGAGACACCATCCCACCAATAATAAGGCCACCTGGCTGGTACCACTCCTGTGGAACAAGGAAAGCATCCCTTGAAGGGCAGTTCAGAGTAACTACTTTGTTCATCAGGAATACCAGAAGGAGTAACTTCATGACTCTCTGCTCAGGTGGAAAATGTCTGGGTCTATCATTCAAAGAGATGTTCTGACAGATAAGACAGAAGGAAGAGAATTTGTGGAAGTGAATCTCAGAAAGTCAGCATTACCCCTTCCTGCCTCGCTATGGCTTTTGAAATACTTATATGGATTGTTTCTCACTTCTTATTCCCTTCTGCAGAACCTACTAGATTAATGAGTGATTACAGTAATTCATAATTACCATTGGACAATAGGCAATCTGCCAATTTTCTCTATATAGCTGATCATTCTTTTAGATGACATAATGCATGACTAAGATTGAACCTGTTTTGAAAACACCTGGAGAAATAGAATTGGACACTTAGACTTAGAATAACTTTATTGTCAACTTGAATGCATAGAATAGAATAGATTATGTTACATAGAATAGACTAGAATTCTTTATTGGACAAGTGTGATTGGACACACAAGGGATTTGTCTTTGGTGCATATGCGCTCAGTGTACATAAAAAGACAAGATACATTCGTCAAGAATCATAAGGCACAACACTTAATGATAGCCATAGGGTACAAATAAACAATCAGGAAACAATCTGTATCAAGATAAATTGTAAGGATACAAGCAACAAAGTCACAGTCCTGCAGTCATAAGTGGGGGGAGTTGGGTGATAGGAACGATGAGAAGACTAATAATATTAGTAATGCGGCCTTGTGTATAGTTCGACAGTGGTGAGGGAATTATTTGTTTAGCAGAGTGATGGGAGGGGGGATTGTACTTGTGGTGTGCAATGCTCAATAGCATCATTTTGAGGGTAAAAGTTGAAACAATTTATGTCCAGGACAATAACTGTGTTGGCTTTTTTGGCAGCTGCCACACAAGGCTGTCTCATATTTAAATGGTTGTCCACTAGGATTCCAAGATCCCTCTCCCAGTTACTGCTATCAGTCCAGTTGCAATTTGAAAAAGCACCTTTGAGTCACCAACAGTGACTCCTCTGCCATAGATTGTAGTAACCAGGGCTTCCAGCTACGCCACGCATGCCAGTTGCACCAAATTCTGCATCCTTTATATTATATGGAGCATTGTCGAAGGGCACAGACAGCACAAACAGTGCAGTATAGCATCCACTGTTGCATGGTCAGTCACTGCTTCTGCTTGTAGATCAGATGCCATATTGGCGTTCTCCATTGCTGCTCAGTTAAAAAATTCAAGGAGAGTTGGACTTAGTTCCGTTGTTGGCTTTAGCTCACTTCTTGGACTTAGTTCACAGCCCAAGGACCTGCTGATACAGTTCTACAGAGGAATTATTGAGTCTGTCATCTGTACCTCTACAACTGTCTGGTTTAGTGCTACAACCCTATAGGACAGACACAGACTTCAGAGGATAATGAGAACTGCAGAAAAAAAACAATTATTGCCAACCTGCCTTCCATTGACGACCTATATACTGCACGAGTCAAAAAAGGGGCTGTGAAAATATTTACAGACCCCTCACATCTGGACATAAATTGTTTCAACTCCTACCCTCAAAACGATGCTGTAGAGCACTGCACACCAAGACAACTAGACACAAGAACAGGTTTTTTCCTGAACACCATTACTCTGCTAAACAAATAATTCCCTCACCACCGATAAACCATTCGCTAAGGCTGCGTTGCTATTACTATTAGTCCTCTCATCACTCCTATCACCCATCTCCTCCCACTTATGACTGCAGGACTGTAATTGTATTGCTTGTATTCTTATGATTTATATTGCTATTGCTTATTTCTGATTGCTGATTTGTACCCTCTGACTGTCATTAAGGGTTGTACCTTATGATTCTTAGCAAATGTATCTTTTTATATCTTTTTACGTACACTGAGAGCATATGCACCAAAGACAAATTCCTTGTATGTCCTATCATAGTTGGCTATTCTATTCTATTCTATTCTATTCTAGTCCATTCCATTCTATTCTATTCTTATGCCTATGTAAGGCCTCTAAACTAAATCTTTTTTCACTCTTCCCTCTGGCTCTACTAGTCTTCTATAAAAATAAAATCACTCTTCATTATAGTTATTGGGCAGCAAACCCTTTGAACATAGAATGAGGCAGAAGCAAGAATACATTTCATTTCACTAAATTTCTCATATTAATATCTGATGACTGGTTGCCGTGGATATTGATTTATTAGGGACAGCTTTTTACTGTATTTATGCAATGCTTTAGGAGATGAAAGTACAAAAACCACAAATATGTCTCTGCAAACATTCGACTTTGAGTCAATATCTGAAATATCCTAATAGTAACAAAGAAAATTAGACTCACAAAGTCAAGCGCAATGGATGTGTTGAAAGGGAGAAAAGATTAAATTAAAGAATCTTGGAAAATGGTGAAAATAAAGCTGTATCACCATAATGGAATCATAATAAATCTTAATGATCATAAATATCCTACACAAATCTTTCTTTGAGATAAGTTAAAATATTCCTACAACTTTATATATGTTTCCTGTAAATAGTAGTCTTTCTATTCCTTTTTTTGGGGGGGGGATTTCTTTGAGCCAGAAATATAACATGCTATTTTCTCTTTGTGAGTTGCTCCCTGTGGTTGAGGTCAGGCCGCAAAACAATGATGTAGCATTTTGGGAGGAATATGCATCCCAGGAAAGCAGCGCTGGAGGCCAAGATGGAGAAGACCTCCACAGCTACCATGGCTTTTCCTTTTGTGCTCAGATAGGCTGGAAAGAAGGAGATCCACACACTGCAAAAGGCCAACATGCTGAAGGTGATGAACTTGGCTTCGTTAAAGCTGTCGGGTAATTTACGGGCAAGGAAAGCCACAATGAAGCTGGCAATGGCCAAGATACCCATGTAGCCCAAGACACAGTAGAAGAAGAAAGCTGACCCTTCATTGCACTGCAAAATCATTTCTTGAGATTGTGAGTGCATGTCTAATTCAGGGAATGGGGGAGATGCTGACAACGAAATTATACAAATACATATATGAATGAGAGAACAAGAAAGGACAATAGAAAAGGCCAATCTTTTCCCCTCCCATCTCCTCATCTGAGAACCAGGTTTAGTGGCCATGAAAGCCACAACCACAGTGATAGTTTTGGCCAGTACATAAGAAATGGCCACTGAAAAAGTGATGCCAAAAGTTGGTTGTCGGAGAAGGCAGGTCACTTTGCCAGGCTGGCTGAGAAAGAACAAAGAGGAGAGAAAACAGAGCACAAGAGAGACAAGGAGAGTGTAGGTGAGGGATCGGTTGTTTGCTTTCACAATGGGAGTGTCCTTGTCGTTAATAAATGTTCCAAGTACCCAAGAGGTCAAGAAGAAGAAACCAAGAGCTGCTGAGGCTAAAGCAATCCCTAAGGTTTCTTCAACGGTTATAAAGACCAGCGGTTTCAGGATAAAGCCTTTCTTTTCTTTATTTGGATAATGACCTTCTAAACATTCAAAACAGTCATCCGTATCTGGAAGGAAAATCAAGGGATTTGTCATCTAGGCATTCCCTAGCATTCAAATTACTTTCTAAACGGGTGCCAGTTGTTATTCCTTTGAGTTCTTCCCACTGGTTACCAGATGGATCATATTTCTATGAAAATTCAGTTCAAAGCAGAAATGGAAGGAAATACAACCCTTTGTGTCATTTTAAATTTTATTGCAATGTAGGCCATTTGGACTTTCCCCATTTTTTTCCCAAAACATGGAGAAGAAAACTCTGGGGATATATTTAAATCTCTAGTAACAGAGTGTATTGACCTGAACAACAGATTGTGAGTCACAGCTATAAAAATGAATATTCATCTTGAAGATGTACAAATATTAGTTATTTGCACAATAAGATAGGGTATTACAGCCTGCTTAACTTTACTTACATTATTTATTTATTATATGGTGATACATTAGCCAGGAGACAATAATGCTGATACAGGGTAGTACTTTGGCTGCCTAAGATTGCTAGCTCTGTTTGTCTATGACGATTCTCAGTCACCCAGGTCGTAGTTGTCCCAAAGGTGCTTTTTCAAGAGGCAACTGGACTTTCTTCTTTTTTTCTTTGAATATATTTCACTTCTCCTCCAAGAAGTTTCTTTAGCTCTGACTGCATAGTGGGGAATGGAAGGAGTTATATTCTTTGGAGACAGCTGGTCATTAAAAATCACCTTTGGGACAACCATGATCTGGATAACTGAGAACATCCAATGACATTTAGCTGTTGTGGCCCAGCAGGATCCGGTTGAGCTGCTGATGGACTCAGATAGTGAGGAACCATATGAGTATGCCCTGGATGATGTGGAGGACCCTGTGCAGGGTTCAGACTCAGAGCAGGGACCAGAGAGGCTGGTTGGCCAACAGGAGGTGCCCGAGGCATGGAGCAGTGGGGAGGATCAAAGGCAGTTTGTCCCCGATGCTAGATTGAGAAGGGCTGAGAAACGAAAGCAGCAACTCAGTAGGCAGACTCACAGAAGATGATTAAGCACAGGTGGATGTGGATTAGCCCCTCGCAAGAGAGATTATAGGTGAGGCATTGGGAGGGGACATTTGCAGGAAACAACCGTTCAAATTAGTAGTTAAGAAAATCTATGTATTCTAGCTGTGTCTGCTCATTTGGACTATCTGTGTTACTTCATTTGAATTATCTGGGTTGCTCTATTGAACGTGAGTTGTCTGGGCCCTCAGCCAAAGGATTTGTTATCTCGGTAATTAAACAGTGGCAAACAGCCAAGCCTGTGTTCTGGTTTATTCACAGGCACTGAGAGCGGGGTCAGAACATTTAGCTATGCAGTTTGGGATGATCATCCTTCAAATGGTGTGGGAGTATGAACACATTTCCAGCAAAATGTTGCAGATGACAGGGACCATTTGTGCTTCAGTTTGAGAAGCAGACAACAGAGACTCATCCCCAACAGCCTGAAGGGGACACAGGTCAGAAAGGAAGACAGTTGCAGAAAGCACAGCTCCATACACACAGTCCTTTCAGCAGCTCCAAGAAGACTCGATACCAATTTGCACTAGTCAGGTGACCCTGAGGACACAAGCCAAACCTTCAAGTGTCCTCAACAACTCTCTAAAAGAATGCAAATGACCAGCTGTCTCCAAAGAATATAAATCCTTCCATTCCGCACCATCCAGTCAGAGCTATCCTTCCATCCCCCAACATCCAGTCAGAGTTGAAGAAGCTTCTCGGATGAGAAGTGAAACATCTTCAAAGGGGGGCAAGCTAGCTCTGCACCAGAAAGGAAGTGGAATGGCTCTCCTGCAGATATGCGGCCCATCCCTCCAGCATAGCTGCCTCGCAAATGAGCATCATGAATGGGAAGTGCAGTGCCAGCAGGATTCTAACCGCCCACATGAAGTGCCAGCTCGTCTTCCCACTGAAGTGGTACCTATTTATCTACTTGCATATAGCATGCTTTTGAACTGCTAGATCGGCAGAAGCGGAGACAAGTGACGGAAGCTCACCACACCACACAGTCACTGGTGGGATTCAAAATTTTTTACGATTGGTTCTGTGGGCGTGGCTTTGTGGGTGTGGCGGGGGAAGGATACTGCAAAATACCCACTCTCAAAATTTCCGCTACCGGTTCTCCAGAACCTGTCAGAACTGGCTGAATTCTGCACAAAGTGCTAGGACTCAAAGCATTGGAGTTTAATTACCTTCTCCAGCGTTATTCAGCCATTGAACCACTGCTCCTCTTCGTTTGCTTAAATCAACCTATGAAAACTTCCTGGAATGTCTAACCTACCCTTTTGATTTGAAATCTTCCCTTCTGGACATGGAACACAATCATAGCAACAAATTTTTTTTTCTTCAGCCTCCTTCTTCCAGTATCCAGGGGAGCAATAGTCATTGCACAGAGAAATTGGAAGTACCTGGTGATACAAATAAAAGGTATTTTGCGAAGGAAGATTTTTCAAAAAAATAATATTAATGCTAAGGGATCCAATCTGATTCAGTAACTGGGACCAAAGGTTGACCAGTGACCGACTTAGAGTAGATTCTTCAACATTATCCTGGGACACCTTCATTCATGAGTTATTAATCAATGTCTTTAATTGGGGGAAAGAATTCTTCACTTCTCAAAGGGCTACTGAATATTATCTAGCTGGATTTATATTATACATTAAAAGTTGTAGAAATGACAATGATGAGGCAAAGGGCCTGTTTGAAAAGGCAAGGTGAGTGGATTAATATGCAAGATGACCATGCTATGGAAATAAGGCAATGTCCATAATCTGAAAGATAACTGCAACCCAAAACCGAACCCTTTTACATTGTAAGGTCATTTTGTCAATTTCATGAATGCTTGATCATGGGCCACATTTGCTCATTGTATTCCATTTTTTTCTGACAAACATAAAAATTAGATTTCTAAAGAGGCTTTGGTCAGTATGATTTAAGAGGCCAAGGCCTCTATTTGCAATCATAATAGCTCAAGATATAGTCCATTAAGTGAGTCCCTGCCTGATTAAAAGCTGGGTGCCAGACAATCAGATCTTCATCAATGAATAATTCTTTGCCTGTTGGAGAACTCGGATCTATTACTCCAACTCTCACTCTTTGAAAAGATTGATTGGGAAATATGATGAGGTTGATAATATCAAATCCACCCATTACTTCCCCATTTAAATTAAAAAAAAGTTTTTGCACACTGCAGGCCTCCCAAACCCTCTGCACACCTCATTTTTTGCAAAAAAGGGGGGGCATGCAGAGGTTTTGGGATGCTTCTAGGGGCTGGAGGGCAAAAACGGCCCATTTTTTGCTTTTTTTTTTGTCTCCCCAGCCCTCAGGAGCACTTTGCAGGCCTCCCAAACCCTCTGCACGTCCACTTTTGCAAACGGGGCTGGGTTTCATTAGGCCAAAAATGCTGTATTCAGTGTATAAGACTCACCTAGGTTTTTACCCTCTTTTGGGGGGGGGGGGTGAGATGTGCCTTATACTCTGAAAAATATGGTAAGTCATTTGGTTGAACAAATCTTTCTTCTTCTTCTATGATTGGCGTTGCAGTTTTCTAAAACAACTGATAAGTATTATACCTCAAGGTCTACAAGGTCTTACAAATCTCATACAAATTTGTATTTATATTTATTATTTTCCTAAACATGTACAAGATACCAGGTACAAATATAAACATGGATATAAATGAAAGAAATGAATAAAAATAGATAGGGAGAGTAGGACAGGGGCATTAGGCATGCTCATGTGCTTATGTACACCCCCTTTACAGACCTCTTAGGAATGGGATAAGGCCCAGGTAGACAGTTTAAGGTTGAAGCTGTGGAGGTTTGAGGATGTAACAACGGAGTCTAGTAGAGCATTCCAAGCATTGACCACTCTGTTGCTGAAGTCATATTTTCTGCATTTAAGTTTGTAATGGTTTACCTTGAGTTTGTATCAATAGTTTGCCTGTGTATTATTGAGGTTGAAGCTGAAGCTTTACTTGACAAGTAAAATGTTGTAGCAGACAATTCTGTGTACTGTGCTTAGATTATACTGCCAGCGACACAGTTCCAGATTGCCCAAGCCCAAAATGTCAAGCCTGGTGGCATAAGGTATTCTTTTCTGAGTAGAGGAGTGGAGGACTCTTCTCATGAAATACCTCTGGACTCACTCAATTGTATTAATATCTGATACACAGTGTGGATTGCAGGCAGATGAGCTGTATTTGAGAATTGGTCTGGCAAAGGTTTTATATGCCTTAGTTAGTTAATACATTGTTACCAGAAAAGAAGCTTCACACAATTAGATTAACAATTCTTAATGCCTTTTTTTGAATGCTGTTACAGTGTTAGTATCTGATTCTATACTACATACATACATACATACATTATACATACATACATACATACATACATACATACATACATACATACATACATATGATATTAAAACAGTGTTAATATCTGATTCTCAGTAATTATGCGATAACAACAAGGCACAGAAATTTTCTACTCATCTTCTCCGTACTGACCTGTGGAACTTTGTAGAAATCTATAACTTCAGCTATGTTAGATGATGTATCAGAACCTAATCCTCCAATGATGGCCATGAGATTCTTCTGGCGATCACATTTGTAGTTAGGGACAAAGTCCTGGGATTTGAAAAGGAGATCCAGAGTAGTGCAATAAGTCATCCATGGATTGTGGTAACTATCATAGATGTGGAACCCAAGAGTGATGTTAGGTAAGATCTGGGGGTCCTCATTGATCTCCTTCATAGCAAAGGCCAAGGCAAGGACATGTTGGTAGAATTTGGTTATTACACTGAAAATAGATTGAGCACACCTTTTCAAAATAATGATAATTTATAATTTTGCAAATTATTTTAAGATGGTCATTACATAACTGACCACTGAAAACCTATTTCTTATTGTAGGATTAGTTAACTAGTCAGTCCAAATATCAGTCCAAATATACTTTGAACACAATTTATTTCCTTTAATATTTTTCCAGAAAGGTTATCATTATAAAACATACTATGTTAATTTCTGAAATTTTAACTTCCGTGTTTAGTTTAAACTAGAATGCTGTGGCTTTGTTATTTTCTCAGTTGATTTAGTTTTCTAGGAAATTTACTGAATTAGAAAGATTATGGGTGAGATTTTTCTCTAAACCCAAACATCTTGCTCATCTGAATATTCTCAGTTCTGAAGGAATGCTCCATGAATGCTCATAATTTTAAGTTCCCCCAGAGTCAATATCTAAGGTGGGTCTCCACTTTGGCTGCAGCAGGTAGAAATACTAAAACACCTTTACTCTATCCTACCATTCCAGGAGGAATCTCAAACTAAGGAAAAATTTCCTAACAGTGAAAACAATGAACCAGTGGAATATCTTGCCTTCAGAAGTAGTAGGTGCCCCATCATTGGAGGCTTTCAAGAAGAGCTGGACAACCATTTATCTGAAATGGTATAGTCTTGTTTGAGCAGAGCGTAGGACTAGACCACCAAGGTTCCTTCCAATTCTGTAGTTCTGTGTTCTAAATATGTCACAAAATAGTATAGGTGAAGGCCATGTCTAGTGAAAAGAACTAGGGGAGATACAATAGGAGAGTTCCACTATTTGAAAGGCCACCACAAAATCGATTGATCTGTCTATTGATCTGCCTCCCCAATTCCTCTCCTAAATCTTTGTCTCTAACTTCATCTGTTTCTTGACCGTTCAATTTAACTGCTTTTTAAGGGAGACATTCCTAATGATGTGCTATAAACATGCACTAAGCACCTTTAATTTACTTACCCAAGACCTGGAAATCCAACAAGACCAGTCTGCTCTACCTAAGAATGTTTTATTCCGAATAGCCAATCCCCCACCCACCCACCCTTTTTTTTATACAAACCAGCAAGATACTTACACCACATAACTGTTTTCAAATTCCAAAGAAACTAACTTTAGTACACTTCCGGTCTCTCCCCATAGTAGTTTTGGAGAGTTGATGAAATTATGTCCCTATGGAAAAGCTGTTCTTGAACCTAAGTTGACATGCTACTCAGGGGTGATATTCACTTACTTACCCTACCTGTTCACAAATGTGCACCCCCATCCATGCATGGGCCCGGCCTTCCATGAATGCGCTTTGCTCAAAAAAGTCCTTAAATAGGATGACATAGAGCCAAAGTGGTGGGCCAGTCCGCTATTTCTGCTAGTGGTTTCAGCAAACCAGTCCGAACCGGCTGAATATCACCTCTGATCCTACTATATACTGTATATAAGGGCATTATAATTCCAGGAAAATCTCTTCTTTTTATTATAAACATCTTATCAGATCAGCATGATGCAGTCTCCATGAACGTAGCTAAATTGTGTTCTGCTGCATTTTAAATTAGACAGAATGTTATTAGTCACCACCGATTGTAATATACACATGCTTACATGCCTACCACACAAAGAGCACATAAACTTTGCTTAATTGCTTTTTCTTAACTGCTGCTTGTTGTTTAATTGAGGTCTCAACAGAATAATGTAGCATTTGGGGAAAAAGATACAAGACAGCAATCCACCACTGGATGCCAGGATAGAGAAGATCTCCACAGCCACCATATACTTCCCCTTTGTGCTCAGATAAGTAGGGACAAAAGTCAACCAAACACTACAAAACACCAGCATGCTGAAGGTGATGAACTTGGCTTCATTGAAAGCATCTGGCAACTTCCTGGCAAAAAAAGCCACCATGAAACTCACGATGGCTAGAAATCCCAAGTAGCCCAAGACAAGATAAAACATGACAGAAGATCCCATATTACATTCTGCTATGATTTCACTGGTGAGGGAGTCCATATCCAAATTTGGGAAAGGAAGGGAGGTTGCCATCCACCAAGAACAAATACTTGCTTGAACAAAGGTGCAGGAAATAACAATGGAACTGGCCAGTTTTCTCCCCAACCATTTCCTCATGTTGGATCCAGGTTTGGTGGCCATGAAAGCTACAACTACGGTGATGGTTTTAGCTAATACACAGGAAACGGCCACCGCAAAGATGATGCCAAAAGCAGTTTGGCAAAGAAAGCAAGTGGTCTTGTTAGGTTGTCCAAAAAACAGCAAAGGTGAAAGGAAGCAAAGGAGGAGGGACAGAAGGAGTGTAAATGTCAGTTCCCGGTTGTTGGCTTTGACAATTGGGGTGTCTTGGTGCTTAACAAAGGTCCTAAGGATAAAAGCTGTAGTTATAAATAGGCTGATCCCAACCAAGGCTAAACTCATCCCTAATGGTTCTTTGTGGGACAGATAGTTTAAAGTCTTGACAAAGCATCGATCTTGCTCCTTGCTCGGATATTGATCTTTTGGACATGGAAAACAGTCAACCATATCTGGAAATTGAAAAAAAGAAATTAAAAAATTGACCATGTGTGTTCACGGCACATTTCCATATTCTATTTAATCTAAACCCTGCCTGTTAAACATTGTTGTGTTATCCTAAGTCTTAACTTGTATGCTATCAGTATTTAACCAAACCCTTAGCAAGTATACGATTAACTACTATTTGATGCCTTTAGAGTTTATAGAGTATATTCTTCCTTTGAAAAGAAGGTTTGAGGAGGTTCTTGTTGTTATCTGAGCTTGGTTGCAGATGTTTCATTATCGAAGCTACAATGTCATTTATTGAAAAGAAAGTTTGTCCAAAGAGCCATAGCTGGAAACGGAGCTTGGGAGCCCATTTTTGCTGGGCCATCAGAGGCACCCCCAATACAAGTAGCATCAAGCTGGCCATAACCCCCCCCCCAGCCCCCGTGAGGTCAAACACAACCCTGATGCAGTCTTTAATGAAATCGAGGTTGACACTCTTGCTATAGACCTATATTGTTCTGGCCTAGGCTTCCCAAGGGCATGAAGCAAACTCCTTGCCCCGACAAAAAACCCTTTTATTAATTTACTGGGGATTATTCTCACTCACATCTGACAAAGTCTTTCAAGGGAGGATTTACAGCAACAGACCTTATCTGGCTTGGAGAGCTGCCAGGCCGAGATCTGCAGAACTTGGCAAGGAGTCTTGGAGAGTCACAAACCAATGAGACGAACTAATCGTTTCCTGCAAACTCCACTCCCCTTTTGCTCCTCTTTTATTTCCTCTGGGAGGGGCCATTCATCATCCACCTGTGGCCTTACTCCTAAGTCAACCCCTGGTATTTAACCAAACCTTGAGCAAGTATAAGATTAAAACTAATTTTGTGCCTTTAGAGTTTATAGAATATACTAGCCAATAACCTGGCATTGGCCAGGTATTTATTTATAGGGGGAAAACATCCAGACCAAATGTAATTTCTAATGTTGGATTTTCCCCCTTACCAGAGGGAGCCCCCTTGTGGAGTACTGTGAAATTGTTACCATGGGGACTCCGCTGTGCTGTACAATAGAAGCCATTTTACAGCAGTACGGTAGAAGCCATTTTAAGGCACAAGAGTATGTATCTTATCCAGAGAGTACGTCATCTGTGTGCCAAGTTTGAGTTGGTTACAATAAGAAGGATGTGTGGTAAACATCAAACGAAATGCTGAATGAATCTGGACTGGATATGAAAGTGAGTGAGCCATAGGTAAAAGATGGTTTGATGATAGACATGGGTTCCAATCAGGGGTGGGATTCAGCCAGTTTGGACCACTTCAGGCGAATGGGATGTTAATTTTAATCTGATTCGCCGAACTGGTAGTTGAAAGGACCAACTGACCCCCCTGAACCCTGCCCCAGCCCATCCCCTTTTGGGTGCCAGATAAGTGCAAGGCCTGTGTGGAGGCTCTGGGAGAGTGAAAAATGGGTCTAGAAGTACTGGAAGTATGGAAATGGACCTGTTTCCTGCCTCCAGAGAGCTTCGGGAGCCCGGGGAGGCATTTTTCGCCCTCCTGGAGGCTTAAGGAAAGCCTCCAGAGCCTGGGGAGGGCAAAAATCCCCCTCTGCAGTTGTGCAGAAAGCCAACTAGGCCACACACCCATGGCCACACCCACCCAGCAACCAGGAAGAGAACCAGTTGCTAAAAAAATTTCAATTCCATCCCTGGTTCAAATCACAGAAGAAATATAGGAAGGAAGTGTGAAGAAGAAGTGATAACAGACCTCTGGATCGAACCAGAGCTCTGTTATCGGCTGAAGAGGCCTTTCCTAAAGGCCTTTTCTGAGGGTCTCTGTAGCCTACGTATAACCAAGCTCTGGATCGATGCAGAGGTCTGTTATCAACTACAGAACAGTGGTGAAATTCATTTTTTTTACTACCAGTTTTGTGGGCGTGGCTTGGTAGGCATGGGAGGGGAAGGACACTGAAAAATCCCCATTCCCACCCCACTCCTAGGGAAAGTATACTTCAAAATCCCCTTTCCCTCCCCACTCCAAGGGAAGGATACTGTAAAATCCCATTCCCTCCCCACTCCAGGAGAAGGATACTGCAAAATTCCCATTCCCTCCCCACTCCAGGGGAAGGATACTGCAAAATCCACATTCCCTCCCCACTTCTGGGAGAAGGATACTGCAAAATTCCCATTCCCTCCCCACTCCTGGGAGAAGGCTACTGCAAAATCCTCATTCCCTCTCCACTCCTGGTGGAAGGATATTGCAAAATTTCTATTCCTACTCCACTCCAGGGAAAGGATTCTGCAAAATCCCCATTCCCTCACCACTCCTAGGGGAAGGATACTGTAAAATCTCCATTCCCACCCCACTCCAGGGGAAGGATATTACAAAATACCTGGATACTGCAAAATCCCCATTCTCTCTCTACTCCTGGGGGAAGGATATTGCAAAATCTCTATTCCCACCCCACCTGGGGCCAGTCAGAGGTAGTATTTGCTGGTTCTCTGAATTACTCAAAATTTCCGCCACCAGTTTTCCAGAACCTGTCAGAAACTGCTGAATTTCACCTCTGCTACAGAGGCCTTCAAAAAAGCCAGACAAAGAAGTTCCTGAAGGTCTCTGATAGTGAAAAAGAGACCAGAGGTGATGCGCGTAAGTGAGGTGAGTCAGTGGATGACACCCCCTCCTCCGAAAATAAGGCCAGGTACCTTTCTTGGTGGCCCCAAAAATACAAAACAGGGTCTTATTTTCAGAAAAACATGGGTAACACATTTTGCATATGTTTGTCTGCATTAATGCATGATGGAATATTTTTTGTGCTATATTACCTACCTATTTGGCGTGAAATCTTCCCTTTTGGGCAGGGAGCACAATCGTAGCAACAGAATTTCTCCCCTTCCTTCTTTTTCTTTTGGTATCCAGGCTGGCAAGGATCATTACACAGAGAAAAGGGCAGAACCTGTCCATAAATGTGAAAATAATAGGATAGGAAAACTAGTTTTCTTCATCATATAGTATATTAAAAAAAACAAGTCTGTATTGATTCATATGGATAAATATGTGCATACAGTAGATTAGCAAGGATTTCTTGAGACTGGTTGGGGAGAATTTGAAGGATCAAAAACTTGATTCCCAAGTTGTCAGGCCTGTAATTCTGTTCCTTTTAGGATCTTTGGCCTGCCACATAATTAAAACATACATATTATGCTGTTTCATTGGTATAGTAGTTGGGAGGAGGGAATAGAAAGGAGTAGGATTGTGGAATGTATTGTTATGGATTTCTTAGAAGCTCAAGGTCGTCTTTTGTCTCCGCACCTCGACACCTGGCCGGAAGAAGAAGGGTGTACATGCCAGCGTGGAAGATGAAGATTGGACCATGTGATGAATTATGGGGTGTGGGGATAGATGATGAACTTTTAACTTGGGAAATTCACCGGATGTACCTTAGAGTTGAAATTTCAACAGCATAATGCCAACATGCCTGTCTTATTAAATTGGAGTTTTAAGGACTACTTTGCCTTGGACAATGATTTAATTCTGCATGATATTTGGAACGCTGACATTATTTCAACTCTCCCTTAAAAAATTTTTCTTTCATCGGGGTACTGAATCCCAGCTCTGACCCAACCCTGGGCAGGACGAAATTTCAGTGAAGATGGAGGAAGGAAAGAATGCAGCAGAGAAAGCTAAGGATGATGGATCGCTTATTTTTGTCGAAACCATCTATGCACCTTCTAAAGAAATAGTTCAACAGGCAGAGGCGAAGCAAAGGGAGCTTCAGCAGGGCGCCCGGCGAAAGGAACCGAAACCAAGATTTCCCTCACAGACGGAGTTTGATCTGCGGGAGGAAGTTTCGGGATTTATTGCTTCTCAGGAATGCCTGCTGGAAGGAGGGGGGCCCCCCAAGGGAACTCTGACAGACGGCTGGAGCATGGGGAGAAGAGCAAATGAATGGAGATCTCAGTCGCTATCACGCAGCCAGTCTTTGATGGGCCTTCCGGACCAATTCCGACGCCTAAATGTGAGTGAACAAAAACCCCTGGGGCCCCCAGAACCACCCGGGTGGAGCCTAGCAAAGCCCACATTATCCTTTCCCAGCAGAGAAACTGCTGCGCAGTGGAGCGGAGACCTTGGGTCTTTCCACACAGCCATCAGCGAATCAGCACCCCCCCCTCCTGGAGGAAAAAAAAATTGGGAAGTAAAACTTAACCAGCCGAAAGGGGCCTGGAACACTTTCACCTCCCCCCCTCTGCAAAGCGATGGCTCTGGACCTATCAATCAAGCCAATTCAGGTTGGGCTTTCTTCCCGGGTCATGGATGGGCTCAATGCCAGTGGACGCCTGCCCCTTCCCAACCAATGGCGCCACCCCAAATAGCTGCTCAGAGGCAGAGCCAGGGAATGGGACCACCACAGGGCCCAGCCCCCCCACCAATGCCTCAGCAGGCTTTTGCCCAACCGATGGGTGTGGCCCCACAAAGAAGCTTACCACCCCAAGCAGCAGGCCAACAGGTTGCTCCGGTTCAACCACCAGCACCCCCTCCTCCTCCCACACCCCCCCGGTTCCGTGCAACCTATGATGGCAGCCGAGACAAACTAGCTTACTTTATGAATCGAGTGTTGGCGTACGTTGACCAAGTAGGACCACAATACCTGACGGATCGAGAACTGATCCAAGAAATAGCAGAGGGGATGAATGAAGGAGAGGCAGCACAATGGATAGCGGAACTCCATGAAGAAGCAGCTCCTGAGTTAGATGACATAACGGGGTTCATCCAACTGATGCGGGCCCGATTTTACGATGTGGCCCAACAGGTAGATGCTGAAGACCAGATCCAGGAATTACGACAGGGGGGTCGGCCGGTCAAAGAATTAGTTTGGGAATTCCGGAGAATAGCTGGAAGACTACGTTACTGGCCAGAGAGACTATTGGTCTATACGTTCAAAAAGGCCTTAGATCCCAAACTGAAACAAGCTTGTGCCGTAAGGGGGACCCCAGATCGTATCCAAGAATGGTACACCACTGCAATCATACTGGACCACGAGATTAACACCTATCCAAAGCCTGGTACCAGAACCCCTGAAAAAAAAACGTTAGCCCACCGAATGCAGAGGCAGCAAACTGAAAAGCTCCCGCCAACCCCTCGTTCCTGGGGCCCCAAAATAAAGTGCTACCGTTGTGGTCAGCTTGGCCACCGGGCATCTACATGCTGGGCTCCAGCCCCAGTTCCACAACCACGCCAACCACCTGCCAGCACAGTCAAGAAAACCCCCAGAAAACCACCAGAAAAAAGTCGTCTGGCACAACAGCCAGCAGGGGCAGAGAGCGGAGCCACTGAAAACGCCCGGGACACTTCAGAGGAGGAAGAGGAAGGAAACCCAGAAGACGACCCAATGGTGAGTGCACCTATCCACCCCTTCCAAATAAAAGCCAAACTCCAAATACCGAAAAGGGGGGTAGAAGGGGAAGTTGGGGTGATTATAGATACCGGCTGCACCCAATGCTTAATCAGCATGTCAATAGTGGAGCAACTAGGTATACGCACCAGACCCCTGAAACAACCCATTCCGTTTGAGCAAGTGGATGGAACCCTAATTGGGGGAGCTCTGGCTACAAAGATCACTGAGTTAGTAAAACTGGTGATAGGCCGCCACTATGAGTTCCTCAGATTCATCGTGGCCCCTGGAATGCAGGAGTCAGTTATCCTAGGGCTTGCATGGTTGGACAAGTGGGAACCTACCATAAAGTGGGAGGATGGCGTTAGAAAGGTGACTATTGGACTTGGGCCGTTACCACCAGTGGAACCAAAGGGCCACCCAGGAACATTGGAACCTAACAGCCCAACCCATCCAGAACCTGCAGCAACCGCAGCAGACACTAAACTTCCGGGAATCCAACGAGTCCCAAAGATCTATTGGGATCTGGCGGAGGTGTTCAGTGAGGAAGACGGAAACTACCTTCCACCTCACCGCGCCACAGATTGTGCCATAGAGTTCAAACCTGGGGTAACCTTACCAAAGCCCAAAATGTACTCTATGACGCCTAAAGAGATGATAGAATTGAGGAAGTACATCGACACCAATTTGAAAAGAGGGTTTATTGAACCAGCAAAATCAAAAGTAGCGGCCCCAGTGCTCTTCAGGGAAAAGAAAGATGGGGGGGTTCGCCTCTGTGTGGACTTACGAGCTTTGAATGCGGTATGCGAAAAGAATACCTATCCCCTCCCTCTCATGAAAGATATGTTGAACCACTTGGCTAAGGGCAAGATTTTCACCAAGCTGGATTTGAGAGAGGCGTATTACCGTATACGAATCCGGAAAGGGGATGAGTGGAAGACCGCTTTTAATACTCCCTTAGGCAGCTTCCAATATAAAGTCATGCCTTTCGGACTACAAGGAGCACCCGCAGTATTCATGCAGTACATAAATGAAGTGCTACACGACCACCTGTACCGCGGAGTACTCGTTTATTTAGATGACATCTTGATCTTCTCTGAGACCATGGAAGAACATGTGAAACTGGTACGGCAAGTCCTGAAAAAACTTCTAGCTGCCAAACTTTATGCAAAATTGTCAAAGTGTGAATTCCACAAGACCTCGCTAGATTATCCGGGATATCGTATCTCCAATGAAGGAGTAGAAATGGACCCAGAAAAAGTGAAAGCGGTGTTAGATTGGAAACCTCCAAGCACTCGCAAACAATTACAAAGCTTCCTTGGATTTGCAAACTTTTATAGGCAGTTTATTCCAACCTTTGCTGAAATTGCCCTACCATTGACTGACCTATTAAGAACGGGGCCTTCCCCTACTAAACCAAAAGCAAACCAACCATTAAGATGGACAATTGACTGTCAAAAGGCTTTTGAGAAATTAAAACGGCTCTTTGCCCAAGAACCTATATTGCAACACCCCGATCCAGAGCGACCTTTCATAATCCAAACGGATGCCAGTGATGTCGCGATAGCCGCGGTGCTACTACAAAAGAATAAGGAAGGCCACCTCTTACCATGCGCTTACATCTCCAAAAAACTCACCACTACGGAAAGAAGGTGGCCCATTTGGGAGAAGGAGGCATTCGCGATCAGGTGGAGCATGCTCACCTGGAGGCATCTCCTGGAAGGGGGGGATATACCGTTCAAGGTATGGACTGATCATAAAAACCTCGAAACTCTCCTTGCCCATCGAAAGTTATCCCCCAAACAGGTCCGTTGGGCCCAATATTTCCAAAGGTTCAAATTTGAAATTAAACACATCCCCGCAGGGAAGAACTTGTTAGCAGATGCACTGTCGAGAAAACCCCAGTTTGACAGTAAGAAGGAAGAAATTTTCCACCCCATCATATCTTCTTCTCACCAAAAGGCAGCTCAAGTCACCAGTCGAAGCCAAGATAAACTGAGAACCGAACTGAAAGCAGCCCTCCAGACAGACCCATGGTTCAACAACAACAAAGACATCCTAACGATTAATGATGGCGTAGCCTGGAAGGGATCCAAACTGTACGTCCCTGCAGAAATGAGATTGCAAGTGCTACAGCGGAGTCATGATGCGAAACTAGGAGGTCATTTCGGATTCCTGAAAACTCTCCACCTCGCTAGACGTCAATTTTGGTGGCCAAAGATGAGGTCGGAGGTGGAAGATTATGTAAAAAGCTGTGCTACTTGTGCAACAATGAAAACCCGTCCGGGAAAGCCCCCTGGACTACTACAACAAGTGGCCAACCCTAGCCGACCATGGGAAGAGATAGCAATGGACTTCATTGTCGAACTTCCAGATAGCAGTGGTAATAAAGTAATCTGGACAGTTATTGATTTGTTTTCCAAGCAAGCACACTTTATCGCTTGTTCAAGCCTACCATCCGCAAAGAAATTAGCGAAAATGTTTGTGAAACACATTTATCGCCTACATGGAGTTCCAAAAAGGATCATTTCAGATCGCGGAGTTCAATTCACCGCCAAGTTCTGGAGAGAATTCCTAAAATCGATCGGGTCCACGCAGGGACTCAGCTCAGCATTTCATCCCAGCACAAATGGGGCAGCAGAGAGGGCCAATGCGATGGTGGAACAGTACATCCGGTGTTATGTGGACTATCAGCAAGACAATTGGTCGGACTTGCTACCTTTCGCTGAAGTAGCATATAATAATACGGTTCACAGCAGTACCGGATTAACTCCTTTCCAGATTACCAGTGGCATGGAATTCGTTCCCATGCCTGAACTACCTAAGGAACCTCCCTCATCCATGTCCCTGAATGAATGGCTGGAGGCACTAAAGAAGGGATGGGAGAATACCAAAAAGGCACTAACAGATGCGGCAGAAGCATACAAGAAGCAAGCTGATAAACATCGTTCCCTACAACCCCCCTTTCGAGTGGGGGACAAAGTTTTTTTGTCTACTAAATACATAAGATTAAAGATGCCTAGTAAGAAATTAGGTCCAAAATTTCTAGGTCCTTTCCCAATAGAAAAGATAATTAACCCAGTTACAGTTCGACTCAGCCTACCTAGACTCTTAGGGAAAATTTACCCGGTATTCCATTGTAGCTTATTGAAGCCGGTAAGGGAGTCTAGCACGAGACCATCCACCCAAACTCCACCTCCTCCCGTAGTGGTAGAAGGGGAAACACATTATGAAGTGAAAAAAATATTAGATTCCAGGCTGTATAGAGGTCGTTTACAATATTTAGTGCATTGGAAGGGATACCCTTTGTCAGAAGCTACGTGGGTGAAAAGTTGGGATCTGAAAGCAGATAAATTAGTGAAGCAATTCCATGAGAAATTCCCTGATAAGCCAAAGGGTCCCCCTGGGGGAGGAAGAGGTGGTTAAATTTTAATAGTTAACATTTATGTTACTCTCTTTTCAGGAAACGTTTTTCTCTTGAGGAGAGGCCGCCTGTCAGGCCTGTAATTCTGTTCCTTTTAGGATCTTTGGCCTGCCACATAATTAAAACATATATATTATGCTGTTTCATTGGTATAGTAGTTGGGAGGAGGGAATAGAAAGGAGTAGGATTGTGGAATGTATTGTTATGGATTTCTTAGAAGCTCAAGGTCGTCTTTTGTCTCCGCACCTCGACACCTGGCCGGAAGAAGAAGGGTGTACATGCCAGCGTGGAAGATGAAGATTGGACCATGTGATGAATTATGGGGTGTGGGGATAGATGATGAACTTTTAACTTGGGAAATTCACCGGATGTACCTTAGAGTTGAAATTTCAACAGCATAATGCCAACATGCCTGTCTTATTAAATTGGAGTTTTAAGGACTACTTTGCCTTGGACAATGATTTAATTCTGCATGATATTTGGAACGCTGACACAAGTCATGTTTCAGAGATAGAGATATGGTCCCATTAATGGCCACCACAAAAGGAGTGGCAGGCCACTCTCTGATGCACAACGCAGCAGCAGCCATGAGGTAACCACGTTCACCACCTCCTGCACCTCGCAAATAATAAGCCCTCCCCGAAAAGAAAGCCAAGGGCTTACTTCAGGGGTCAAAAGACAATAAGACCCTGTCTTATTTTTGGGGAAATGCAGTATTGCTCTTCATTTGAAAATAAAACTACCCCTACAGAGGCAATTCCTAAGCCAGAAGAAGTCTCTAATCCATCAAATACTTTTTTTTTCAGACAAAGGAGCAGTGGATTTAAATAGAGAAAGTTCACCTGGTTGAAAAGCCTGTGCCAAGTCTTTCTATCCTGAGAAAAGCTGAAGGTTTGCCCTTCCTTGGTAGCTATCCTTCCAACTTGGACTTTTGCGAAGGAGTTGTTTGGGAATATGACCATCTTCATTATATCAAAGCCAGTGGCAACTTCCATTTTATCATTAAAGGTCACTTTTTCTCCAGCTGAGTTGTTGAAGGAAATGCCTTGAAGAAACCAGTGAAGCTGCCAGAAAAAGAAAGAATAGATAAAACATCACATTTTACATTGTTTTATTTGTTTTCTAGTATGATCTGATTTCTTATTAGTAACCTGTGACCATCATTAAATGTTGTACCTTATGATTCTTGATGAATGTGTTCTATTTCATTTTTCTTTATGTACACTGAGAGCATATGCACCAAAGACAAATTCCTTGTGTGTCCAATCAGACTTGGCCAATAAAGAATTCTGTTCTGGTTCTGGTTTCATTTGGTTCTATTCTATTCTATTTTATTCTATTCTTCATTCCAATATTCTATTCTATTCTGTTCTATTCTGTTCTGTCTATTTCTCATTCTGTTCTGTTCTGTTCTGTTCTGTTCTACTCTACTCTACTCTACTCTACTCTATTCTATTCTATTCTATTCTTCATTCCATTATTCTATTCTATTCTGTTCTATTCTGTTCTGTTCTATTTCTCATTCTCTTCTGTTCTGTTCTGTTCTATTCTATTCTAATTGCTAAGTTGGCAGAAGTTGGAGCGAATGTGGGAGCTTATCCCATCACAAAGGAACACTCTGGTCTTGAATGAGCTTGCAAATCATCAAAGCAGTGTCCTAACCACCGGAGCCACCACGATCCTTATTACCTGCCAAGGCTGAAGATCTTGACGTGCAAGTCTCTTTCTTTTCACTGATGCTCGGTGGAGGGACTTAAACGAAGACATGGCCTGCAAAGCATGTGCCAAAAGGTAGACAGCATTAAGGATACTGTAGCTGTAACCAGTCATTGGCATTTGAAAAACAGCACCTGGAAGCATCTCCAACTTCTCTTCCCCAGTGCATATTTTATCATGCTCCACAGATTCTTTGGAATTTGAAAAGGTACAGTGAAAGGCTTGCTCCCAGAAATCCTTCAGGAAAGTGTCCCTTTGTTCTGAGCAGCATTTTAGGTTCTGAAGATATGTCTGAAACCCGGGTGGTTCATTTGAAGGAACCTCAAAGGAAATGGTGCCTTGGAATAATTCTGAATCCCAGCTGGTTACCAGGCCCATGATTGTGAAATCAATTTGGGCAGTCACAATCCACAGCTTTCCCATCGATGCATTTTCCTGCTGAAAAGTATCAGACTGAAACATTAGAGAACTCAGCCACATGATTGTGAGTGTTTCCCCATACACCACAAATATGTTGGCTCTGTTGTCCATGACGTATTGATAAGTGCTTGAGGATACTTCATTGATTTGGGTTAACGATGGCAAACGACCTTGGCTTGGGATTCTTTGTGTGAAGGC
The DNA here is from genome assembly GCF_964273705.1 of Natrix helvetica. NCBI lineage: Eukaryota > Metazoa > Chordata > Lepidosauria > Squamata > Natricidae > Natrix > Natrix helvetica. Next base: position 80,662,288 of record NC_138555.1, on the reverse strand, counting down.
AGAACAGATTCCATTCTGGAAAAACAAATGTTCCAAGCTCTTCAAGAAATGATCTCCGCTCTCGTCTCTCAAAACAATGAGCCCAACCCAAGTCCATTCAAAATGCTTCAGTAATTGGACAATTCCTGTATACTGAGGGGCTTCATTTGAGACCATGCGATAAAAGGAAGGAAACTTTGTTGGGTTGGTATGTTCAGAGGCAAAAGAACCATATGTGAGCTGAAAGGAAAGGCAGATGTATTTGATTAGATTAGATGAACACAGTTGGAAGGGACCTTGTAGGTCATCTAGTCCAACTCCCCGCCCAGGCAGGAGACCCTACACCATTTCTGACATATGGCAGTCCAGTCTCTTCTTGAAAGCTTCTAGTGATGAAGCTCCCACCACTTCTGAAGGCAACTTCTGTTCCATTGGTCAATTGCTCTCACTGTCCAAAAATTTCTCCTTATTTCTAGGTTGAATCTCTCCTTAATCAGTTTCCATCCATTATTCTTTGTCTGGCCTTTGGGTGCTTTGAAAAATAGGTTGACCCCCTCCTCTCTATTTGAAGACTGATATCATGTATTGGAAGACTACTATCATGTATCTCCTGATCCTTCTCTTCACTAGATTAATCATGCCCAGTTCCTGCAACTGTTCTTCATATGTTTTAGTCTCCAGTCCCTTAATTATCATTGATGCTCTTCTCTGCACTTTTTCTTCATTATCTTTTTATAGTGTGGTGACCAAAACTAGATGCATTATTCTAGGTATGATCTTACTAAGGTTTTATAAAGTGATATTAGAACTTCACTTGATCATCTCTCAGTCTTTGTGATTGCCTTTTTAGAACATGGAGTCTCAGATCATGATTTGAATATCTTTTCTTCATTCCAAGTAAACAGTGCTGGTCTATGGGAAAATGAAACGATTTCTAAAAAAAGAATAATAGTAAGTAAATCTGTTTGAATCCATTACTCTGCCTTATTTTGCTATTCTTTAATTGTCAAGATCCTTTAAACCACAATAACCTGGCTTCATTTTGAATAGTCAAACATTTGTTGCAGTCAAATCTTTCTTCCTTTTTTCTAAACTATAATATTGTTCCAAAAATGAAATAAATGCCTATCCATCTTAGCTAAAGGTAAAGGTTCCCCTCGCACATATGTTCTTGTCATTCCAGACTCTAGGGGGCTGTACTCATCGCTGTTTCAAAGCCAAAGAGCCAGCTCTGTCCAAAGACGTCTCCGTGGTCATGTGACTGGCATGACTCAACGCTGAGGTCGCATGGAGCTCTGTTACCTTCCCACCAAAGGTGGTTCCTATTTTTCTACTTGCATTTTTACATGCTTTCGAACTGCTAGGTTGGCAGAAGCTGGGACAAGTAACGGGAGCTCACTCCATTACGCAGCACTAGGGATTCAAACTGCCAAACTGCCAACCTTTCTGATTGACAAGCTCAGTGCCTTAGCCACTGAGCTACTGCATCCCTTCTATCTTAATTCATAATCAAATCAGTATAGCTTTCATAGTGGTGTGAGAGTTGGTTAAGGCATTAGATTGCAAACCAGGAGACTGTGAGTTCTAGTCCATTATTTAGCATGAAGCTAGCTGGTTGACCTTGGTCAAGTCACTCTTTCTAAATTCTAGGAAGGACGCAATGGCAAACCACTTCTGAAATCTTGGCAAGAAAACTGTAGGGACTTACCTGGCTTTTCAGGTGCGTTTCAAGGTGTTGATTATCACCTTTAAAGTGCTCCATGGCTCAGGACCTAGTTATTTGCGGGATCGCATCCTACCCCACACATCCCTGCGACCAATTCGCTCCCACAGAGAGGGACTCCTCCGGGTACCATCTGCTAAGCAATGCCGGCGGGCGGTGCCCAGGAGTAGGGCCTTCTCTGTGATGGGCCCAACCCTCTGGAACGACCTCCCCCCCGATATTAGAATTACTGCTGATCTCCGCTCCTTCCGTAAGAAACTCAAGACCCACTTGTTCCAATTAGCTGGCCTGGCCCAATCGCAATCATAATTATAATCTAATCCTGACCTTCCTGGCCGGCATTTTAAATTTTTAAATTCTGGGGTATTTTAATTGGTTTTAATTGGTTTTAATCGTCAGTTAGTTCATGACTATTGTACAGACTGTGTGTTCAATTTGTTTTGTCTGGGGTTTTGTATTTTTGTTGTCTATTGTATATTTTATTTCTGTCTGTACACCGCCCCGAGTCCCTTCGGGGAGAGGGGGCGGTTTATAAATCTAATAAACTGAAACTAAAACTGAATCAAGACAACTAGAAGGGACAAAAAATGCATTTGAAGGTCTTACCTGTGGAATTTTATAAAGGGTTAAGACATCAGACATGTGGAAGGAGATGTCAGAGCCAAGTCCACCAATGATGGCCATGAGATTTTTCTGGATGTTGCATGCATAGTTGGGGACAAAACTATGGAATTTGAAGAGCAGGTCCAGTGTGGTCCGATAAGTCATCTTCTCATCATAATAGCTATCATAGATGTGGAATCCAAGTGTGACGTTGGGCAAGATCTGGGGATTTTGGTTGATCTCATTTACCGCAAACACCAAACCCAGGACATGTTGGTAGAACTTTGTAACTATGCTGAAAGACAGTTATGTTCAGATTGTACAACCCATATAACTGGGTTTTTAAAATCAGTCTCTGGATCCGTTTTACTTACTACAAGCAATATAAAATGTGGAAAAAAAATCAATAGAAACAAAAATTCCTAAAATTCCCTTAGTACAAAGTGCTACCAATCACCCTCTGAGTTTTGGATACCATGTACCAACATGGTTCTCCTCATAAAATGCGTCAAAGAGAGAAGAGAGAAGTTTAAAGAAAAGATAAAACTATGTAGGGAGATGGTAGAAGCAAGAACGGTTACCAAATAAAAAGAAAGATTAGGGGAGACACGATAGCAGTGTTTAAATATTTGAGGGTTTCCTACAAAGGCGAGGGTCAAACTATTCAAAGTCAAACTATTTTCCAAAGCACTAAAAGGCAAGACAAGAAACAATGGATGGAAACTAACCAAGGAGAGAAGCAATCTAGAACTAAAGAGAAATTTCCTAACCGTGAAAGCAATCCACCAATAGAATAGCTTGCCTTCAGAAGTTGTGCATGCTCCATCATTGAAGAAGAGATAGGATCTCCTGCTCAAACAGGGGGTTGGACTAGAAGACACCCAAGATCCCTTCCATCTCCATTATTCTATGCTCTAGGTTCTATATGCAGAAGTATAGTATAAAATACCGATCTACACTTAGCAGAAACTAGGTTTAAATGAATGAGAAGCAAAATGTTTTCAAGGGGGAAAAAAAACCACGAGGAAATCTAGTTGTCTTTTGGAAACGTGCCGTAAGCTGGATGATTGAGAATCTCCATAGTCATTTAGTTTTAAATAACCCTTTCCCCCTTCCGATGTTTCATTTCTTTGACTTGATATTTCTAACTCTTGGGGTGGAGGTTATTTATATTATGATAGCTTAGACCCCAAAGGTTAACTAACACTATTCTCTCCAAATGATGACTACTGTATATACACTTGTATCTTTGATATCTAATATAGAATGGAATAACAGAGTTGGAAGGGACCTTGGAGGTCTTGTAGTCCAACTCCTTGATTGAGCAAGAGGCCCTATAACATTTCATACAGGTGGCTGTCCAATCTCTTCTTAAAGAATTGTAGTGTTGGGGCATCCAAAACTTCTGAAGGTGAGCCATTCCACTGGTTAATTGTTCTCACTGTTAGGAAATTCCTCCTAAATTCTGGGTAGAAGAATGGAATTATTGGATGAATTCAGTGACTGGAACCAAACCAAATAAAAATTACTTTGGAAGTAGTTACTCCAATTATAATGTCTTAGATGTATAAATGGAGAGAACATGAGAGAGAGAGAGAGAGAGAGAGAGAGAGAGAGAGAGAGAGAGAGAGAGAGAGAGAGAGAGAGAGACAGAGAGAGAGACAGAGAGAGAGAGAGAGAGAGAAACAGAGAGACAGAGAGAGAGAGACAGAGAGAGAGAGAGACAGAGAGAGAGAGAGAGAGACAGACAGAGACAGAGACAGAGACAGAGAGACAGAGACAGAGAGAGACAGAGAGAGACAGAGACAGAGAGAGACTTCCTCTTATCTATTTACTCATTTCCCCTTTAATTAGTCCTCAAAAATTGTAAGAATAAGTTTGTACGCTGTCTCCATCATTCATCCATTACATTTGCTTATCGCCAAGTCTTGCAATTTACAGAGTTGTCCAACTGACATATTCTGTCATAGAAAAGAGAACAGGGTTACTCTAAAGTCAGATCCAAGAGTTTCTTACATTGGAAATTGGAAGTTCAAGTCCGTTGAAGGTTGCTTGTGGAAGGAAAGTTCATGAAAAAAGTACCACATCTGAGAGGTAATCCCACCTAGGAGGAAGTCCCCTGGTTGGTACGCTTCATGAGGGATGGAAAAGGAATCAGGTGGGAAGCAGACCTTTGCACTGATGTTGTCTATGTGAGATAAAAGAAGAAACAAGACTTCTAATAGCATCATTTAGGTGCAGATTAGGTGTTCAAATGTCCATCAAGAACCTCGTCCCTAGGACTATATTTAATTCAAGCAAGCTCTTCCAATAGAGTTCAACAGTGAGAATGCCACATAGATACCATGGAAAGGAAAAGTGGGGGGGGAAAACCCCCACAGCTACATCTGTCTCTTCTCCCCAATTAGCCCAGATTTGAATGTCAGGGGGTAAAGGGGTTTTATAACCCGGTTTGAAATTACACATCAGCTGTTTTTCTTTTAACTTTGGTAAAGCTGTTGGATTTCATTTGAGAAGTTGTAATTATTATAATTTGGGTAATTGCAGGGAAGACAATGGAAGCTGCAATGTTATTGTCCCTATTCTGTATCTATGGAGATTCTCACTCATCCAGGTCATGGTTGTCCCAATGATGTTTTTTTTTTTTCAAGAGCCAACTGGATTTTCTTTGTGTTTTTTTTCTTGAAGATGTTTTGCTTCTCATGTAAGATGTCAGGCCGGGAAGCCATCTTCTGCATTGGGCCTTCCAGCCTGTCACATTTACTGCTGTGGGAAAATGGAAGGGGGGATTATGTGAAGCACAGTGACGTGCAGTCAGGGGAGGCAGGGGAGGCACAGCTGTCATCCTGAAAAGAAAAAAAAATGTAAAAGGAAAAAGGCGAGAGCTGAGGTCAGGCTGAGCTAGTTGCTGCCTCACCGTGGATGACTCTGCCTAACTGTTTAAAAAATCCTCTAAAAAAGTGCCCTCTACTATGAGGCAGGAGAACTTTAGGCGTTTTATGATCACTCGAACAGAGTTAAGCAAGGGTTAAAAGCCTAAAAATTCCTGACGTAGGTGAGGCACGCAGTTCTCCTGCCTTATAGTAGAGGGCGCTCATTTGGGTGGAGCTTCTTCAGAGGACCCGAGGCAACAGCAGAGTTGAAATCCTCTCTGAAACAGCTGGAAAAGATACGTGTGGGTTGGAGGGAGGGGAGGAATTCAAACTTCAAAGTGTAGTTTGATTGCAGGTAGAGCCACGTTGCCTTTTCAAACCTGCAATCAGTGAAGCTGGGCTGGATCCTTCCGGGGCTGGGGGAAAGTGTGTGTAGTCCAATCCAACTTCTGTGTGTGTGTGTGTGTGTGTGTGTGTGTGTGTGTTTGAAAGAGGGGGGAGGGAGGGAGGGAGGGAGGATGGGAAGGGAGAAGAAAAAGAAAAAGAAGGAATCTTCTTTTGCAAAGGAGAAAAACAAATGCTGTCGCTTTAAATCAGAACTGAACATACCTGGCTGTGGAATTCTGGGAGTTGAAGTCCACAAGTTAAAAAAATTTGAAACCCACCACTGGGTCAGTGCCTCACCAGCCATAAACCTCACCGCATATCACTGGTGGAGCAGGGCCGCCGAGATAATTATTAAGTGCTGGGACAAGACTAATATGGACCCCCTCACCTACACACAGACACATAAATCAATAATTTACATGACTGTACATTTATTAATTACATTCAAACATACTTGCAAATGTAGTAAAAATATCCTGATAAAAAAACAAAGAGGAACCACAAGCAATAAATCTTACCTTAAGATCAGAGGTTTATTGTTTCATGAATAGCCAACGTAGCATTACTTACATTAACAACTTATTGCAATAAGGTCAGTGATGGGTTCTGGATCCCATCACAACTAACACACTGCAATGAGGCTGGGAGTCCACCTCGGGCACATGCGCTATGCACGCATGCACACCCACTGCCCTGCGATGCTCCAGCTGCTCGCCGGAGATCGCACAAACGCCATACTCTGTGCGTGTTTACACAAATGGCCTGGTTGGCTTAAAAGCAGGTAAGGAATGCGGGCAAGCGGGTGGGCCCACCAAAACACCATTCCAGTATGGTGGCCGCTGCTCCCAGCTGCCACCGGTACACCCGTATCGGGGCATACTGGCCGGAACCCACCACTGAATAAGGTCCACTGACATATCTGAACCCAACAAGGATTAGCTATGCCCAGTGGCCCTGAACTCTTCCCAAGACCTTCTTTTTATACTTTTCTGCATGGATTTCACAACATACGGTATTTTTCAGAGTATAAGATGCACCTTTTTCCCTCAAAAAAGAGGGTGAAAATCTGGGTGCATCTTATACACTGAATACATAATTTTTTGACCTTCCGAAATCCCGTCCCCTTTGCAAAAATGGTCGTGCAAAGCCTTTAGGAGGTTTCCAGAGTGCTCCTGGGGGCTGGGGAGGGCAAATATGAGCAAAAAATGGGCCACTTTTGTTCGTTTTTGCCCCCCAGCTCCCAGGAGCACTCTACAAGCCTCCTAAAGGCTGTGCATGCCCTCCTTTTTTTGCCAAAAATGGGCCCGTTTTCGCAAGAAAACAGACTGTTTTTGGGAGGTCTGCAGAGTGCAAAAAATTAGCACATTAGAAATATGTCTGGTACATTTTACAATTATGTTAGTTTAAAACTTTGGTTCAGTGATGCCCGCAAGCTCACTCCTAGGCCTTATTATTTGCAACATTCCAATGGATATTTTTCTCCCCTCACAAAATATATTAAAGAGAGGACATTTTGGTGAGTTTCGCATTTAACGCCAAATTGAAAAAAAAAGCGTTTGTCGCCCCTTTTTCTTAATCTCATCACGTTTCTGTTTTTCCTTGCGATTTTAAGCTCCGGGTTTTTGAGAGGGCATTTCATAACCCTTCCTCGACTGAAATGCAACATAAAATGCATCCGTAAACGAAAGGAAACTAAATTTGCAAACTTAAATAAGTAAGTAATGAAGCTAAAATTCAATAAATTACATAAATATCTGTTCACTAAGTTTCCGATTCATAAAGATTATGTCAAACAAGGCAGTGAGGCAGTGTTGCTATACGCACAAAGGATAGGGGATGAGGTATATATCCAATATTGCTTTTCTTTTTTAAAAAAATTGGTTTGTAAAAATGTAAAAAAAAAATGTCCCCTTCATGGGCCCCCTTTCAGCTCCATGGGCCCCAGAACAATGTACTGGCTGCAGGGATGTGCGGTCAGGGGAGGCAGGGGAGGCAGAGTCTCACCTCTCATCATGAAATAATGAAATATAATAATAATATCCACAAGGGAGTTTCATATATATAAGAGGAAGAGGAGGGGGGAGGAGGAGGAGCGCGCGCGGGGCAGTGCCAGCTGGGCAACCGGCTGAGACAGGAAGGTTCTCGGAAGCGCCAATAACCTTCCTGCCTCCGCTGTACTTTGTGCGCTCCTCGCGACTGCAATAGACGTCCAGAAGTGAAAGGGGCTTGATGACGATGCCGCAGCTGCCATGCGCGGATGGACGGAAGTAGCCAGAGTGGCGCCGAGGCAGTCCGGCGGATGAGCGACCGAGGATCAGGCTGCCTGATCCTCCATCACTCGCTCGCTCGCTCTTTCGTCCACCCGGACCCCTCGGCGCCACTCTGGCTACCTCCGTCCGGCAGCGCCCAGCAGCGACGTCAGCGACATCATCAAGACGAAGTGGCTTGGAGGCGAAGTGCTTTTCAGTGCTTTTCTGTGCATCTGGCGTTTAGGTAGATAGCCAGATGTCCTAAATGCCAGACGCACAGAAAAGCACTGAAAAGCAGCTGCTGTTGGGGATCGCGGAGCGTGAGCCGGCAGAGCGCGCTCAGGAAGGCGGGGAATGGGATCACGTGTGCTGGAGGCTGAGGCTGCCTCAGCCTCCAGCACACGTGGTCCCATTCCCCGCCTTTCTGATGACATCACCAGCCTCACCAACCATAAACCTCACCGCACGTCACTGACTGGCTGCACCATTCAGGCCTGATGTGGCGTATGGGAGATATGTAGTCAAAATAACATTCCTTTCTCAGAGAGACAAGGACATCTTGCCCTGTACCTGGAAGGGTGTGACTAGAAGGCATCTCCAATGGGGATGATGACTGATTGGGCCATGTGATGGACATATGGGGGATGGGGCAGGGATTTGGACTTTGAGGAACTTCAAGCCTTGGGCTCTTCTTTCGTTAGGGGTGTTACTTGGAACCCTAACATGGCACATATTTATGATAGTTGCCGTATCATGTGGTTCTATTTTGCGAACTTCCGACAAGCAAAGTCAATGGGGAAACCTGAGTCACTTACAATTGCGGTGATTCACTTAACAGTTGTGTCAAGAAAGGTGATCAAATGGGGCAAAACTCACTTAACAACATCTTCTTAAAGACTTCCAGTGTTGGGGCATTCACAACTTCTGGAGGCAAGCTGTTCCACTGATTAATTGTTCAAACTTCCTGACAGTTAGAACAATTCATCAGTGGAACAGAAGTTGCCTCCAGAAGTTGTGAATGCCCCAACACTGGAAGTCTTTAAGAAGATGTTGGATAGCCATTTGTCTGAAACGGTATAGGGTTTCCTGCCTAGGCAGGGGGTTGGGCTAGAAGACCTCCAAGGTCCCTTCCAACTCTGCTATTGTATTGTATTGTATTGTTGTATTGTATTGTATTGTATTGTATTGTATTGTATTGTATTGTAACAAATGGCCCTCCAATTTGAATTTGTTAGCATATATGATCTGGATTTCCAGTTTTTGTTTTTGTTTTCAATGTGCTTCACCTGAAAATGTCAACATGTAAATGCATTGTTGATTCAAATCAACTTTTAACAAGTAGCTCTTCCTGGAATTGGTTCAAATTACATGTCATTTGCTCAAAGCTCCAGAGATTTTCCAGAAAGCAGTGAAAAATAGAAAGCAAGTTGATAGAGGTTATAAACCAATCCCGGTTCCACGAAGAGCTTGGGGTGGTGGGAAGAACCTGTTCTTTCTTTGATCAGACCAATTTTAGATTTGAGTTGTAGGAACCTCAAGCCAATGTATGTATCTCCACTGCAGTTAAAGGTTTAGATTGATGCTTTATTTCTTAGGGGTGTGTGTTGAGAAAGTTTAGTATGCTAAGTCAGATCCACTGGTGCGGATTGATATGTTGGAGACCTCTTTTAGAAGATGTTTTGGCTGCTGACGTGTTGTTCATTCTGATGTTTCCAGTGATCAAAGTGAACACTCTCAAGTGCCCAGAGGCTGATCCTATCCCTATTCCACATGAATGGTACCAACCAGGTGATCTCCTCGTTGGAGGGATGGCTTCGCAACATCTCTATGCCTTCAGTGAACATAAATTTGATGAGCACCCATCTCAGGAGCTCTATGGACTTTCAGAGTAAGCAAATCCTACACTTTTCTCCGCCTTGTTTCTTCTCAGCTTTTCTATGTGTTGGTGCCTATTCTTTTGAGTTAAAAGCTGTTCAGAGAAAGCAGATGAAAACTCAAGCTGGACAAGCAGCTGCTTGAGCTTTCATAGAGTTTTGGGCTGTAGGCTAAATAAGACTTTTGGGCTCTCATTAAAATACTTCATGGTTTTTTTTTATTTAGGAAAATGACATAATATGCATCAAAGGCAAAATCCTTGTGTGTGCAATCACACTTGGCCAATAAAGATTTATATTCTATTCTATTCTATTCTATTCTATTCTATTCTATTCTATTCTATTCTATTCTAATCTACCCTACCCTACTCTACCCTACCCTACTCTATCCTATCCTATTCTGATGAATATAGAATAACAGAGTTGGAAGGGACCTTGGAGGTCTTCTAGACCAACCCCCTGCTTAGGCAGGAAACTCTGCACCACTTCAGACAAATGGTTATCCAACATCCTCTTACAAACTTCCACTGTTGGAGCATTCACAACTTCTAGAGGCAAGTTGTTCCACTGATTATTTGTTCTAACTGTCAGGAAATTTCTCCTCAGTTCTAAGTTGCTTCTCTTCTTGATTAGTTTCCACCCATTGCTTCTTGTCCTGCTCTCAGGTGCTTTGGAGAATAGCTTGACTCCCTCTTCTTTGTGGCAGCCCCTGAGATATTGGAAGACTGCTATCATGTGTTCCCTAGTCTTTCTTTTCATTAAACTAGACCTACCCAGTTCCTGCAACCATTCTTCATATGTTTCAGTCTCCAGTCCCCTAATCATCTTTGTTGCTCTTCTCTGCACTCTTTCTAGAGTCTCCACATCTTTTCTACATTGTGGTGACCAAAACTGAATGCCGTATTCCAAGTGTGGCCTTACCAAGGCATTATAAAGTGATATTAACACTTCACGTGATCTTGATTCTATCCCTCTGTTGATGCAGCCTAGAACTGTGTTGGCTTTTTTGGCAGCTGCTGCACACAGCTGGATCATATTTAAATGGTTCACTAGGACTCCAAGATCCCTCTAACAGTTACTACTGTTGAGCAAGGTATCACCTATACCGGACCTGTGCATTTCATTTTTCTTGCCTAAATGTAGAACCTTACTCTTTTCACCATTGAATTTCATTTTGTTAGACAGCGCCCAATGCCCAATATTCAATATAAATTGTTAGATTACAAATCTCTAAGACACAGGGATTTAATAAAATGAAGAAAATATTTAAAAGATATCCTCAGTCTACTGAATAAAATAAGAATAGAATTTACTGGTTGGTTATTTTTTTTGGGGGGGGGGGAAGAACATCAACATCCAATTTCAAACAAAGTTTATTTGAAAGGCAGAATTACAAATTTATCTTCAGTGCTCTTTATAACTGAAAAGATTATAGCTGAATAAATTTAGAAAGGACAGCTGCATAAAACATAGAAATAGACCTATAGAATTCTTTATTGGCCAAGTGTGATTGGACACACAAGGAATTTGTCTTTGGTGCATATGCTCTCAGTGTACATAAAGAAAAAAAATAAAATATATTCATCAATAATCATAGGATAGAACACTTAGTGATAGTCATAGGATACTAATAAGCAATGATATTAGGAAACAATATAAGTTGTAAAGATATAAGCAACATGGATATAGCCATAAGAGGGAAGAAATAGGCAGTAGTAAGGATGAGAAGAAGAATAGTAATACAGTATTGGTATTACTACATGGTATTGTTACTTGGTATTGCTCAAGGAACTACTACATGGTGCTCAAGGAATATCTGAAAGTTGAAACCCTTTATCTGAAATTATAACAAAATGTTTGAAGTAATGAAAAAAGGTTACAGGAGAAACAAGGATTCTTCATTCTCAACTAAGTCACTTACTGAGGAATCCTAGTGGACAACCATTTAAATATGAGCCAGCAGTGTGCAGCAGCTGACAAAAAAGCCAACGCAGTCCTAGGCTGCACCAACAGAGGGATAGAATCAAGATCACGTGAAGTGTTGATGCCACTTTATAATGCCTTGGTGAGGCCACACTTGGAACACTGCATTCAGTTCTGGTCGCCACGATGTAAAAAAGATGTGGAGACTCTAGAAAGAGTGCAGAGAAGAGCAACAAAGATGATTAGGGGACTAGAGGCTAAAACATATGAAGAACAGTTGCAGGAACTGGGTATGTCTAGCTTAAGAGAAAGAAGGACTAGGGGAGACATGATAGCAGTCTTCCAATATCTCAGGGGTTGCCACAAAGAAGAGGGAGTCAAACTATTCTCCAAGGCACCTGAGGGTAGAACAAGAAGCAATGGGTGGAAACTAATCAAGGAGAGAAGCAACTTAGAACTGAGGAGAAATTTCCTGGCAGCTAGAACAATGAATCAGTGGAACAGAAGTTGCCTCCAGAAGTTGTGAATGCCCCAACACTGGAAGTCTTTAAGAAGACGTTGGATAGTCATTTGCCTGAAATGGTATAGGGTTTCCTGCCTAGGCAGGGGGTTGGACTAGAAGGCCTCCAAGGTCCCTTCCAACTCTACTATTGTATTGTATTATTGTATTGTATTGAATTAGTTTTCCAAAGATTCTGATGAATTCCACGCTGCAACCTAAGCTGTTGGTCTCCCTTGCAGTTTCTAGTTGGTTCTTAAGCCAATTTCCGAAAGTCCAGTTTGGACTGCGGTGAATGGGCATTGGGGCCAGGACCAAAGATGGTATTCAGCCAGTTCAGATCGGTTAATCCGAACCGATAGTGGAAATTGAGGGTGGGCCTGCCCACCTGCCCTGTCTCTATGTCATGCTATTTAGCCACGTTTTCAAGCCAAGGCGCATTTATGGAAGGCCAAGCGCATTCATGGAGAGTGCACTCACATTTGCGAATGCGTAGGGAAGGTAAGTGAATACCACTCCTGGCCAGGATGCTTTCAGTCTGGATTATTGCTACTGTAGGACCTTATTATTCTCCAGCATTTTGCCTTTGTTATCTGTGCAGGGAAGGTCACCTTGTTGAGTGCTTCTGAATGAACTTGTCTATCAGCCTCTGCTTTTCCCTTTCTGATTTGCTCCTTCCTCCTAGCCTGTGTTTTACTGCCAAGTGTCTTAACTAATAGATGCACTAGCTTTTCTTCCACAGTATCATCCCCCACCTATTCCTGACGGCACCATCCTAACTCTGATGCTACAATAATTAAAGCAATAGGAAGCAGCTTGTTTCATTTTTTTGCTATATTCTTTTGCAGGTCTATGAAAATTAGCTAGAAAAAGAGAATGAATAATAATACAATAATACAATAATAATACAATAATACAATAGTAGAGTTGGAAGGGACCTTGGAGGTCTTCTAGTCCAACCCCCTGCCTAGGCAGGAAACCCTATACCGTTTCAGACAAATGGCTATCTAATATCTTCTTAAAGACTTCCAGTGTTGGGGCATTCACAACTTCTGGAGGCAACTTCTGTTCCACTGATTAATTGTTCTAACTGTCAGGAAATTCCTCCTCAGTTCTATACTACTCAATAGTAGTAACTTTGAAAGTTGCTTCTCTCCTTGATTAGTTTCCACCCATTGCTTCTTGTTCTACCCTCAGGTGCCTTGGAGAATAGTTTGACTCCCTCTTCTTTGTGGCAACCCCTGAGATATTGGAACACTGCTATCACGTCTCCCCTAGTCCTTCTTTCTCTTAGGCTAAAAGAGAAAATAGTTCATCTTCAATCCATCCGAATAGAGCTGGAAGGGAGCTTCTAGTCCAACCCCTTGCTCAACCAGTTTATGCCACTTTCAAATAATACACCTTTTAAGCCATGACAAAAAGATTGATGTAGATGTTAATACAGGTCAAGATTTTAGGCAGGTCAAGAAACCAAGAGTCAAAGTTAAAATTCTGTAAGGTGCAAAAGACCTCGGAAGACTAGAATAGATGAGCAGACTTGAAATTGTACTTTTCAGCCTGTTGTTTAATTTATAGAATAGAATAGAATAGAATTTAGAGCTTCTAACTCCCTGTTTGACCAGAAGACCCTATGCCATTTCAGAAAGGTGGCTTTCCAGTCTTTTCTTAAAAGCCTCCAGTGATGAAACAGCTACAACTTCTGAGGCCAAGCTGTTTCAAAGGTTAATAGTCCCCACAGTGAGGAGGTTTCTCCTTAATTCCAAGTTGTTTCTCTCCTTGAGCAGTTTCCATCCATTGCTTCTTGTCTTGCCTTCTGATGCTTTGGAAAATAAGTTGACTCCCTCTTCTTTGTGGCAACCCCTGAGATATTGGAAGGCTGCTATCATGCCTCCCCTAGGCCCTTTCTCTAGACTGGCCCTACCCAATTCGTGCAACCATTCTTTATAAAGAAGAGGGAAAGAAGAAGAAAAGGTGGAATACATTTAGAACATATCTACAGACAATTCTTACCATTGAACATTGCACTAAAATCCTAAAATCATGGGGAGAACGAGGTTCTCCCATATAACACCTCTCCTGCGGGAGCTGCACTGGCTCCCTGTGGTCTACCGGGTGCGCTTCAAGGTGTTAGTTACCATCTTCAAAGTGCTCCATGGCGCAGGACCTAGCTATCTGCGGGATCGCGTTCTGCCCCATACATCCCTGCGACCAATTCGCTCTCACAGAGAGGGACTCCTCCGGGTGCTGTCCACCAGGCAGTGTCAGAGGGTGGCGCCCAGGAATAGGGCCTTCTCTGTGATGGGCCCAGCCCTTTGGAACGACCTCCCCCCAGATATCAGGACAACGACCGATCTCCGCTCCTTCCGCACGAAACTCAAGACCCACCTGTTCCAACTAGCCAGCCTGGCTTAACTAGAACTTTCTAACCTCCCTGGCAATTTTAATATTTTAATATTTTATACGTAAATTTTGGGGTTTTTAACTGTTTTAATTGTTTTAATCTATTGTTATTTATTTGAACCTAGTGGCTTCCATTTGTATTTGACTGTTAAATATTGGTGTTACCTCCTCCATGCCACACTTGTATTTTGATTTAATTGTACGTCACCCCGAGTCCCTTTGCGGAGAGGGGGCGACTGATAAATCAAAATAAATAAATAAATAAATAAATAAATAAATAAATAAATAAATAAATAAATAAATAAATAAATAAATAAAACTTTATTCTAAGCATTTGTTGCTAGGAGCAACATTCTGTAAATGAAATACGTAATCAATTTTTAATATTATATAGACTGTAGCCAAAAGTGTTTAATAGATTGAAAACATTGGCACTATATTATAAAAATCTAATTCCAATCTCAGGCAGAAACCACTCTTTTTTTTTCAACACTGATCTATGCATTCTAGAATTATTTTCTGAAGACTTTCTTTATTTGCAGTCTCATCACAAAATTTTACCAGCATGTCCTTTCCTTAGCCTTCGCTGTGAAGGATATCGGTGAGAACCCACAAATCTTGCCCAATGTTACCTTCGGCTTTCACATCTATGACAGCTACAATAATCCAAAGATGACTTATCGGACCACTCTGGACCTGGTCTTCAAATCACATACGTTTGCCCCCAACTACAGATGTGGCACCAGGAAAAATCTCATGGCCATCATTGGAGGACTTGGCTCAGATACTTCATCCCATATAGCAGACATGGTAGATTTTTACAAGATACCACAGGTGGGTCTAGAGGATTTAACCTGTACTTCTTAATTGATAAAAAGATTGATCAGGTAATTAAGGATAACCAAGAGGATTGTTTAGTGTTCATTCTCATAAATCTCAACTAAGATTGAACTAACTCAAAATCAAAATTAGATTCCATGATGAACACATAACAGAATAACAGAGTTGGAAGGGACTTGGAGGTCTTCTAGTCCAACCCCCTGCTCAGGGAGGAAACCCTACACCACTTCAGACAAATGATTGTCCAACCTCTTCTTAAAAACTTCCAGTGTTGGAGGATTCACAACTTCTGGAGGCAAGTTGTTCCACCGACTAATTGTTCTTGCTGTCAGGAAATTTCTCCTTAGTTCTAGGTTGCTTCTCTCCTTGATTAGCTTCCATCCATGGCTTCTTTTCCTGTCTTCTGCTTCTTTGGACAATAGGTTGACCCCCTGTTGTGTTGTGTTAACATTTTGCTGGCATTTTAACACATTTCCTGTTAGGTTGTATGAAACATAGATTTTCCAGAAATGCATCTCCATTTTCAAAAAATTGAGAAGTTGTGGATAAGAACTAAACTCTCATCTATCTATCCAATTTTTGTATAATAATATAATATAATATAATATAATATAATATAATATAATATAATATAATATAATATAACATAATATAACATAATATAACATAATATAACATAATATAACATAATATAACATTACATTATATTATATTATAATTTTCATTTTCATTTTCATTTTTTATACTATAAAAAAGGCTGTATGTATGTATGTATGTATGTATGTATGTATGTATGTATGTATGTATGTATGTATGTATGTATGTTCCAGCATAACTCTGGAGTCCCTCAAGCAATTTCAACCGTACACAGATAACTTACCCTCTGGAAACAAATACTGGTGTGTGTATGTGTGTGTGTGTGTGTGTATTCCAGCATAACTCTGGAATGCCTGGGCCATTAAGGAGAGCGAGTGCAGTATCCTAGAGTAGCAATTGTTTATGATATCAGTTCCTTCGCAGCTTCCTCTGGAAAGCTAGCAGTGATGTTCGCCCTCTAGTGGACCAATGGGGAAGTGCCTGAAGTATTTGGGGCAAAGTGCCAGGATCGTATACAGGGCGGAAAACAGGAGCGCATGGGAGGGAGAAGGGAGGGGGCGGGGATAATGGGCATTAGAGTTGCTGGGGGAAAGCCCCTGTCAATGGCTCCCTGTCAGACAATCACTTCGACATCTATAAACACTGGGTTATCAGCTAGTGTTCTATAAAAATGCATAAGCAAAACCTTTCCTTAACTTCATGGCTCGGTGTTTTTTTTTTCTTTTTTGTAGCTCACATATGGATCATTTCCTATGGGAGAAATTGATACCAGTCAATCATCTTCACTTTACTTTATGGCTCCAAATGAAGTTCCTCAGTATACCGGGATTATCCAATTGCTTCAGCGTTTTGGATGGAAATGGATTGGGCTCTTCGCTGCAGACACCGAGAGTGGAGAACATTTTCTGCAGAAATTGGAGCTCTTGTTTTTCCAGCAGGGAATCTGCTTATCTTTCATACAAAGATTTCCAAAGTTATTGCGTTTGGATGACCTGGGCGAATTCAGCGATATTATGTCTGAGTTTTATACGCATTTCAGAGACATTAAAACCAACGCCTACATCATCTATGGGGAATCTTTGACGTTAGCCTGGCTGACCGCTCTCAAATCTGTATGGGAAGCTGCAAATTGGGGAAATGCATCTTTAAGTAAGGTGTGGATCACCACCAGCCAAATCGATTTCACATTAACAGGAACCCAAAGGGAATGGAACCTCCAGTTTTACGATGGGGCCATTGCCTTTCAAATCCATTCAAGGGAAAATCTGGAATTCGAGGAATTTCTCCGGTCCATAAAACCCTATGCAGGGCAAAGAGATGGATTTCGAAACCATTTTTGGGAGCAAGCATTTGACTGTTTCTTCCCTAATTCAAGACTGTCATCATTGGGAAGCCAAGAGTGCACTGGGGAAGAAGGACTGGGAAGCCTTCCGGAATCTCTGTTTCAATTACAGGTAACCGGGCACAGCTACAGCATCTACAATGGGGTTTATGCTGTGGCTCATTCTTTGCATAGCATGCTATCCAGAAGATCCAATTTGAGAAAAGTTTTAGCAGATAAAGTGGCTGAATCTCCAGAACTGCAACCGTTTAAGGTAACATTTCTCCAACAAACTTTCTTTCCTTGCAGTGAAGAATTTGGTAAAGAATAAGTTAGTTACAGCGGTGGCATTCACCCGGAATATTTCTGGTATTCCCCCAGAAAATGACTAGGTTTTCCTACAGGGGAGAAAGATTTATTGAAAATAGGATTGCTTTTCGATGTATTTGAAGGACCATTCGGATGAGAAGTACAAGCTGGATTGGAGAAGATGGATTGACTATATTCAAAACAAATACCGGACTAAAAAAATTTCAGTTAGCTGATGAATGAAGGCATAAAGAACGTTACAATTTATTCAAAGTTGGTTTAATAAAGGGGGAGTCAAAGCCCAAGAATAGTAACATGTTAAAATTAATTAGCTTATGTTAGCGTATGGTTGTTAAATGTTTATACCCCGTATTTTGCTCTGGGAGGTCGGGGGGAGGGAGGGTGGGAAGAGGGAAGGGTAAGGGGGGGGGATGATAATTGTAAAATTTATTTTAAAAATTAATAAAAAAGAAAATAGGATTGCTTTTCATATTTACTCTGCAAGGAAAGGGGGAAAAAGACTGGGAACAATTATACTCCTTTCCAGGTCTGTACTGTACAGTTCCTGTCTAATGTTGATTTCTTTCCTTATTGTTATTTCAACTCCATGGCTTTCTTTTCAAGTAGCTCCATCCATTTCTCCAAGGCATTTCTTTCAACAACTCAGCAGGAGAGGGAATCTCCTTTAATGAGAAGAGGGAAGTCGCAACAGGATTTGACCTCATCAATATTATCGTTTTTCCAAACAAGTCTATCAGGAGTGTGAAAGTTGGAAGACTAGATCCTGATGCCTCTTATGGAAAGGAATTGATCATTAATGAACACCAGATTGAATGGCACAGAGGTTTTAATCAGGTAGGGGCCTACATGTACCGTATTTTTCAGAGTATAAGACACACTTCCCACCCCCTAAAAGTGAGTGGAAATGTCTCTGCTTCTTATACAGCGAATGTTATTGAAACCCTGCCCACACATCGGTCCCCACCTTTTCCAGCCATTTTCGGCCTCCATGTGTAACGTTTTCAGTCTCTGCACACTCCATTTTAAACCCGTTCCAGGCTGCAGGGATCGCCACAGCACATTGCCGCCAATCGCTGCCTCTGCGGGTCACGTTTTTGACCTCTGCACATCTTATTTTCGGCCTCAGCATGCTCCATTTTAGATCCAGTCCAGGTGGGAGGGATTGACAGCGCCTGGAACTGGCTGAAAAGGCAATGCGCAGAGGCCAAAAACAGGGCATGCTCAGGTTGAAAATGCAATACGCAGAGGCAACGATCTGCAGCAATGTGCTGGGATGATTCCCACAACCTGGAGTGGGTCTAAAACAGAGCATGGGGAGGCTGAAAATGTGATGCACAGAGGTCAAAAATGGGGAGGTGATGATGGGCTGTGGTGATCTCCGTAGCCTGGAAGAGTTGATTGGGGGTATTCTGGGAGTCCGAGCCACCCACCAATCAGCTGCTCATGTTGAATCAGGCTGCAATAATGTGCTGAAGCTGACCAGCCTGTTTGTGTTTGCTGCAAGAAAGCTAGCCAGGTGAATATCGATGGATGCTGGTAGGCAGAGGCGGAATTTTCTTTTCTCATTTTTCCTCCCCAATAACTAATGTGTGTCTTATACTCCAGAGTCTCTTATACTCTGAAAAATACGCTATGTTGAATGCTTAAAGTTTTACAACTTCCTTAAATGGAAAAATTAAAATGCCTCCAACTGTTACATGCTGACCATGGTTTTCTTTATAACTAATTAACTATCTCTATTTTCAGTTGATAAAAATCTTAGCAACTATTTCTGCAATCTTTTTTTCCCCCTTCATTTTATGAGCAGGTTCTTCCAGTTTCTCTGTGTAATGAATACTGTCACCCTGGATATTGGAAGAGAAAATCTGAAGAGAAAACCTTCTGCTGCTATGATTGTGTTTTGTGTCCGCAGGGGAAGATTTCAACCCAGATAGGTCAGTTTTGACATCCTACAAATTATGAAAACTTTCAGCTGCAAATAAATTGTTTTCTCCAAAGTAATTTGTCATGGTTATTCATGTCAAGTGCTGGAGAAATCAGGAGATTAAGGCAATTCAAATGAGAATAAAGATGTATTTCAAGATTAAGTTCTCTACAAGAATCAGACCAACTAATGGTCAAGTGACAAGAAACATTGGATCAAAATTAATCAAGGAAAGATCCCACCTAGAACTATGGACACCTTTCCTAACAAAACAATTAACCAATAGAATCACTTACCTCCAGAAGTTGTGAGTGCTCCAACACTGGAGGTTTTTAAGAAGAGATTATATAGCCATTTGTCTGAAATGGTACAGATTCTCCTGCTTGAACAGAGTATTGGACTAGAAGACCTCTAAGGTCCCTTCTAACTCTGCTATTTTGTTAATATAGGTGCACAATGCTGTCAGCATTACTGCCTGTTTGGTGCGCCCATAAATAGGTCTATGCATGTGCAAAATGTTAAAAAATGAAAAATACATAAATAAATTTGTGCAATTAAATTGTTTCTGCGCATATGCAGAACTGAAAAACAAGATCGCACCACTGACGGCACTATCCAGGGAACTGGTTCGGGGGCGTGGTAGGCCTGGGTCACTGCCAGTTCCAGTGACCCAAACTTCCAGACCCCTACTGGTTTGGTTGAACCAGTCCAAACCAGTAAAAACCCACCACTGGTGCACAAACAATTAATGAGAGAATCAATATCACTCTTCAAGCAATAGCTTAAAACATTCATTCAAATGTGGTAAATGGGACATCAATGAGTTTCCATCTGTTTGTTTTTTAAATCCAGACACAGAAGATTGTTCTAAGTGTCCTGAAGATCAGTATCCAAGTATGGAGCAAGATCGATGCCTTAACAAAACAACGAGCTTCCTGTCCTTCGAAGAACCTTTAGGAATCAGTCTGGCTTCAGCTGCTGTCTTCTTTTCCCTCGTGACAATCGGTGTGCTTGGAATTTTCCTTAAGCGTAGAGATACCCCCATCGTCAGGGCCAACAACCGGGACCTCACTTACACTCTCCTTATCGCCCTTTTACTCTGCTTCATCTCTTCCTTGTTATTCCTGGGTCAGCCAGGGAGAGTAACCTGCCTTCTCCGGCAGCCAGCATTCAGCATCATCTTCTCAGCTGCTGTTTCTTGTGTGTTAGCTAAAACTGTTACCGTGGTTGTAGCTTTCATGGCTACTAAGCCAGGTTCTTCAATGAGAAGATGGGTGGGAAAAAGATTGGCTCTTTCCATTGTACTTTCTTGTTCTCTTCTTCAAGCAGGTCTTTGCATTATATGGCTGGTAACATCTCCTCCATTCCCTGAGTTAGACATGCACTTCCTTATGGAAACCATGATTCTGCAATGCAATGAAGGTTCCATCTTCATGTTCTATTGTGTGCTGGGCTACCTTGGCATTTTGGCCATTGCCAGTTTTGTTGTGGCTTTCCTTGCCCGTAATTTACCTGACAGTTTTAATGAAGCCAAGTTCATCACCTTTAGCATGTTGGCCTTTTGCAGTGTGTGGATCTCCTTTGTTCCAACTTATCTGAGCACCAAAGGAAAAGCCATGGTGGCTGTGGAGATCTTCTCCATCTTGTCCTCCAGTGCTGGTTTATTGGGATGTATCTTTTTCCCCAAATGTTTCATCATCGTATTGAGGCCAGAACTAAATAGCAGGCACCAACTAATCAAACGAAACAATTAAATTACGTCTACATTCTTTTTATGAATACAAAGGGAAGGATGTTAGCAAAGAAAAAATAAGAACTTTTCAATCTTCCTTCCAACTTTCCAAACCAACATTCGTATTATGTAGTTATAACTGGGCACCGGGTTGGTGTTAGGAGGTAAGGACCCTGGACAGTACCCCAAAGTTCAGGGAGCTGTTAGAGTTTTAAAATGAGATTCAAGTTAACGTCAGGGTTCCAAGTAACACCCTCAACAAAATAAAACTCTGAGGTTTGAAGTTCCTCAAAATTCGATTTTATTAGAGATGTCATATTGGCACATCTGGGAAAACCCGAATCTGAAAGCTTCCAGGTTTTCTCCACCCAAATGAAATTTCAAGTCCTTGCCCAGCATCCACAAGTCTTATCACATGGTCCAATCAGGCACTGTCCCAATTGGAGACGCCTCGCAGTCACCTCATAACAGCTGCAGGTCAAGATGGCCTTGGCTTTCTGAGAAAGGAAGTACTCCACATAACCAACCCTCCAATTTTCCCACAGCATTAAATGTGGCAGGCCGGAAGGCCAATGCATAAGATTGCTACCAAGCCTGACACTCTCCTCCATTTTCTAAATGAGATTTGTTCTCAGTTACTGAAGAAGTGATTCAACAATGTAATGAAGGTCATCCCAAAGGGGCTTTTTCAAGAGGCAACTGGACTAGACTTTCTGGTTTTTCTTGGAAGGCATTTTGCTTCTTACAATACAATACAATACAATAGTAGAGTTGGAAGGGACCTTGGAGGTCTTCTAGTCCAACCCCCTGCCTAGGCAGGAAACCCTATGCCGTTTCAGACAGATGGCTATCCAACATCTTCTTAAAGACTTCCAGTGTTGGGGCATTCACAACTTCTGGAGGCAAGCTGTTCCACTGATTAATTGTTCTAACTGTCAGGAAATTTCTCCTCAGTCCTAAGTTGCTTCTCTCCTTGATTAGTTTCCACCCATTGCTTCTTGTTCTACCCTCAGGTGCTTTGGAGAATAGTTTGACTCCCTCTTCTTTGTGGCAACCCCTGAGATATTGGAAGACTGCTATCATGTCTCCCCTAGTCCTTCTTTCTCTTAAGCTAAACATACCCAGTTCCTGCAACCGTTCTTCACATGTTTTAGTCTCCAGTCCCCTAATCATCTTTGTTGCTCTTCTCTGCACTCTTTATAGAGTCTCCACATCTTTTCTACATAGTGGCGACCAGAACTGAATGCAGTATTCCAAGTGTGGCCTTACCAAGGCAATATAAAGTGGTATTAACACTTCACGTGATCTTGATTCTATCCCTCTATTTATACAGCCTAGAACTGTGTTGGCTTTTTTGGCAGCTGCTGCACACTGCTGGCTCATATTTAAATGGTTGTCCACTAGGACTCCAAGATCCCTTATCCAAGAAGCTTCTTCAGCTCTCTCTTGAGTTGAAGAAGCTTCTTGGATGAGAAGTGAAACATCTTCAAAGAAAAACCAGAAATCCCAGTTGCCTTTTGAAAAAGAATATTTGGGCTAATAAGACCTGAATGACTGAGAATCTCCATAGACATAATGAAGGTCAGTTTTCAAGTTTTACTTTGTCCTGTCTATCTAGGCTTCATAGCTTTCACGAGCTTTCTTGTGACTTTACCTGCTTGTAAAATACCTGGAAGCTTCAATGAAGCATCCCTTTCGCAGTATGTGTCCCCTTTTGCCAACCACAACCTATGTGAGCAGAAGCACAAACCATGGTGGCTGTGTACATATTGTTCATCTTGACCTCCAGTGCCGATTTATTTGTCTTTGTTCCCTTAAATGCTTTTTCACTCTGCTGAGGCCTGGGTAAACAGGGCACAATTAATTAAAAAAAACAATGATTAAATAATGCACCTTTCTCTGCATATTGCCAAGTTCTTATATCATATGCTGGCCACCAAGAGCAATTGTTCCTTCAGTCCAGGTCAACCTAGAACAGGGGTGTCAAACTTGAATTCATGGAGGGCTATATCAGGATTGAGTTTGGCTTCAAGGTTGGTGTGGGTGGGTGGGGTGTGGCCAGGATAGGCATGGACAACTCAACGTCGTTCATGTCAGGGGTTCCTACGGCGGTCTGAGTGCTCTGCCAGCAAAAATGGGCTCCTGAATTCTGTTTCCGGATATGATGACCTCTTTGTCGCTTAAACCTTAGTCAAACTCCCAACATGGGACTGTCCTTGAAGAGTTTTCAGAAGCTTCAGCTGATGTACATTGCTGTATTACAGGTAGTTATATGTGCTTCCAGAATGATGCACATTTCATCTCTGTGCTGTGAGTTCCATTGGTTGACAGTTCGCTGTTGGATCCAATTCAAGGTGCTGGTTTTGAACGTCCAAGTCTTTCCTGGCTTATTCATGGAACCATATCCATTTCAGTTTGCCTGTCCATCCTATTGGCAGGCCTGCAGCCATATTTTCTTTTGGGTCTTTGGCCTGCCACCCTTTCTATTATTCTGCTATGCATTTTCTATTGTGGGAAAATAGGAGGGGAGGTTGTATGGAGTCACACACTATGTAGCCATAACAAAATTCTTTCTAGAAAGTCAAGGCCATCCTTTGTCTCTGCACCTCTGTTCCTGACCGGAATTGGATGGGTGGAAGCTGCCAGCATGGCAGTGGGAGATTGGACCATGGGATGGACTTGTGGGCATGGGGGCAAGATCTTGAACTTTCAACTGGGTGGGGGAAACCAGGAAGCTTTCAGATTCAGGTTTTCCCAGATGTGGCAAAATGGCTCTCTTAATAAATTGGAACTTTGAGCAATACTTTGCCTTGGGCTCTTGATTTACTTTTGGATGCTATTTGGAACCCTGAGTGCCATGAGATTTGGAAGAGACATTCTACGTGTCTTGACTGTTTGGGGGTGACAAGTAAATGAATTTTTAAGATGCTGGGCTTGTCAGCTGGAAAGCAAGGTTCAAGACCCAAGCTCTATGTGACTGGGTGAGCTCCTGTCCTCATCCCAGCCCCTGGCAATCTAGCAGTTTGAAAGCATACAATGCAAGCAGATAAATAGGTACCCCTTCAGTGGCAAGGTTAACAGTGGTCCATGATGTCATGCTGGCCACATGACCTTGGAAATGTTTTTGGACAGCTGTGTCTCAATGGCCTTGACACAGAGAGGATCTGGATGGGAGGCAACAAACTTAAGCTCAACCCTTCCAAGACAGAGTGGCTGTGGCTACCGGCCTCCCGGTTCAACCAGTGGACTCCATCGCTGGCCATTGGGGGCGAGCAACTGGCCCCCGTGGAGCGGGCGCGCAATTTGGGCGTCCTCCTAGATGCCCGGCTGTCGATGGATGACCATGTGGCAGCCGTGGCGAGGGGGGCGTTCCACCAGTTTCGCCTGGTGTGCCAATTGCGCCCCCTACTGGACCGGGATGCCCTACGCACAGTCACTCATGCGCTGGTGACGTCTCGCCTAGATTACTGCAACGCTCTCTACATGGGGCTCCCCTTGAGATGCACCCGAAGACTACAGCTGGTCCAGAATGCGGCTGCACGGGCAATTATGGGGAGTACTAGATACTCCCATGTAACACCTCTCCTGTGCGAGCTGCACTGGCTCCCTGTGGTCTACCGGGTGCATTTCAAGGTGTTGATTACCATCTTTAAAGCAGTCCATGGCACAGGACCTAGTTACTTGCGGGATCGCATCCTACCCCAAACATCCCTGCGACCAATTCGCTCTCACAGAGAGGGACTCCTCCGGGTGCCGTCACTAAGCAATGCCAGCGGGCGGCGCCCAGGAGTAGGGCCTTCTCTGTGATGGGCCCAGCCCTCTGGAATGACCTCCCCCCCAACATTAGGACCACCACTGATCTCTGCTCCTTCCGCAAGAAACTCAAGACCCACCTGTTCCAACTAGCCGGCCTGGCCCAATTATAGCTTTATCCTCTAATCCTCCTGGCAATTTTAAATTTTAGGGTAGTTTTTAATGTCATTTTAATGCTATTATTATTGTGTTGTTTTTATGAAATGTAATATTGGTGTTGTGAGTTTTTATACCTCCTCCATGTAACATGTAATATGTAATATGTTTTTGACTTTTGATTGTACACCGCCCCGAGTCCCTTTGGGGAGAGGGAGCGGCTTATAAATCTAATAAAATGAAAAATGAAATGAAAAGGATCACCGCCCCCTACAGTCGGCAACAACTAGTGGTGTAAAATCCGCAGGGATTCTTTTACCTTTTTTTCCCTGTCTGTTTGGGAGCTACACTTAGTGTCAGGCCTGCAGTTATATTCCTTTTAGGATTTTTGGCCTGCCACACTCTCTATTATTTTCCTATACTGTTTCATTAGTGTAGTAATTGGGAGGGGGAATAGAAAGGAGTAGAATTGTGGAATGTGTTGTTGTCATTCCTTTCTAGAAGCCCAAGGTCATCTTTTGTCTCCGCACCTCTGCACCTGACCGGAACCAGCTGGGTGGAGATGCCAGCGTGACCGAAGAAGATTGGACCAAATCTCTCTTTAAAATAAATCACCAGCACCCCGGCACGTTGAAAGTTCATGATCTTATCCCCACACCCATAAATCCATCACATGGTCCAATCTTCTTCGGCCACGCTGGCATCTCCACCCAGCTGGTTCCAATTTCTGATTGAAACCTGGGTGCCAGATAACCCTATTTTCATCAATGACCAATTCTTTTCCTTTTTCAGCATTAGGAGCTAATCTACCCACTTCTCTTAAATGAGTTGTTTGGAAAAGTGATAAGGTTGATAACATCAAAGCCTCTTGTTACTTCCCCTTTCTCATTAAAAATATGTTCTCTCCAGCTGAGTTGTTAAAAGAAACACTGTGAAGAAACTGGTGGAGCTTTTTTTGGGGAAAAGAGGGGAATATAGAAATGAAATGATAAATAAAGGAGAATATTTGCTGTCGCTGCAAGGTTCGCGACACACTTGAGTCCGGATTCGCCTGTCTGGGCCTTCAGGGTTCTCCCTTGGGTGGGAGAACGAGCCCCGGTCCTCACCGGGAATTTGGAGGGTCCACACGTGGACGAAGGCCGCAAATTAAGACACCACACAAAGAGTTAGTTCGAGGTAGGCAAGCACAGAGTGCCTGGAGGATGTATGGCTACATTCCTCTTGACATGTTCTGCACAGACCCTTTTATTAAGCAGTTTCTTTAAGGTGGGGGAGTGGACACATACAAGGAAGTACATTCAGTAATTTTCCACAAGAAAACAATTAATAGGTATGTAGCAGTTAGGGGGTTTACAAAAACATTGCCTGATAATGCGCCGTGTACACAGTTAGATATTAGCGGTTAACCAACATCCTATGCAAACGCTATGCTAAGCTAAGTAAAGGTTAATTAAATACTGTGGTCAGCAAACATCCTATGTAAGTTAAAGGTCACATTCTTATGCAGGCACTATGTTAAAGGTCACATTCTTATGGCCTACTTGCGTTTCAGCTTCAGCAAGGCCTGAACCAAACTACTGTCATGCATTCACATCTCCTCTGTTTTTGTTTTAAAAGGAGGTCAATATCCCTCCAAGGCTATGCGTTCCTCTAACAGCCCACCCTCCGGCAGGCAGCGAGAAGAACCATTCACCTTATCCGGGAATTGAAGCTCACTTTCTGTATCGGAGTCTGAATCCGAAAATGTTAACAATGGTTGTTTGCAGGTGTCATGCGAGGAGGGTAACAAGTGTTGCAGTAGGTTTAAATCTTTGCGAGTAGCATCAACTTCTTTATCTATGTCACCCAGGCGAGTACGCAAAAACCTGAGCAGTTTTTCCATAACACAAGGACCAATGATACAAGCAATCAAAATCAAAATCAAAGGACCTATAAGGGCTGAAAGCAAAGTTGTAAGCCATGGAGAAAAGTTAAACATTCCTTGATACCATGTGTGAAACTTGGAGCGTTCTGACTCTCTATCTTTCAATCGGGTATTTAATTCTGCCATAGAATCAAGCACAATGCCTGAACTGTCAGTATAAAAACAGCATTCTTCTTTTAAAGCTACACATAAGCCGCCCTGTTTCAAAAATAACAAATCCAATCCTCTTCTATTCTGTAAAACAACTTCAGATAGTGAAGTAAGAGAATTCTGGAGAGCAACCATAGATTGAAAAGGTACGGCAGAACCTATGGCCTCATAAAATGGTGGTTGGAAAAAAAAGGCACATCCAACACTCCGGATCAGCATTAGGAAAGGCATGACTGTTATTAAAAGCAAAATAGGAGGAAGAAATAAGAGACAATAAGGCTTTTTACTTAAAAATATACAGTTAACTACTTTAACACATGTTACATTATTAGGAACTGCTACTATCAATATATACAAAGCAATTGCATCAGAGGGAGGATCATAAGCAATTAATCCTCAATGAAAGATAGTCTTATAATTCGAACCAATGAAGTGTTGAATTACTGCAGGCAAAATTCAAACAGGATCCAAGCATATAAAAAGCAAATGTTTCATGTACAGTTCAAGTCAGTGTGTGTAATGTTAGTTGCACCCATAGATTTTTATTGCAGTCACTGTTCAAATGAGTTTTTTGGTGAGATGACAAAACAAGTAAACATAAACAAATGATGACTAATGATGACTAAAAACTTGGCAAAAATGGCAGCACATAAGTTGTCGTGTCGTTGTTTCAGCACTGCTTTGGTGGTTTTTGGTTTTTCATATCACTGGACAGCTGTTTTGGCAAGATCGTATTGGCCACTGTGCTGTCTGTAAAGTCATCTTGGTCATCTCTGGAACTGGATTTGGGAACTGGTACGACAATATTCTTGTCTAGACAAACATCACGTACTAGAATCCATAAAAATCTGTAAAAACAAGCACAGCATATCCTCGTCCCCCTTGCGGGGGAGGCAAACAAACTTTTTAAATCTATTGTGTTACCTATGCCAAATTAGCCAAATTGGGGTACACCAAATTACTAGGTACCCAAAATCCCTCCTTTTTTATATGGTTGAAAAAACAGTCCCTGAAGGACCAATTAACACGTTCCACAATGGCTTAACCTGTGGAATTATAAGGAAAAACCCAAAAATTAAAACTGGTGCAATTGGTACAAAATTACAAAAAGGCCAATGAAAAATAGGCCAGGCCATTGTCAGTTTTGTTTAAAAAAAGTTTGCCCAAGGCAATAAAGGCTGAAAAAAAAATGTGGCCAAAAATTAAAAATAGATAATACAATAATAATACAATAGTAGAGTTGGAAAAAACCTTGGAGGTCTTCTAGTCCAACCCCCTAACTAAATAAATGAATTTATTTCTAAGGAGCCAAAAAAAAGAAAACATAGGTGACATCCATTTGCCATAGTGATTAGAGGCCAAATCATAAAAATGAACTTCTTTGTCCCCAGAGGGGGATGCCCCAAAACACTGGGAACAAAATAAAACAATTTGCTTGGCCTGGTTGAGTGGCATATGGCAAAATTGTGCCAGTCCCCAGGCATTTTGATGAGAAAAAAAATAATCAAAAATAAATCTAAAGAAAAAAAAAACATAGTTTCTAAAAAATTAAAAATAAATTGACACACATAATAAAAGTCAGAAATATAGTTAAAAAGCTTATTAAAAAAAGATGTGAAAAAATAAAATAGCAAAAAACAATTTTTAGTGTTACAAGAACAACAATATTGCAAGGTAGGAAACTTTCATAAGAGTCCTTATCCAAAAAAAAAACAGTCTTATGAAAGCAAAGAATTGAGAACAATAGGCAAGCAGAAAAGCCATACAGACCACATAGTCAATTAAAAGACACTGAAAAAAAAATTATTTTGAAAATAAAATAAAAAAATCAAATTTTGGAATAGAAAAAATAATGTTAATAAAATCAGTCCAATTTCTACAAAAAACCCAAGGTTATTAATTTAACTACCTAAAAAAATGGCAAAACATTTTAAAACGGAGTCTGTTGTCTTTAAAAAAAAAAAAAAAATCATAAGAATTAGCTGACAAGTTACGCAAACCACAAATGGAATGCTCAAAATCTCATTAATCTTTTGAACTGTGGCAAGGGCACAAAAAAAGAAAAAATAAATCAAATAAAAAACTTTAGAAAGCGGCAGACAAAAACGGACAAATCCAAACAAAGATTCCCCAATAGCTGCCATAAATTAATTAGCAAAATAACTCCTTTCAAACAAAAAAGGTTGGAACAAAAAAGACTATAACATTTTATGCAGTCATGCTTTATTAAAACAATCTACAATTCATACAATACAATATACAATACAATACAATACAATACAATAATAGAGTTGGAAGGGACCCTAGAGGTCCTTCAATCCAACCCCCTGCCTAGGCAGGAAACCTATACCATCTCAAACAAATAACCATTCAACATCCTCTCAAAGACCTCCAGTGTTGGGCCATTCACAACCCCTGGAGGCAAGCCGTTCCATTGACCAACTGCTCTTAGAGGCATTCACAGGTATCACTGGGGCGGTTCATACACACACTCATGGTAAAAATGAGCAAACACTCATTCTCCCCGCTCCTCCTGCTTCCCTCCAAAGAATGACCCAGAAGGAAGAGTGGGTGGGGGGAGGGGGAAATGCACGCAGGCAATCACGTGGACCTCTGGAGCCATTCACTTATCACTCCCTGGGGCATGGGGGACACATATTCACATTCATACTGCAATCAAACCTTCATGCTTGCTCATGCCAAACAATTTGGAAATGATAACACACATGCATACACACACATACCATTCTTTATATAAAAGGGAATCAAATTACATTCATACCAACTTTTACCATCAACCTACTCACATTTGCACTACAATCATTAATTTCACATATAAAAATCCAATTTCATTCTTTCTTCATGCAAGGCAGTTATTACAATTACTTCAGGGAGCTGTACATAAGCCAATGAGCTCCATTTTCTATTATTAAAGGATCTCAACTTCCCTCCAGGTCTGGAGATGATCACGCACTAGATTGTTAATGCCTGTCTCTGCCCTGGGGTGTTCGTTTCTTAATTTGGATCTGCCAGCGGACGCTGGCTAAGTTTTAAAGATCCAAATTCTATCTTGATATCCCAGCACGCGCTGGCATTTTTAAATATCAAGATGTATAAAAACAATGTACAGAGATGTTTGTCCACACATTGTTTGCATTCAGCCAGGGTTCTAGGTTGGCTCATGCTGGCATATTTTTAAAGATCCAAGATGTATGGAGACTTTCATTAACACATCATTTGCATCTGGGTGGGGCCCTTGATTCATCTGATGGTGGCCAAAAAATCAGCAAATTTGTTGACAAAATCTAAATCAAAACTGCCTTCTGGAGGCCAGGTTTTTACTTTAGGACTAATAGAGTAGGTTGGTCAGAAAAATGTGCAGAGGGTTTTTACTCAGGTTGAAGGCAAACCTTTAGTAGGAACTTCCTTCATTTCATACATACATACAAGGCAACAAAGGCAGAAAAGGAGCCAGCCCGTGGATCTTACGTCAGGAAAGTCAGTAGGAGTTTCAGTAGGAAAAGAAGCAGAAGTCTCCGCCGGGGGAGCGGAGGAAGCGACTGAGACTTTGGGGGCCTCATAAGGAGGTGGTGAAACCTTCGGGGTTACGTCCGAAGGAGAAGGATTAGGAACAAAAAAAACGGAAGAATCGTCTGAAGGAGAATTAGGATAGAGAGTAAGCGATAGATTTTCGAGAAAGCGGATAGACAGTGATGCTGTTAATCATTTGGAGAGAATTAATACGCTTCACGAGAGCGAAAAGTTCCTCTCGGTGATGAGCAGAAACCTTTGAGCCCGAGGAGCCCATGACTTACGTGTGCACAGTGGCGCGTCCGGCCAGGTAAGTTCACAGGAGTGAAGGAGAGCACACTGCTAGACAACGATCGTGCCCATGAAGACGCCAATACAGGACTGGACGAGCCCCCAGATGTCGCTGCAAGGTTCGCGACACACTTGAGTCCGGATTCGCCTGTCTGGGCCTTCAGGGTTCTCCCTTGGGTGGGAGAACGAGCCCCGGTCCTCACCGGGAATTTGGAGGGTCCACACGTGGACGAAGGTCGCAAATTAAGACACCACACAAAGAGTTAGTTCGAGGTAGGCAAGCACAGTGCTTGGAGGATGTATGGCTACATTCCTCCTGACATGTTCTGTACAGACCCTTTTATTAAGCAGTTTCTTTAAGGCGGGGGAGTGGACACATACAAAGAAGTACATTCAGCAATTTTCCACAAGAAAATAATTAATAGGTATGTAGCAGTTAAGGGGTTTTCAAAAACATCCCTAATAATGCATCGTATACACAGTTAGATATTTGCAGTTAACCAACATCCTATACAAATGCTATGCTAAGCTAAGTAAAGGTTAATTAAATACTGTGGTCAGCAAACATCCTATGTAAGTTAAAGGTCACATTCTTATGCAGGCACTATGTTAAAGGTCACATTCTTATGGCCTACTTGCGTTTCAGCTTCAGCAAGGCCTGAACCAAACTACTGTCATGCATTCACAATTTGCAGCTCAAGGATTGAAAAGAGGGGTGCTAGACTAGTTATTAGGGATGCAGTGATTCAGTGGTTAAGACACTGAGCTTGTCGATCAGAAAGGTTGGCCGTTCGGCTGTTTGAATCCCTAGCGTAACGGAATGAGCTCCCATTACTTGTCCCAGCTTCTGCCAAACTAGCAGTTCGAAAGTATGTAAAAATGCAAGTAGGAAAAGTAGGAACCACCTTGGGTGGGAAGGCAACAGCTTTTGGCGTTGAGTCAAGCTGGCCACGGGACCACAGAGACGTCTTCGGACAGTGCTGGCTCTTTAGCTTTGAAACGGAGATGAAATCCCAAAAACATTGTTTGATTGGATTTGAAAGGAAATGGTCCCATTGAACAATTGCAGATTCCAAGTCTTTTGAACTCCTGTGAGTATAAAATCAAATTGACTGGTCATGAGCCAAACTTTGGCAAATGACATGTTCTCTTCAAAAGTAGGAGCCAGCAAAAAATATGACACGAGCTACAAAGATTCTCCATAAATGATAAATGTGTTGGCCTTGTTGTCTTTGTAACGTCAATGAAGAGTAGATGTTATACCACCAGATTTATCCAAGTTATCGAAAGTGGGTATTCCTGGAACCTGTTGTAGGAAGGCTGAACAGATTTCGTGCAGTAGGAACAAAAGCTGCAGTTTATGCAAATATTGTTCTCCACTGTCAGATTCGGAAGCAAAAAGCCCAACCCACTTCCATCCAAATTGCTGTAGCAATCGTAGAATCCCAATGTATAGAGTAGCTTCGTTTGGGGCCATAAAGTAAAGTGAGGATAATTGACTGACATAAAATGCTTCTGGTGGATGTGAACCATATGTAAGGTGAAAGAAAGTCAAAATATGTTAAACTAGATAAACAGAATAGTAGAATAGCAAGAGTTGGAAGAGGCCTTGGAGGTTTCCTAATCCAACCCCCTCCTCAAGCAGGAAATCCTATACCATTTCAGACAAACGGTTGCCCAATCTCTTCTTAAAAACCTCCAGTCATTGGACGACTGGCAAGTTCTAAAAGCAATTCAAACATTCATTCATTCATTCATTCAAACATTCATTCATTCATTCAAACATTCATTCATTCAAACATTCATTCATTCAGACAGTCATTCATTCAAACATTCATTCAGAGAGGCAACTAAGGAAGACATTTGAGCAGATAAAGGGAAAGTAGCACTCAAATGTCTTATTACTTATGCTAGCTGAGCAATTTTCAGTTACTCCCTAAGTCTTAGTTATAACCTTCTTACTAGCTTCTTGTCTTGACGAGTGGCTGTGTATGTGTATGTGAGGGTGCGCACACAGTGGTGGGCTGCAACCAGTTTAACAACTGGTTTGGTGATTGAGTGCTGTTCGTATGCATGCACACTTCACAAATGCCTGCTTGCGCGCAGCGTTCAACATACAGCAATTTGAAGCTCGGCTGCTTACCTTCCAGGGCCGCCCCAGTAAGTAGAACAGAGAAGGCATGAAAATTAGCTGTGCCATGCAAATCAGTTGAGCCAAAAAGAAGGAAATATAGGAAAGTGTTCTGACACCCCTCTACACGCTTGTGAATAAACCAGAACACAGGCTTAGCTGTTTGCCACTGTTTAATTACTGAGATAACAAATCCTTTGGCTGAGGGCCTAGACAACTCACATTCAATAGAGTAGCTCTGCAGCAACCTAGATAATTCAAATGAAGCAACACAGATAGTCCAAACGAGCAGACACGGCTAGAATACACAGATAGATTTTCTTAACTACTAATTCGAACGGTTGTTTCCTGCAAATGTCCCCTCCCAATGCCTCACCTATAATCTCTCTTGGGAGGGGCCAATCCACACCACCTGTGTTTAATCATCTTCTGCGTGCACATGTGCAGAGCTGCCAGGAGAAAGGAACAGCTAAAGGAACAAGGGCTGACTCAGGAGTAAAGGCACAGTTAAGTGGTGAATGGCCCCTCCCAGAGAGAATAAAGAGGAGCGAAAGAGGAGGGTAATTAGTTCATTTCATTAGAGTGAAGATCTGTTCCTGACTTCTTGCCAAGTAATTGCTGCTACAGCGTGGCATTTGAAAGATATCGGTTCGGCAGTTCTCCAAGCCTGATAAAGGTCTGTAGTTGTGAAATCTCATGAAAGACTGTTTGCTGGGACTTTGCTGGAGAGGAATTGCCTTTAACCTAAATAAAAGAGGTTAAAAGAGGTTTTATCAGGACGAGAAGTCTGCTTCATGATCTTGGGAAGCCTAGGTCAGAACAAGCACATCCACAACAAGAATAACTCCGAGGAAGGCATCTTCCTCAAAGAACAATTTATTGGGACTTGATTGGCATAAACTTGGTGAAACTCAGCTCTTAAAGTCTCACCAATTTTCACCTAATTAAAAGTAAAACGTTTTTGTCACTTCCTCAGAGTCACATGTCACAAGGCCCAATCAGCACACAGTCCACTTGCGAGATGATCTCAGTCTCCTCCTTCCTTGCACCTGTACGGATGACCTTGCTTCCCAGGAGAAAGAATGTTATTTTGGCTTCAGCACCCCACCATCTCTACTAGCAAGAAAGAAAAAGGAAATGGCCACCCTCATGCCAACTACAGGGTTGATAATGAAGTCTTCTTCATATGACAGAAAGTTTCTTCTTTGGATAAGACACCGATCTTGCTTCTGGCTCAGGAAATCTTCCAAGCGTTTAAAACACTCATTCATATTTGGTGCCAGTTTCTGTTTTGTTTGTCTGTTATACAATAAATACAATAGCAGATTTGGAAGGGACCTTGCAGGTCTTCTAGTCCAACCCCCTGCCTAGGCAGGAAACCCTACACCATTTCAACGGTATTTTAAAAATACTGTTTTTAAAGGAAATTCAGATTGTTATTGTTAAGTAATTAAGCTCCCCATTAGGAGAGCGGGTATGCAGAGAAGCGTAATGAGAGTGATATGTTATAACTCGCACAAACCAGCATACAGAGACACTGAATAGTATAAAAATATAGTAGTTTACTATGTAGAAATATAGAGGTATTCAGAGTCCAGTTAACAGTCCAAGTCATACACGGTTCAATAATTCAGTTATCAAATAGTCTAACACAAAAGCATAGCTAAGCAGTAGCAAACCACAATACCTCAAAATACACCTGATCAGCTTCTAACAAAACAGAGAGAGAATTAACAGTCATTCTGGCTTCCTCTTATGACTGCTTGAGGTACTAAACCAATTACATCTCTGAATCATTTAAAGTAACAGTAAAGTAATCATAGCTTATATACATTGCCAAGCCAAGCCTAGGGTTATAGGGTGCTCATTGGGAGTCAAAAGGAGCATGTGTTCCTTGGATGACAGTTTGTTGATTTAATGGGTTACTGTTGAATCAAACACAATTCTTGTCTTCTTAAGTATTGTCGTAGGATTGCATTTTAAAATATTCTCTGAGACATTTCTTGCTCTCTACCAAATGATAGTCTGCAGCAGGGGTGTCAAATTCGTGGCCTGTGGGCTGGATGTGTCATGTGCTGGCTCTGCCCCCGCCCGATTTAGCGAAGGGGAATAAAGTGCCGATACATCATGCGATGCCGCCATGATGAAATGAGTTTGACACCCCTGGTCTGCAGCATATGTTTGAGTGCTGGTTCCTTCATTGTTGATAATTCATCCTAAAAGGCAAAATCTACCCACTGCTTCAATGTTTTGCTAATCACTTTTAAGGATGGTTGCTGCATGTGTTGTAATGTATATGGTCTTCTTTACTATATTTAACCACAGTCCCATTTATTTATTTTTTTACAGAAATTGCCATGTTTTAATCTCATACATTTGTCAGCCCCGGAGTTGGCCTGACTGAGGCCATTTTCTTTCCTGTTGCTTCAGGGCTGACACAGCCTGCAGCTGAGGGGAAGGGAGGGGGGAAGTAGAGATAGTTGGAGTGTCGTAGCCAAAATAAAATTATTTCCCATGGCAACCAAGGATGTTCATGCAGGTGTTCGGAAAGAGGAGACTGGGATCATCTAACAACTGGACTGTGAGCTGATTGGGCCTTGTGACCAATGATTCTGGGGAAGTGATAAAACTTTTATTTTTAATTAGGTGGAAATTGGTGATACTTTTACAGCTGGTTTTCTCCAGGATTGTGCCAATATGATATGTCCCAATAAATGGCTCTTGAGGAAAATGCCTGCCTCTGAGTTCTCCTTATTGTGGATGTATTACTTGGAGCCCTGCCAACATTTGCATTGGTGTGATGTAAGAGTCTGTCTACCAGCCATGTCTGCGAGAAGTATCTATATTTTCTTCTCTTTAAGGAAGTAAAATATGGCATCTGGGTGGGTTTCTCCTTTCCTTTATCTTGCATCTCTAGGCACAAATGTTTAATGGTTAGCTTGGGGAAGGTCTAAAACAACTCGCCATGGCCAACTCATTATGACCAAATGAGCATGGCCAACTCCCATGGGACAATTCAATACTGTATTAATTGTTTCATTCAGTTACTTTCATTATTGATGACCACATTCTAATTGAAATTATTGAAACACTTGTATTTTGAATGGAATTTCTTCATTTTATTATTATTGGCTAAAGTTCCATTGAAATTAATTTAACTTTTTCATCTATCTATCATCTATCTATCTATCTATCTATCTATCTATCTATCTATCTATCTATCTATCTATCATCTATCTATCTATCTATCTATCTATCTATCTATCTATCTATCTATCTATATATCATCTAATTTAGTAATTGTATCAATCATCTACCTACCTACCTACCTACCTACCTACCTACCTACCTACCTACCTACCTACCTACCTACCTACCTACCTACCTATCATTTATTCTATTCAGTATGTGTATCAATTATCTATCTATCTATCTATCTATCTATCTATCTATCTATCTATCTATCTATCTATCTTGTTCTGTTCTGATCTGTTCTGTTCTATTCTATTCTATTCTATTCTATTCTATTATACTCTATTCTATTCAGTATTTGTATCAATCATCTACCTACCTACCTACCTACCTACCTACCTACCTACCTACCTACCTACCTACCTACCTATGTACATACCTACTTACCATCTATCTATCTAGTCTATTTAGTATTTGTATCAATCGTCTGTCTGTCTGTCTGTCTGTCTGTCTGTCTGTCTGTCTGTCTGTCTGTCTGTCTGTCTATCTATCTATCTATCTATCTATCTATCTATCTATCTATCTATCTACTTACCTACCTACCTACCTAACTAACTAACTAACTAACTAACTAACTAACTAACTATCTGACCATATGTCATATATACATGCACCTGCATGCAATCAATATATTAAATCTCCTAAAAACAACCAACCAAGGAAACCTAATTCCAAAGTTTTGCTGGCTTAGGGTGTTGGAAAAGAGAAAGGGTTGGGTTAAAGATACTTGGAAAATGATTGAAAATGCAGGAGCATGAGCATTTCTTTTGGAATGGGTCACCATAATAGGTATTAATAATAATCCACCTTAAGGTCTCCTTTGGCAGAAATCAAAACTATATGTTTCCTGATGATTGCAAATTCATTTTGTCAGCAATTATTCATGGTGAGAAAGATCACATGATGCACTAAGTCCTCTTTATTAGTTGCTCTCTCTGGTTTAGCCCAGGTCTGAAAACAATGATGTAACATTTGGGCAAGAATATGCATCCCAGTAAAGCAGCGCTGGAGGCCAAGATGGAGAAGACCTCCACAGCTACCATGGCTTTTCCTTTTGTGCTCAAATAGGCTGTAAAAAAGGAGATCCAAACACTGCAGAAGGCCAACATGCTGAAGGTGATGAACTTGGCTTCGTTAAAGCTGTTGGGTAATTTACGGGCAAGGAAAGCCACAATAAAGCTGGCAATGGCCAAGATACCCATGTAGCCCAAGACACAGTAGAAGAAGGATGTTGAACCCTCATTGCATTGTAAAATCATTTCTTGGAGCTCTGAGTGCATGTCCAACTCAGGGAATGGGGGAGATGTTGACAACCAAAGAATACAAATACATACTTGGAAGAGGGAGCAGGACAGTACAATAGAAAAGGCCAATCTTTTCCCCACCCATTTCCTCATCTGAGATCCCGGTTTAGTAGCCATGAAAGCCACAACCACAGTAATAGTTTTGGCCAGTACACTAGAAATGGCCACTGAGAAGGTGATAACAAATGTTGGTTGACGGAGAATGCAGGTCACATTGCCTGGTTGGCTGAGGAAGAGCAAAGAGGAGAGAAAACAGAGCAGAAGAGAGACAAGCAGGGTGTAGGTGAGGGATCTGTTGTTGGCTTTGACAATGGAAGTATCCCTGTGTTTAATAAAAGTTCCGAGTACCCAAGTGGTCAAGAAGGAGAAATAAAGAGCAGCTGAGGTTAAACCAGTTCCTAAGGTTTCTTCAAATGATAGAAAGACCACCGGTTTCAGGATACATTCTTTCTGTCCTTTATCTGGATATTGATCTTTTGAACATTCAAAACAGTCATCCATATCTGTAAGAAAAGTCAAGGCATTTGTCACCTATCCATTCTGTATTGCTGAAAATTGTTTTTCCTAGCGGATACTCACTGCTACTGCTAATGAGTTCTTTCCAGCAGTTACTAGTCTGATCATGATTCTGTGAAAATGCAGGTTTTCCTCTCTTTAGGATTCACATGTAGCAAAGTACATTTGAAGGAAGGGCAATTATTCTTTGAAATCAATACTAGAAAAAAATATGTTGGTTCCAACAAGCAGAAAGCATCTTCTATGATTGCTTTCAAAATGATAATGGTTAATTATTAATCCTGTCCTTTGTTAGAGAAATAGTGTTCTGTGTACCTTCGGTGTTTAGTCATGCCGACCGCATGACCACGGAGATGTCTTCGGACAGCACTGGCTCTTTGGCTTTGGCTTCGAAATGGAGATGAGCACCATCCCTTAGAGTCGGGAAGGACTGACACACCTTTACCTTTACCTTATCCCAAATTTATAAAAACGATGATATATTTGTTTACCGAGTGAACAAGCTTACGGGGAGAAGGGTGCGCTCTGATCTCGCTTGTTTTCTTGCAGATGTTTCATTACCGAAATTTGGTAACATCATCAGTACTAGTCCTAATGATGTTACCTAGTTACAGAAAAATCTGTAAGAAAACAAGAGAGATCAGAGAGCACCAAAGACCTTTCATGTCACCTGTGAGTTATAAATATTCTCCTTTATTAATCTTACAGGGGGGAAAAGTAAACCCGCAAAAGGCAAATGAAATTGAAAATATGAAAAATACACAAATAGATAATAGATGAGGTGATCATAGTTAGTTTACTTCATTGTCATTGCATCTCGTACAACGAAATTAAATGTCATCTTCAGTGTACATTATAAGTATAATAACAAAAACACAAACACACACCCTTCACATTCTATACAATTGAATTGAAAACCCCTGATATTCCCTTCATATTGCACTATACAGTCAGTATTACTGCTGGTTTGGTGCATGCAAAAATGTTCCGTACGCACTCCACACACGGGGACTTTTGCACAAAAATAGGTCGGCACAAGTGCAATGGGGTTAACCTTCTGCAGCACTGTTTTATTTGGCCCTATGCAAGTGGCAAACCACACACAGGTGCAGTAAGTTAAAATACTCTCTATGGTGCAGCGGTAGAAGGTCACCAGCAGCTTTTCATTCAGTTGTTGTTTCCTGAGAAATCTCAGGTATTTTAATCTCTGCTGGGCCTTTTTGACCAGTGCTGCAATGTGAGTGCCCCAAGTCAGGCCCTCCTTTAAGATAATACAATACAATACAATAGTAGAGTTGGAAGGGACCTTGGAGGTCTTCTAGTCCACCCCCCTGCCTAGGCAGGAAACCCTATACCGTTTCAGACAGATAGCTATCCAACATCTCCTTAAAGACTTCCAGTGATGGGGCATTCACAACTTCTGGAGGCAACTTCTGTTCCACTGATTCATTGTTTTACCTGTCAGGAAATTCCTCCTCAGTTCTAAGTTGCTTCTCTCCTTGATTAGTTTCCACCCATTGCTTCTTGTTCTACCCTTAGGTGCCTTGGAGAATAGTTTGACTCCCTCTTCTTTGTGGCATCCCCTGAGATATTGGAACACTGCTATCATGTCTCCCCTAGTCCTTCTTTCTCTTAAACTAGACCTACCCAGTTCCTGCAACCGTTCTTCATATGTTTTAGTCTCCAGTCCCCTAATCATCTTTGTTGTTCTTCTCTGCACTCTTTCTAGAGTCTCCACATCTTTTTTACATCGTGGCGACCAGATCTGAAT
>NC_138555.1:80539755-80619755 GCF_964273705.1 Natrix helvetica | reverse complement strand
ATATATATATGTGTGTGTGTGTGTGTGTGTGTGTGTGTGTGTGTGTGTGTGTGTGTTGTATTTGTACTGATAAATAAATAAAGGGAGACTAGTATAGATCTATTTCGAGCTAATTAGCTCTCATCAGCTAGCCATACCGTTACTGGGATTTGAACCCGGGCTGTATATATCTTAGGCAGGAGTTTTAGCCACTAAGCCACGGGCTCACTTCCTTATCAGTTGAGCCAGGGAAATAGGTATGTATTTGTGTTACAACCCCTGGTATATATATTTGGACCCATATTAAGAAAATTGACCTGCCAAAGTCTTACAAGCAAGCTTTGATTTCTGAATAGGAGATTGTAGCCCACAGAATATAAAAGAAACATTCACCCTGGCAAACTCCTAAAACTACTAAATTCTACACATCTCCAAGTAATGAATTGCATTTTGCTTAAGTCAATCTAATGAAAACTGAATGGATTGTCTCACCTACCATGTTGATTGGAAATTTTTCCGTCTGGGCATGAAGCGCAGTCATAGCAACAGAATTGTTTTCCTTCTATCCCTGTCTTCCAGTATCCGGGAGAACAACGGTTGTTACACAGAGAAATTGGAAGGACCTGGTCATATATATATGAAAAAAAAGAGATTCTAATTATTCTCCTTCATGCCAGGAAAGGGTTTTAATGACCGGTTTAAAGAATGGCGGGGTGAATAAATAAATGTGCGTGATCTTATGGAAACAAATGTGACTTCCATGATTTCAAATGGAAATGTAGCTCAGATATGAAAATTTGGCGTTTACATTCTAATGTCATTTTGTCAGGTTGGTAAATTCTTGACCAGGGTCACCATTTGTATGATAACCCAGGATTG
Organism: Natrix helvetica; assembly: GCF_964273705.1. NCBI lineage: Eukaryota > Metazoa > Chordata > Lepidosauria > Squamata > Natricidae > Natrix > Natrix helvetica. The sequence continues at coordinate 80,618,897 of NC_138555.1, read as the reverse complement.
CCCCGGTATTTATTTATAGGGAGAAAATGTCCAGACCAAATGTTGTATTTTCCCCCTTACCAGAGGGAGCCCCATTGTGGAGTACTGTGAAGCCGTTACCATGGCAACTCCACTGTGCTGTACAGTGGAAACCATTTTATGGCAGTACAATATAAGCCATTTTAAGGCACAACAAGCTGTATCTTAACAGAACGCACACCCCAAGGGGTGTTGGGGGGCGTCTTACCCACACAGTATTTGTTTCCAGAGAGTAAATCATCTGTGTACCAAGTTTAGTTGAAATTGCTCAAGGCGTTCCATAGTTATGCTGGAACACGCACAAACAGCCATTTTTATATGCTGTGTATAGATATCTGGGTTTTTTTTTTCTTTCTTTTAAAAAGAGACTGAAAGAAAATATGTACAAAGAGACTATGTTCAATAAAGGCAAAGACATCTTCATGGTGTCATAATGGATCAATTGATCATTGCAATCCAAATACGGAATGTTTTCTCATTGTATGTCAGTTTTGTAAATGCTTAAGTATGGAGAGTATTTTCTTTTTCAGAATAAGCCATTCTTCTTTCAAAAACAGAAGTTACTGTAGGTTTATAAATTATATAGATTTATACAGAGACAATGTTCAATATGGCTTTACGGACAAAGGCATCTTCATGGAATCATAATGGATCACAATACGCTCCATGAAATGGGTCCATACCTGGTTAAAAGCAGAATGCCAGGTAATCCTATCTTCATCAATGTATAATTCTTTCCCTTTTGGAGCCCTGGGATCTAAGACTCCAACTCTAACTCTCTGAAAGGATCTGTTTGGGAAAGTGATCAAGTTGGTGATGTCGAATCCACCTGTTGCTTCCCCTTTCTCATTCAGGAACACTCTCTCCCCGGCTGAATTGTTAAAAGAAACGCCTTGAAGAAACGAATGGAGCTACTTGAAAGGGAATGAAAAACAGACCCAATTGAAAGGATAATAATGGCGAACAAACCATCGCATTCAAATTTCTTTCAGTCATTTCTCCGACCTTCCCGTAATAATGCTCAAATAAGTACATTCAGAAAATTGATAATCTGTATTGCATGAAAATGTATTGGTTCACTCTATTATTAATCTGATCTTATTTTAAGGAAAATTAGGAAGTAGTGTCAATCAATGAAAGCAAAATGAAAACAGGCTATTTTGTATATAATTTCTATTCACTGTTTAAAGAATTAATCAAACCTACGGCATAAATAATCTTATCCACCACTTTTCCTTCTTCATTGGTACAGAGCTATTTCAGAGCTGTGGGATCTGACACATTTCATTAAGCCAGATTTTAGAATTTGAGATTTAAGTGAGGGAGGGAGGGAGGGAGGGAGAGAGAGAGAGAGAGAGAGAGAGAGAGAGAGAGAGAAACAGACAGACAGATAGAGACAGAGACAGAGAGAGAGAGCGAGAGAGGGAGAGAGAGAGAGAGAGAGAGAGAGGAAGACATAGAGCAAGAGACAGACAGACAGACAGACAGACAGACAGACATAGAGAGACTGAGACAAACACATACACACAGAAAGAGATACAGAGACAGAGAGACAGACAGATAGAGACAGACAGGTGTGCACACACACACACACACACAGGGAGAGATTCATATTCTCAACACTGAAAACATTTCTGAGCTAAGTAGAAGTATCTTGGGGATTTTTTATTCATGGAAAGGAGATTGAAAAATAATATTAAATGATTGTATAAAGCAGTGTTTCCTTCGACCATCTTTTATTATGCAAACTATGATGATTTTCTACATAATTTGGACTGATACCTAACATCTGCCAATCTGTACATGTGGACAGTCAGGGGTCTCTTTATCCATTATTGTTTTCTTTTTGTAATGATACAAAAATTACATTGACTAGACTGAAATTTGCAAAGACAACTCTTACGTTACTAACTTTGCTCCCCCCCAGTTTCTGTCTTGATCGGTCGCCCTGGCAAACAAGCCATATTACACTATGATGAGAAAGGCTATTCATGGAAAGAAAAAAATGGGTATGGCAGACAGACCTTACCTGCCAAGGCTGTAGGTTTGAGAATTCAAATATTTTTATTCTTCTGTGGGGGGCTCTAGATCTCATCACCTCATGCAGAGTATGTGCCACTGCATAAACTGCATTGTAGATACTGTAGCTTTGGCCAACCATCCGCAACTCAAACAGAGGAGTAGGCAGATTCTCCAATTTCTCTTCTCCACTGCAAATTCCATTGGACATTGAGGATGAGTCTTCATTGGAAAGTGAGCAGTCGAACAAGTGCTCCCAAACTTCTTGAAGGAATCCATCTTTGTGGGTTGAAGGTTTGAGGACTTGAAGAAATTCTTTGAAGCCATGGACCTCTCGTGAGTGCACGGTAAAGGAAAGAGACCCATGGTACAACTGGAGATCCCAACCCCTTTGAAATCCTGTCAGTATGAAATCAATCGGGAACATCAGGATCCAAACCTTTCCAAATGACGCAATCTCACTGTTTTCATGATCACGTAGAAACACAACCGTTCTGAGCCAGAGAATCATGAATGATTCGCCGTAGACAAGAAAAACATGGGCTTTCCGATCTACCAGTTTATGAGAAATAATCGAGATTAGGTCAAAGAGTTCTGAAAGTTCATCAAAGGGGGCTTGCTGTGGAATCTTTTGCGCGAAAGCCAAACAGATCCCGTTTTGGGAAAGCAGCGGTTGCATTTTCTGCAAGAAATGTTCTGCCTGGTTCTTATCAAAAGTGAAGACGCCAATCCACCTCCATCCAAAATGGAGAAGAAGTCGGATAACTCCGAAGTACTGATGGTCCTCATTTGGCACCATGCAATAAAGGGAAGATAATTTGGTAGCCTCAAACTCTTCTTTGGCAAAGGAGCCATAGGTTAACTGAACAAATAAGAGGCAGCCATTCATAAGCAGGAAAAAAAAATATGGAAATTGAATCAACTCTAATGGGTTCTAATTCCTGTTTGTGCAACTGGGTTGGACTAGATTAGATTAGATTTAGATTAGATTAACAGAGTTGGAAGGGACCTTGTAGATTATCTAGTCTAACTCCCCACCCAAGCAGGACCCTACACTATTTCTGACAAATGACAGTCCAATCTCTTCTTGAAAGCCTCCAGTGATGAAGCTCCCACAACCTCTGAAGGCAACTTCCATTCCATTAGTTGATTGTTCTCATTGTCAGAAAATTTTTCCTTATCTCCAGGTTGAATCTCTCCTGGATCAGTTTCCAGCCATTATTCCTTGTCTGGCCTTCAGGTACCTTGGAAAATAGCTTGACCCTCTCCTCTCTGTGGCAGCCCCTCAAATATTGGAACACTGCTTTCGTGTTTCCCCTGGTCCTTCTCTTCACTCGACTAGCCATGCCCAGTTCCTGCAACCATTCTTCATGATCCCTTCCCACTCTATTACTCTCTTATTTTCTGACTCTATTTGTTTTGTTAATGTTCATTACAAAAGAAGTTAAGTTTCTTTCTTACCCCCCCCCCCCAAATTACCTGTGGGATCTTGAAGAGATTTATACTTTCTGCCATATAGGAAGAAGTAGAGGCATCTAATCCTCCAATGATGGCCATAAGATTCTTCTGGTTATCACATTTGTAATTAGGAAAGAATCCCTGGGATTTGAAAAGGAGGTCCAGAGTGGTGCGATAGGTCATCCTGGAATTGTAGTAACTGTCACAGATCTGGAACCCAAGAGTGATGTTATGTAACATCTGGGAGTCTTCATTGATCTCCTTCACAGCGAAAGCCAAGGCGAGGATGTTTTGATAGAATTTGGTTATGACACTGCCAATAGTTAAATCCCCCCATTGAAGAAGTTGTTTTGAAATTCTTATAATGTGGCATCATTTTTTCAATATATAACAAAGGTTTCTATCTCTGATGCAAGTAGGAAGATGATAAGTACAATGTGCTAATGTATTGTAATCATTTGTACAGTGTGTTTTCATGGTTTGAAATAAATATGCCCAACAGCAAAAGTGTAATAATGTTTTCTAAGCTACATTGACTTTCTATCAGTTTAGCATGAAGCAAAATATGAACAGATTCAGCCGCTATCATTTATTTACTGCTTTAATTTTTTTTAATTAACTTCAACTCATTAAATATTCTTCAAAAAAACTTCAATAAGTCTTTTTGGAGATTTAATGTACAAATCAAAAAAGCTTGAAGACTTTAAAGTATTTTTATGAGAAAAACTTTAAGTTAATGTAAACAAAAGTATTTCTTCAGCCTATTATGATCCATACTCTTTATACTTTACATAAATGACTTTTGCGATCATATCATAAGCAACTGCGTTCTCTTTGCTGGTGATGTAAAACTATTAAAAAACCCCGATAATGCTGCTACTGTACAAAGAGACCTTGACTATGGTTAAACAATTGGCAATGCCAAATCTCAACCAACAAATGCTCTGTCTTAGACATTGGCCCAAAAAAAAAAATCAGAACACCAAATACAAGCTGGGCTGATACGACCAAGTAGATGACCCTCACTCTGTCAAGGGCCTAGGAGTACTCATCTCAAATGATCTAGGTGCCAAAACTCACTGTAACAGCATTGCCAAAAGGCATTAAGAGTCGTTAATCTAATCTTGCAAAGCTTCTCCACCAGTAATATTGCGTTGCAAACTAGGGCATACAAAAACTTTTGCTAGATGTATTCTTGAATACAGCTCATCTGTCTGGAATCCTCACTGCATAACAAATGTTAATACAATCAAGCGAGTCCAGAGACTCTTTCGTGAGAAGAGTCCTCCACTCCTCTGCTCGCAACAGAAGACCTTATACCACCAAGCTTGAAATTTTGGGCTTTGACAACTTAGAACTATGCCACTTTCGGTCTGACCTGAGAGTAGTACACAAAATTATCTGCTACAATGTCCTACCTGTCAATGAGTACTTCAGCTTCAACAATACACGAGCACACAATAGATACAAACTTAAGGTAGACTGCTCCAAACTCAATTGCAGAAAAGATGACTTCAGCAACAGAGTGGTCAATGCCTGGAATGCACTGTCTGACTCTGTGGTTTCATCCCCAAATCCCCATAACATTAACCTTAAACTATCTACTGTTGACTCCCCCCATTTCTAAGAGGTCTGTACCCCCCATTTCTAAGAGGTCTGTACCCCCCATTTCTAAGAGGTGCATAAGCGCACCAAAGTGCCTTCCGTCCCTGTCCTTCTGTCCCCGCTGATTCGTATCCATTTCCTGTATTCATAATCATGTTTATATTTATATCTGTTCTCTTACACATACTGGACAAAATAAATAAAATAAAATAAAATAAGTAAACAACCAACTAGATGTACTGAAAAGACAAAGAAGGCTTAGATTAGATCCAATATGTCCATTATGCTGAAACAAGCTTTTACTCATATAACAAGTATTTAGGCAGCTGGCTAAGACTGGGGAACACACCCGAAGAAAAAAAGTATTCTTACAGTGGTAACTGATAAGGTTTTAGAGAAGGATGCTCCTTAAATTCAATTTCATTAGAGTTATAAAAAATTTGAGACATCATCCCACCAATGATGAGGTCCCCTGGCTGGAACCATTCATGTGGAACAGGGAAAGCTTCACTTGCAAGGCATTTTAAAGTAGCTACTCTGTGCACCAAGAACAAAAGAAGGAACATTTCCACTCTATTGTTATATTTGGATCGATCAGTCAAACAGACGTTTTGGTAGATAAGGCAGAAGGAAGAGAATCTATGGAAATGAACTTCATAGAGTGACCCCTATGTGACTCTCGCATATTTATGCCAATTGTTTCTCAATTCCTATTCTCTTCTGCAAAGGACCTTTGATGTCTTGACCAACGTAGATAATAAACTGATTTCAGTTATTTATAAAGGATATAATTACCTTTGGAACATTGGCAAGCTGGCAATTTGTCTTTGCATAGTTGATCAACATCTTTCTCTCTTTTGGGTCAACTAATAACCATCACCTAACTGATAGTTAACCTGTTTTGAAACTACTTGGAGAAGTAGAATTGGGAAGATATATATTTTTTTCACTTTCCTATAGTTCTTCAAATGTATTCGGTAAAAATCATATTCTACTGTACAACAGTACAGTAGAAGCCATTTTGCAGCACAACAGACTGTATCTATTATTATTGTTGTATGCATTTGACGATTGTTACCTCCTCCATGTATATGTACGTGTATGTGTTTATGTGTATGTGTGTATGTATTGTATGTATATGTATATTTGTATGGGTTTTTTATTGTACGCGGCCCCGAGTCCTTTTGGAGAGGGAGCGGCTAACAAATTAAATTTATTCTATTCTATTCTATTCTATCTTAAGTCCTCAACGTATGCCCATGATGGAGGCTGGAATTTATGTGGTTAAGTGAAAAACATGTGAAGTGAGTTTTGCCCCATTTTATGGCTCATCTTGGCCACATTTGTTAAGTGAATCGCCACCATTGTTAAATGAGTTAAACGGTTGTTCAGTGAATCTGGCTTTCTCATTGACTTCCCTTCTCAGAAGTCGCAAAAGATAATCAGATGGGATTATCTGGGACACTGCAGCAGTCATACATATGAGCCAGTGGTAGCTACCCAGGGGTGGGTTCAGGCTGCTGCTACTGTGGGTTGCCTCCGGGATATGCATGCGCAGTACTAAAAAAATGATTCTGGACATGCGCAGAAGCCAAAAACAAGATGACCTCTAGCACCACTGAGAGAACCCAGTTTGGGAGCGTGGCAGGGCCTGGGTTGCTGCTGGTTCCAGTGACCCATGCCACCAAGTTACCACCTATTCAGCCAAACTGGTCCGAACTGGTAGGAACCACCTCTGTTCCTACCACTAAGTGCTGGTTTGGCAGCCTGGGTCACTGGAAACAGCAGTGACCCATCCCTGCCAAGCACCTGAACCGGTTCTCCTGGCGGCACCATCTTGGGGTTTTTTTTTTGTTTTTTTTTTGCTTCTGCACATGCGCAGGGCAATTTTTTTTTATTTAGAGATTGCTGGAAACCCACCCTTGATATGAACCAGTTGTCAAGTGACTGAATGTAAATCGTGTGATCATGCCAGTGATGCAATGGTCATACGTGCGAAAAGGGGGGATAAGTCATTTTTTCAACACCATTGTAACTTTGAATGGTCGCGAAATGTGTTGTTGTAAGTCACAGACTATCTATAAATATATAACTGTATGTGTGTGTATGTGTTACCTCCCCCTCGCTCTCTCTCCCTCTCTCTCCCTTTCTCTCTCTCTGTCTCTCTCTGTCTGTCTCTCTCTCTCTCCACCTCTCCCCCTCCCCCTCTCTGTCTCTCTGTCTCTGTCTCTCTCTCCCTCTCTGTCTGTCTCTCTGTCTCTGTGTGTGTGTGTGTGTGGCTCCCCACTCCCCCCTCTCTCTGTCTCTGTCTCTCTCTCTCCCCCCTCTGTCTCTCTCTCTCTCTCTCTCTCTCTCTCTCTCCCATCTCTCTGTATCTCTCTCTCTGTATCTCTCCCTCTCCCCCCCTCTCTCTCTTCCGGTCTAGGCCAGACCCATGTGGGATGATCAAAAAGTCAGGATGCTCATGTTTCTGTGCCAATACAGAGCTTTATTCCCGCTACAGGCTAGGACGTCAGCACAGAGTGAGTATGTAGATTAAATTAAAGCCAGCACTGGGTGCCTCCACCTTTCAGCGCCTTTTATCTATCTGGTTATACAGTATTCTACAACCTGAAGCTAGCCACCGTCCGGCGCTCCCAAATCCCCCCCCCCTCTCAGCTGTTCAACTTGCATCTGACTTTTGGTTCAAAGGGCCTGCTCAGCGCAGCTTTCCTGATGCATGTCGGCCTGGTGTGATGTCATCTGTCATCACCCTGCGCAGCCAGAAGTCAGAAGTCTCATGGGGATCGCCTGCCGCTGTCCTTGCCAGCTGTCCTTGCTGGTATCCCCAACGCCATCAGACCCATGTGGGTTGTCACCGGCTGCACCACCCGCTGCCTCTCCCCCCCCAGGAATGTTGAGTCTCAGACTGGGGCTCGACACACACATCTATTGCTAATGTTTCCAAAATTTCTAAAAAGTACTTTCAAAACAGAGAGTAGGACATCTCTCTTAAGTCTATCCCCGTTAGGAGACTAGAGTTCAGCAGTGGAATGTAGTAACGAATAAGCCGTTGAATAGTCACTCACAGCCACCGAAGGTAAAACATAGCATAGCTTTACTTGCGTAACAAAAATAGGATAAATAGTCTCCAAACAGACTATAAGCAGTCTTGAAATATATACAGTCTATTTATACCTTGTTGATGTTACAGTTGCTCAACTCGCAATTCACCATGTAGACAGGTAACTTAGTTACAGACTAGCCACCATCCAATACACGGTCTACTCTCCAATACAAAGCTCATACAGTAACAGTCAGGAACATCAATAGCTATCCAGGGAGGAAACCGTAATAGTTCCTTCCTCCTTATATGGCTGCTTAAAGCAATTAGCGTCCAATTGCATCTCTCTAGCATTTAAAGTAACAGCTACATTTGTTACAATCATGGCTTATTATACATTGCCAAGCCAAGACGAGGGTTACATCCCTAACTATCTCCATGTTATATTAGGAAACATTCCTCAATGATTGCTATTTCGTTAGAGTGAAAAATACATACATTCTTTTCCTGGATATTTTAATCCCTACTTCCAGAGGCTTTAATTTGTACTTGTATTCATTCACTTTTGCTCAGGATATGCTATATTAGAGAACAAACTGCCAAGAAATAAAGTAGTGTGGCTCAGCCCCCCTTCTAACTTCCCGTCTCCAATAAGGCAGCAGTGCCTCCAGGAGTGGGATTGAAAAAATTTAGCAACCGGTTCTCTGCCTGGTTGCTAGGTGGGCATGACCATGGTGTGTGTGGCCTACTCAGCCTCCTGTACCATGATGGAGGGACATTTTTGCTCTCCCTGAGGCTCTGGAGTCTTGTTTTGAGCCTCCAGGAGGGTAAAAACAACCTCCCCTGGGCTCTGGAAGGTCTCCAAAGGCCAGAAATGGACCTGATTCTGACCTTCCAGAACTTCAGGTAGGACTGTTTTTCACCCTCGGAGAGCCCTGGCGCAGGCCCTGCACTTACCTGGCATCCAAAAGGGGCCGCATGGACATTCCTGGGAGGGGTGGACCAGAGTGGGTGAGGCTGAAGTATAATTAGCATCTGGTTTGCCGGTAACACTCCGAACTGGCTGAATCCCACCCCTGACTACCTAATCTTCAGCTTCCTCTTTAGCAGGATATAGGGAGCCATTTCAACATCATGACTTCGCTTGTTTAAAGTCCACCTTACAAATCCTCATCCTCTTGTCCTTCTGAATTCAGTTAATTGTATTTCCAATCCAGTTAAATGAGAATTCCTCCAGCAGCCAAATCAGAGGACGAGGAGGTGTGGGAGTCAGGGTCAGATCAAGGCAACCTGAGAGCTCCGAGGGGGAAGAAGGAATGGAGCTGGTAGAGACAGAGACAGAGACAGAGACGAGAGAGAGAGAGAGAGAGAGAGAGAGAGAGAGAGAGGGAGGGAGGGAGGGAGGGAGGGAGGGAGGGAGGGAGGGAGGGAGGGAGGTAGGTAGGTAGGTAGGTAGGTAGGTAGGTAGGTAGGTATGTGGAGCCTGGGCCGTCCATCAGCCCTCAGATGGAGAGTCAATAGCCCCCAGGTCTGGAGGTGGCTGATGAGGAAGAAGAGGTACAGCTGGGTCCAGTGCCTGAAACATGGATGCAGAGAAGGCAGAGGAGAGGAGAGCAGTGGAAATCTGTGGGCCGATTCTTGGGACGGAAGAGCCACCTCTGCTAGTGAATCCCCACCCTAGCTCTGGGGATAAAAGGCAGGGGGCAGAGATGAATAGATGTGGCAGAAAACTATTCATCTCCCTGCTGGACAGACTTGTTAGTCTGCTTTGTTTGCTGGGGCTTCTGATGCTTAAATCATTGATTTAAATACAGAGGGTTTGTCATGTTTGGGGAGCTGGGTCAGAACATGCATATACTTCTGTCTCTGGGAGCAAAGAGAAAATATCTGCTGTGAGCTCTGTGTAGGCATCAGGAAGAGCATCCAGCCAGTAAATGTTCAGCACCATTAAGTCACGTTGTCTTCATCCAATGAACGGGATTTCAGGGTTGTGAGAAAAAACAAGGAGATACCAGAATAGAGGAAAAGGAACTGGAGAAGAAAGCAAAATACAAACACATGCAAATAAAAATAGAATGTCTGTGACAAAAGAAAACAAATGTAATAATAATAATAATAATAATAATAATAATAATAATAATAATAATAATAATAATAATAATAATAATAATAATAATAATAATAATAACAACAACAACAACAACAACAATAACAATAACAACAATATCATCTGGATTGATTACAAAAAGGCATTTGACTCATTGCCACATAGTTGGATCATAAAATGCTTAGAAACAACTGGCATTAGCAAAAATATTACATCCTTTACTGAAAAGGCGATGAAACAATGGAGAACCGAGTTGGCAGTAGGGAATGAGAACTACGGAATGGTTAATATCAAGCGAGGAATTTTCCAGGGTGATTCACTTTCACCTCTTCTCTTCATCATCGCGATGATCCCACTATCAGTAATCTTAAAAAAAATGAAATTAGGCTACCAAACAGCCAAAGAAGCTGAAAAAAAAAAATTCGCATTTATTATATATGGATGATTTGAAACTCTATGGAAAGTCAGAAATAGAAATCCAATCATTGACAAACACAGTCCGAGTATTCAGCACCGATATTTCAATGAAGTTTGGCATGGAAAAATGTGCCACTGTATCCATAAAAAGGGGCAAAATCACTGCGTGTGAGGGAATTGAAATGCCCAATGGCCAACTAATTAAATGCAACAAAAATGAAGCCTACAAATACTTAGGCATTCTGCAGTTGGATAACATCAAGCATGGAGAAGTAAAAACTATTGTCAGGGGAGAGTACACCAACAGAGTTAGGAAAATTTTGAAATCTAAATTGAATGGTGGAAATACAATCAAGGCCATAAACACCTGGGGAATACCAGTTATAAGATACACAGCTGGTATAGTTAACTGGACACAAGCTGATTTGGACATTTTAGACCGAAAAACCAGGAAACTAATGACAATGCACTACAGTTTACATCCACGTGGTGATATTGATAGACTATACCTACCCCGGAAATCAGGTGGCAGAGGATTATTACAAGTGAAGCAAATAGTTGAAGAAGAAAAACATGCACTGGCTGATTATTTAAAAGAAAGTCAAGAACATCTATTAATCGAAGGAAAGAACAAAAATCTGTTGAAGGCCCAACAGATGAAACAAGAATACAAAAAAGATGTGATAAAATTAAGAATGGAGAGTTGGCAGAACAAAGCATTGCATGGCCAATTTCTGGAAAAAATAAAAGATAAAGTGGACAGTGAAAAAACTTGGTTATGGTTAACAGCAGGTACATTAAAGAAAGAAACAGAGTCACTAATCCTGGCTGCGCAAGAACAAGCTATCCGCACAAATGCCATTAAGACCAAAATCGAAAAATCCTCTGATGATGCCAAATGTAGACTTTGCAAAGAGGCTGATGAAACTGTTGACCACATACTCAGCTGCTGTAAAAAAATCGCGCAGACTGACTATAAAATGCGGCACAATTCAGTGGCACAAATGATCCACTGGAATTTGTGCAAAAATTATAACATTAAAACAGCAACAAACTGGTGGGAACATAAGCCTGAAAAAGTCGTCGAGGGTCAGATGGTCAAGATCTTGTGGGATTTTTGCATACAAATGGACAAAATGCTGGCGCATAACACACCAGACATCACACCGATTGAGAAAAAGAAGGTTACAATCATAGACATCACAATACCAGGTGATAGCAGGGTTGAGGAGAAGGAACATGAAAAAGTCGCGAAATACCAGGACTTAAAAATTGAAATTCAACGATTATGGCACAAACCAGCAGTGGTAATTCCAGTGGTAATCGGCACACTGGGTGCTATTCCAAAAGCACTGGAATTACATTTAAAACAGTTAAAAATTGACAAAATCACCATCAGTCAAATGCAAAAAGCTGCACTGCTTGGATCCGCACACATATTACGAAAATACGTTACGACGTCCTAGGCCCCTGGGTGGGGCCCGACTAGTAATCAATGCCAAATCCGGCGAAACAACTGGCCGCTGTGATACAATCGTATAATAATAATAATAATAATAATCCCCCATATACCCTTCTGTAGCAAAAATCAAACTACATGATTCCCTTAAATGGCAAACGGTCCTTTAATCTTTTATGTCAGCATTTTTTTTTAATCAAGAGAGATCATATGAGGTACTATTTTGTTTTTATAAGTTGCTCCCTGTGGTTGAGGTCAGGGCGGAAAACAATGATGTAGCATTTTGGGAGGAATATGCATCCCAGTAAAGCAGCGCTGGAGGCCAAGATGGAGAAGACCCCCACAGCTACCATGGCTTTTCCTTTTGTGCTCAGATAGGCTGGAAAGAAGGAGATCCACACACTGCAAAAGGCCAACATGCTGAAGGTGATGAACTTGGCTTCGTTAAAGCTGTCGGGTAATTTACGGGCAAGGAAAGCCACGATAAAGCTGGCAATGGCCAAGAGACCCATGTAGCCCAAGACACAGTAGAAGAAGAAAGCTGACCCCTCATTGCATTGTAAAATCATTTCTTGGAGCTCTGAATGCATGTCCAACTCAGGAAAAGGAGGAGATGTCGACATCCAAAGGATACAAATCCATAATTGTAAGAGAGAGCACGAGAGGACAATAGAAAAGGCCAATTTTTTCCCCACCCATTTCCTCATCTGAGATCCTGGTTTAGTGGCCATGAAAGCAACAACCACAGTAATAGTTTTGGCCAGTACACTAGAAATGGCCACTGAAAAGGTTATTCCAAATGTTGGTTGTCGGAGAAGGCAGGTCACTTTGCCAGGTTGGCTGAGGAAGAGCAAAGAGGAGAGAAAACAGAGCAGAAGAGAGACAAGGAGGGTGTAGGTGAGGGACCGGTTGTTGGCTTTGACAATGGGAGTATCTCGGTACTTAATGAATGTTCCAAGTATCCAAGAGGTCAAGAAGAAGAAAGAAAGAGCAGCTGAGGTTAAACCAATTCCTAAAGTTTCTTCAAAAGTTAGAAAGACCAGCTGTTTCAGGATACATCCTTTCTTTTCTTTATTTGGATAATGATCTTGTGAACATTCAAAACAGTCATCCATATCTGGAAGAAAATAATAATTTTTCACATAAAGATTTTTTTGGATTAAATCAATGCCCATAGATGCAAATGATACATGCATGTTGGGTTTTCTGGTAAGACTAATGTTCTTTGGACTTCTCTATTTCCAGCAAAGTTTTTTTTTCTTCTAATTCTCAAGGTACTATACAAATTAGCTGGCAATTGCCCATTGAAATATTTATTAGTTCAGACATTGTTTATCTGGACATAGATTAGAATTAGACAGTGATCACAAGTTATGAAGAAGGCCTCATAGGATAGGGCCGTGATGGCGAACCTATGGCATGCGTGGATGGAATTGAATGATGGAGGCCCGATGGACTTCCCTTCGGCCAAGCCCGTCCTGGCGGCGGCGGCGATGTGAAGGCCGGGCCCTGGTGAGCGCGCCGAGGCTGGGTGGAGCGCCGCAAGGACACCGGGCCCGAGGCGCCGCACGGCGGAGGCGTTCCAAGCCTGGGCGATGGAGACGCACGTCTCGTGCTTGTTCAGGGACCGTCCCGAGGCTTCCCTGAAGCCTTCGGAGCGCTGAAAACGACCCTCCGAGCAACCCGGATTGCTCGGAGGGTGGTTTTAAGCATTCCGAAGGCTTCAGGGAAGCCTCCGGACGTTCCCTGAAGCCTCCGGAGGGCCTCCAGGGGGGGAGGCTCTTTTCACTCTCCCCAGGCTCCTATAAAGCCCCTGGAGCCTGGGGAGGGCAAAAAAAGCATGTAAAAATGGGGGGGCATTGTGCGCACATGTGCACTGAGGGGGGCACGTTGCATTTTGGGTGCGGCATGCCCGCACATGACCCCCCCGCACTCCCCCCACTTGTGGCACGCGAGCCAAAAAAGGTTCGCCATCGCTGGGATAGGGGATACCAGGAAGGAACGCTTTTAAAATTGCTTAATATATCCTTGCCCACCCAAAAATGTTTTTAACTTAGTGAACAATCTTAGGGAAAAGAACAGCAAATACAAATGAGGTGGAACATGTGAAAAATAAATAAGTAGATTAGAGATCCTTTGATCATAGAACATGTATCACTCAATGGATACATAATTTGGAGCTGCATTTGAAAAACTACCTGTAAACTTTGATTCCAACAGACCTTAATCCACATGTGCAGAAATGTATATTCAGGCTGAAGAACTTGTGAAACTATTAATTATATGTATCCAAAAATCTTGCACTACAATTTGCTTCAATCTACCGACCAAAAACTGATGGAATGTCTCACGTACCATTTTGATTTGAAATCTTCCCTTCTGGACATGGTACACAATCGTAGCAACAGAATTGTTTTCCTTCAATCCCTTTCTTCCAATACCCAGGGGAGCAACGGTTATTACACAGAGAAATTGGAAGTTGCTGGTCATAAACATGAAAGGTTTTGAAAAGGGAGATTTTTAGATTTTTCGAATTCATTATGGCAGGAAGCAATATTTGACTTCTCAAAGGGTTACTAAATTTTATTAAACTTGATTTATAAATGTGTATAGATTCAACATCTTTTCAATCAATAATTGCAACCCAACTATGTAATATTTTCTTACTGTAATGTAAATTTTGTATATATAGAGAGTATTTATTCAGAAAACACCTTTCTTCTTTCAAAAAACAGAAATTAGATTTATAAATAGCATAGATTTATGCAGAGATTATGTTCAATATGGCTTATGGACAAAGGCATCTTCGTTTGATCATAATGGATCACAATCTATTCCATTAAATGTGTCCCTACCTGGTTAAAAGCAAAGTGCCAGGCAATCATATCTCCATCGATAAATAATTCTTTGCCTTCTGGAGCACTGGGATCCACGTTTCCAACTCTAACTCTCTGAAAGGATCTGTTTGGAAAAGTGATCATGTTGGTGATGTCGAATCCTCCTGTTGCTTCCCCTTTCTCATTCAGGAAAACTCTCTCCCCAGCTGAATTGTTAAAAGAAATGCCTTGAAGAAATGGATGGAGCTACTTGAAAGAGAATGAAAGCGAGAGGGAGTTGGAAGGAGCTACTAATAATATTCAGAATTTATTTACTTATTCTTCCCATTGCTGCTCAAATAACTTCATGAAGAACATTAATAATTTACATTGCATGGGATTCTACAGATCTTCAATGTTAATGATTTTAAGGAAAGTTAGATATTGTCAATCAATAAAAGCAAAATGAATAAAATCTATTTCAAATATGATTTATTCTCACTATTTAAACAATGAATCAAACCTGCACCATTCATAATCTTGTTCTTTACATAACCTTCTTCATTGGTACAAAGCTGTTTGAAAACCTACTTTAGACTGACAGATTTCCTTTAACCAGCTTTTAGAATCTGAGATTTAAGAGACCTTTGATATACTTAGACTAGAGTAGAATAATAGAGTTGTAAGGGACCTTGAAGGTCTTCTAGTCCAACCCCCAACCTTGACAGGAAACCCTATACCAATATAATTGTTAATTTGTCCCTCTGATCACTAGATGGGACTAGAGAGCAGCAACAGTATATAAAGATCATCTGTTGGGATATATTTGTCCTCCAGCCACTAGATGGGGCTAGAGAGCAACAATACAATGCAATACAATACAATACAATACAATACAATACAATACAATACAATACAATACAATACAATACAATACAATGTAATACAATACAATATAATAGCAGAGTTGGAAGGGACCTTGGAGGTCTTCTAGTCCAACCCCCTGCCTAGGCAGGAAACCCTATATCGTTTCAGACAAATGGATATCCAACATCTGCTTAAAAACTTCTAGTGTTAGAGCACTGAAAACTCCTGGAGGCAAGTCTTTCCATTGGTTAATTTTTTCTAACTGTCAGGAAATTTCTTTTTAGTTCTAAGTTGCTTCTCTCCTTGATTAGTTGCTTCTTGTTCAACCCTCAGGTGCTTTGGAGAATAGTTTGACTCCTTCTTCTTTGTGGCAGCCTCTCAGATATTGGGAGACTGCTATCATGTCTCCCTTAGTCCTTCTTTTCATAAAACTAGACATACCCAGTTCCTGCAACCGTTCTTCATATGCTTTAGCCTCCAGTCCCCTAATCATCTTTGTTGCTCTTCTCTGCACTCTTTCCAGAGTCTCAGCATCTTTTTTACATCGTGGCAACCAAAACTGAATGCAGTATTCCAAGTGTGGCCTTACCAAGGCCTTATAAAATGGTATTAACACTTCACATGATCTTGATTCCACCCCTCTGTTTATGTAGCCTAGAACTGTGATGGCTTTATTGTCAGCTGCTGCACACGGTGGGCTCATATTTCAATGGTTGTCCACCAGGACTCCAAGATCTTATATAGAGTGAAAGTATTATGTCCCCCCTCATCCATCATTCCATCCATCAATCCATTCATAATCTATCTATCTACCTGATCTGATCTAATTTAATCTAATCTACATCAATATATTCCAATACATAAATAAAATGGTAATAGTTATGCTATTATGGAGGGTGTTTTTTTTCCCCAAAATATAAGCTTTTCTTTGAACCGTAGCTGAAATTAAGAGTTAAACTATATTTGAATAAGATGTACAACACAGTTGAAGCTTGTAGGCAAACAATCCATATTAGGCTGTTGGCATCTTTGATTAATTTGGCGCCTCTAGGCTGACACTTCAGCTGAAACATGTACAAGGGCGAAGGGAGTTTTTCTTTGATAACATTCCATCCCTGGCCACGATATCTCTGACCATGTAACCAATGATATATTCATGTGTAAGGTATATATATGGAAATGTATTTTCCCTACGTTGTTCCCTTGTTTATCTTTTGTATCCACCCACTTTCGATAACCAATAAAAGGGACGTTCGGAGTTAGATCTGGGCACTCCCATCCCGAAAAAACTCCTGTGTGTGTATTCTCTGATTCGGATGGTTTCATGGGAGGCCCGCCAGCGGTATCCTTACATTAGACTATGATGAGAAAGGCTATTCACTGAAAGAAAAAAATAGGTGTGGCAGACAGCCCTTACCTGCCAAGGCTGTAGATGTGAAAATTCAAACCTTTCACTTCTTCTCTGTGGGGCTCTTGACCTCACAGCCTCAATCAAAGAATGTGCCACTGCATAAACAGCATTGTAGATATTGTAGCTTTGGCCAGTCATCTGCAACTCAAACAGAGGAGTAGGCAGATTCTCCAACTTCTCTTCTCCACTGCAACTTTCATCGGACATTGAAGGTGAGTCTTTATTCGAAACTGAACAGTCGAACAAGTGCTCCCAAACTTCTTGAAGAAATCCATCTTTGTGGGTTGAAGGCTTGATGACTTGAAGAAATTCTTTGAAGCCACCAACTTCTCGTGAGTGCACGGTAAAGGAAAGAGACCCATGGTACAACTGGACATCCCAAGCCCTTTGGGCTCCTGTCAATATGAAATCAATCGGGAACATCAGGATCCAAACCTTTCTAAATGATGCAATCTCTTTATTTTCATAATCACGTAGAAACATAACATGTCTGAGCCATACAATTGTGAGTGATTCGCCGTAGACAAGAAAAACATTGGCTTTCTGATCTACCAGTTTATTAGAAATAATCGAGATTAGATCAAAGAGTTCTGAAAGTTCATCAAAGGGGGCTTGCTGGGGAATCTTTTGTGCGAAAGCCAAACAGATCCCGTTTTGGGAAAGCAGCGGATGCATTTTCTGCAAGAAATGTTCTGCCTGGTTCTTATCAAAAGTGAAGACGCCAATCCACCTCCATCCAAAATGGAGAAGAAGTCGGATAACTCCGATGTACTGACGGTCCTCTTTTGGCACCATGCAATAAAGGGAAGATAATTTGGTAGCCTGGAACTCTTCTTGGGCAAAGGAGCCATAGGTTAACTGAACAAATAAGAGGCAGTCATTATTCATAAGAAGGAAAAAAATATGGAAACTGAATGAACTCTAATGGGTTCTAATTCCTGTTTGTGCAACTGGGTTGGACTAGATTAGATTAGATTTAGATTAGATTAACAGAGTTGGAAGGGACCTTGTAGATTATCTAGTCTAACTCCCCACCCAAGCAGGACCCTACACCATTTCTGACAAATGACAGTCCAATCTCTTCTTGAAAGCCTCCAGTGATGAAGCTCCCACAACCTCTAAAGGCAACTTCTATTCCATTAGTTGATTGTTCTCATTGTCAGAAAAAATTTCCTTATTTCCAGGTTGAATCTCTCCTTGATCAGTTTCCGGCCATTATTCCCTGTCTGGCCTTCAGGTACCTTGGAAAATAGCTTGACCCTCTCCTCTCTATGGCAGCCCCTCAAATTATGGAACACTGCTTTCGTGTTTCCCCTGGTCCTTCTCTTCACTCGACTAGCCATGCCCAGTTCCTGCAACCATTCTTCATGATCCCTTCCCACTCTATTACTCTCTTATTTTCTGACTCTATTTGTTTTGTTAATGTTCATTACAAAAGAAGACAAGTTTCTCTCTTACCACTCTCCTCAAATTACCTGTGGAATCTTGAAGAGATTGATGCTTTCTGCCATAGAGAAAGAAGAAGCGGCATCTAACCCTCCAATGATAGCCATGAGATTCTTCTGGCTATCACATTTGTAGTTAGGGACAAATTCCTGGGATTTGAAAAGGAGGTCCAGAGTGGTGCGATAGGTCATCCTGGAATTGTAGTAACTGTCACAGATGTGGAATCCAAGAGTGATGTTAGGTAAGATCTGGGAGTCCTCATTGATCTCCTTCACAGCGAAGGCCAAGGCAAGGACATTTTGATAAAATTTTGTTATGACACTGCCAATAGTTAAATCCCCCCATTGAAGAAGTCATTTTAAAAACGTTATAATGTGGCATCATTTCTAAATATATAACAAGGATTTTCATCTCTGGTGGAAATAGGAAGATGATAACTACCAAATACTCAAGTACTGTAATAATTTTACGGAGTGTTTCTATGTATTTCCATGGTTTGCAATAAACAAGCACTATAGCAAAAAAGAGTGTTTCTTTTCTAAGCTATCTTTTTCTACAAGATTAGCACAATACAAAATATGAAAATGTTCAGCAATTATCAATCAATTATTGCTTACAGATCTTTTTCTTTAAAAATTAATTTCAGCTCATTAAACATTCTTCAAAAATCCTCAATAAGTCTTTCGGAAAACATGTAATGTACGAGTGAGAAAGTCTTGAAGACTTTCGTGTATTTTCATGAGAAAGAGTTTAATTCAATGTAAAAAAATGTTTCCTTCCCCATAAACAGATACACTCAAAAGACAAAGAAGGCTTAGGTAAAGGTAATGGTTCCCCTCTACTGTTGGAATATGTGACCAGCCTGACTAAATACTGAAGGAACCCTGTTATCTTCCCATTAAAGATGGTCCCTATTTTTCTACTTGCATTTTTACATGCTTTCGAACTGCTAGGTTGGCAGAAGCTGGGACAAGTAATGGGAACACACTCCATTACATGGTGCTAGGGATTCAAAGTGCCAACCTTTCTGATCAACAAGCTGAGCATCTTAGCCACTGAGCCACCACATCCCTTAAAGAATGCTTAGATTACATCCAAAATCTATCTTATGCTGAAACGGCTTTTACTCATATGAGAAATTTCAAGGGAGCTGGTTGAAATTGGAGAATACATCTGAAGAAAAGAATTCTTACTCTGGTAAGCGATACGGTTTTAGAGAAGGATGGTCCTTAAATTCAATTTCAATAAAATTATAAAAAAAATGAGACACCATCCCACCAATGATGAGGTCCCCATGCTGGAACCATTCATGTGGAAAGGGGAAAGCATCACTTGCAGGGCATCTGAGAGTAGCAACTAAGGGCACCAAGAACATCAGAAGGTACATCTTCACTTTATTGTTACGGATAAAATGTCTTGGTGTATCATTCAAAACGAAGTTCTGACTGATAAGACAGGAAGAAGAGAATCTGTGGAAATGAACCTCATGCCCCCAGGTGGCTCTGGAAGTATTTATATGGACTGTTTCTCGTTTTGTATTCCCATTTGCACAGAGAACCTTTGATATTTTGGACTGCAAGGATAGATTGATTTCAATTATTTACAAGGGATATAATTACTTTTGGAACAACCTGGTAATTTTTCTTTTGCATCTGATCAACATATTTCTCTCTTTTGGGTGACCCAATATTTGACTGATTATTTACCTCTTCTGTGAATTGGAGAAATAGTTACAACCCCTGGTATGCCCAAATAAGTATGTGTTTGTGAGGGAGGAGTGAGCTCCCTCCCATATTTGGGCATACCAGGGGTTGTAACACAAACACATACTTATTTCCCTGGCTTAGCTGATAAAGGAGGAGAACCGGTGGTGTAGTGGCTAGCAAGTCTGCCTAATATGTAACACATCCCAGGTTCAAATCCCAGTAAGGGTATGGCTAGCTGATGAGAGCTAAACAGCTTGAAATGGATCCATACTAGTCTCCCTTTATTTATTTATCAGCACAAATACAACACAAATATAAAAAGGCAACATTAAAAATAAAAATATGGGTTTCTGCCTGCATGGTTTTCTGTGATGAGCCGAAGGACAGAAAGGGGGAGTAGTGAGCTCCCTCCCATATTTGGGCATCCCAGGGGTTGTAACACAAACACATACTTATTTCCCTGGCTTAGCTGATAAAGGAGGAGAACCGGTGGTGTAGTGGCTAGCAAGTCTGCCTAATATGTAACCAGTGGCGTAGCGTGGGTTGTCAGCACCCGGGGCAAGTAATTTGCGCCCCCTAACCCGAGGGCGGCCCAATTGCAGCTGCCCCTGGGTCGGCATCAGTCAAGTGAGGCTCTCCATGCTGGCCTCCTGCCTTCCTCCCGAGGAGGAGCTCAACAGGGCAGCGGGAAAAGGCTTGACTGAAGGGAAGCAGGTGCCGCGAGGGTGGGAGGCACACCGGGGGCTTTGGGAAGGCACCGGCTCCCCGGGGCACTCCAGGCGGAGCGGGAGGACACGGTGGCGTTGCAGCGGCGGGCAGACGGAGCGCAGCGCCGCTCTCCTTCGGCTCCCGCGGGGCGGCGCGGCGGGTCTTGGTGGCTCCGCTGGGAGGTAGGCAGTGCGCAGGAGGGGCCTGGGCGGGCCGGGGCCAGGGAGCTTAGTTCGCGGGCCGAGCCGGGGGCGGAAAGAGGCGGCCACAGTCCAGCAAAGGGCGGCGCGGGGCGAGTCAGGGCGCCCCCCCCAGATGTTGCGCCCGGTGCGGCCGGCCCCCCCTGCACCCTCCACGCTACGCCACTGTATGTAACACATCCCAGGTTCAAATCCCAGTAAGGGTATGGCTAGCTGATGAGAGCTAAACAGCTTGAAATGGATCCATACTAGTCTCCCTTTATTTATTTATCAGCACAAATACAACACACACACACACACACACACACATATGTGTGTGTGTGTGTGTGTGTGTGTATTTGTGTTACATATTTTTCCTGATAAGGAAAAGACCCCGTGGCTTAGTGGCTAATACTCCTGCCTAATATATAACACATCCCAGGTTCAAATCCCAGTAAGGGTATGGCTAGCTGATCAGAGCTAATTAGCTCGAAATAGATCTATACTAGTCTCCCTTTATTTATTTATCAGTACAAATACAACACACACACACACACACACACACACACACACACACACACACACACACACACACACACACACACACATATATATATATATATATATATATATATATATATATATATATATATATATGATTAGTTACAAACATAAAGCAAAATTTCACAATGGAAATGACCTCATAGACGATCTGTCAAGGACCTTGAAGCGCTCATATCTAATGATCTAAGCCCCTGAACCCACTGTAACAGCATTTCCAAAAAGGAATTAAGAGTTGTTAACAGAATTTTGGGAAGCTTCTTCTCTGATAACCTTGCATTGCTAACTAGGGCATACAAAACCTTTGCCAGACCAATTTTCGAATACAGCTCATCTGCCTGGAATCCACACTGTACATCGGACATTAATACGATTGAGCAGGTCCAGAGGTCCTTCACGAGAAGAATACTCCACTCCTCTATTCACAATAGAATTCCTTCTGCCACCAGAATTGAAATTTTGGGCTTGGACAATCTGGAACTGTCTGACCTAAGCTTTGTACACAAAATTGTCTGCTACAACATCTTACCTGTCAATGACTACTTCAGCTTCAACCTCAATAATTCACGGGCAAACAATAGATACAAACTCAAGGTAAACTGCTCCAAACTTGATTGCAGAAAATATGACGTCAGCCACAGAGTGGTCAATGCCTGGAATGCTCTACCTGATTATATTGTTACATCCTCAAACCTCCACAGCTTCAACCTTGAACTGTCAACCGTGCACCTCAACCCATTCCTAGGAGGTCCGTAAAGGGGGCATGCATAAGTGCCTCAATGTGCCTACCATCCCTGCCCTACTGACCCCATTTATTTGTATTCATTTCTTTCATTCATATCCATGTTTATATTTATACCTCCTACCGTGTACATATTTGACAAAGTAATGAAAACGATTCAACTGCTCTTCTTATGTATCTAGACTGATATGTAATATGACATTGGGTGTCCAGGATGCCGGAAATTCTTAAGCTAAACTGTGCAGAGATATAGTATTGCCTTCTATATTTCAACATTTCCATAATAAAGAATATCAATTGCTGCCGGTTACCAATTTTCTAAAAACTTCAATGTTGAGAGTAGGCCATCTACATGTTAAATAAAGAAAGTTTTCTTGAACAAAAACACATTGCTTTGCTGAATAATTTAATCCCTACTTCTGGAGGGCCTATTTTTTTTTACTGGTATTTATTCACTTTTGCTCAGTGTAGGCTATCTTAGGGAACAAACTGCCAAAAAATAAAGTAGGTGAGGTTCACCCTGTCTTCTAACTTCTGTCTCCAATAAGAGCAGCACAGCCCCCTAATTTTAGCTTCCTCTTGGGCAGGATATAGGGAGCTATTTCAACATCATGACTTCGCTTGTTTCAAGTCACCTTACAAATCCTCATCCTCTTGTCCTTCTGAATTCTTTTTGAAAAAAGTTAATTGTATTTCCAATCCAGTTAAATGAGAATTCCTCCCACAAATGAGAATGAAGAAATATTACAGTATCCTCTACCAGGTTCAGTTCACCATAAGATCATATAAGAAGACTGTGAGTTTCAGTGTTGTAGTGGCAATATTTTGGTCTGTTGACTGCCAGACCCTCCAGCAGCCAAATCAGAGAACGAGGAGGTGTAGGAGGTCAGGGTCAGCATCAAGGCAACCTGAGAGCTCCGAGGGGGAAGAAGGAATGGAGCTGGTAGAGACAGAGACAGAGAGACAGAGAGAGAGACAGAGACAGAGACAGAGAGACAGAGAGAGAGAGAGAGAGAGAGAGAGAGAGACAGAGAGACAGAGAGAGAGACAGAGAGACAGAGACACAGAGAGACAGAGACACAGAGACACAGAGAGAGAGAGAGAGAGAGAGAGAGAGAGAGAGATGTGGAGCCTGGGCCGCCCATCAGCCCTCAGATGGAGAGTCAACAGTCCACAGGTCTGGAGGTGGCTGATGAGGAAGAGTAGGAAGAGATGGGTCCAGTGCCTGATGCACAGATGATCAGAAGGCAGAGGAGAGGAGACCAGTGGAAATCTATGGGCTGATCGCTGGGCCGGAAGAGCCACTGCTGCTAGCGAAGCCCCAGCCTATCTCTGGGGATGAAAGGCAGGGAGCAGAGATGAATAGATGTGGCAGATAACTATTCTTCTCCCTGCCGGACAGACTTGTTAGCCTGTTTTGTTTTGTTTGACAAATTGACAACCTACAACACCATGACTGTGTTGCTAAGATTATTCATTGGAAATTGTGCCAGAGGTTTGGATTTGAGTACAGCAAAAACCACTGGGAACATCAGGTTGAGGAGGTTTTAGAGAATGAGAAAGGCAAGATCTTGTGGGACTTCAGAATTCAGAGTGACAGGCACTTGGCCTGCAACACACCTGACATAACAATAGTTGAAAAGAAAAAAAGTTTGGTTCATTGACATTGCAATACCTGGTGATGTGCAAATTGAAGATAAACAGCAAGAAAAAATCATAAGGTACCGAGACTTGCAAATTGAAGTTGAGGGACTGTGGAAAAAGAAATCATGTGTCATCCCGATTGTAATTGGAGCCCTTCGAGCAATACCTAAAGGGCTACCTCGCTATTTGGAAATTCTAAATTTGTCAGACTTGGACATTTTGATTCTACAAAAACCACCCTACTTGGAACAACTTATATGCCCCGATGTTACCTTAACAGTTCCTAGGTCCTTGGTTAGGACTCGAGCTGTTGAGCTACCAACCAGCCCCAAAGGCTGTGAATCTCACCAAAGATTAACCAAATATTATTATTATTATTATTATTATTATTATTATTATTATTATTATTATTATTATTATCCATAAATCCTTCTTTGGCAAAAATCAAACTATATGGTTCCTAGGCAAAAGGTCCTTAATCTTTTATGTCAGCATTTTTTTTAGCAAGAGAGTTCATACATGGTACTATTTTGTCTTTATGAGTTGCTCCCTGTTGTTTAGCTGAGGCCTGAAAACAATGATGAAGCATTTGGGCAGGAATATGCATCCCAGTAAGGCAGTGCTGGAGGCCAAGATGGAGAAGACCTCCACAGCTACCATGGCTTTTCCTTTTGTGCTCAGATAGGCTGGAAAGAAGGAGATCCACACACTGCAGAAGGCCAACATGCTGAAGGTGATGAACTTGGCTTCGTTAAAGCTGTCAGGTAATTTACGGGCAAGGAAAGCCACAATGAAGCTAGCAATGGCCAAGATACCCATGTAGCCAAGGACACAGTAGAAGAAGAAAGCTGATCCCTCGTTGCATTGTAAAATCATTTCTTGGGGCACTGAGTGCATGTTCAACTCAGGGAATGGAGGAGATGTCAACAACCAAAGGATACACATCAATACTTGCAAGAGAGAGCATGAGAGGACAATAGAAAAAGGCAATCTTTTCCCCACCCATCTCCTCATCTTAGATCCTGGTTTAGTGGCCATGAAAGCAACAACCACGGTGATGGTTTTGGCCAGTACACTAGAAATGGCCACTGAGAAGGTGATGCCAAAAGTTGGTTGTCGGAGAAGGCAGGTCACTTTCCCAGGTTGGCTGAGGAAGAACAAAGAGGAGAGAAAACAGAGCAGAAGAGAGACAAGAAGGGTGTAGGTGAGGGACCGGTTGTTGGCTTTGACAATGGGAGTATCTCGGTACTTAATGAATGTTCCAAGCACCCAAGAGGTCAAGAAGAAGAAACAAAGAGCAGCTGAGGTTAAACCAATTCCTAAAGTTTCTTCAAAAGTTAAGAAGACCAGCGGTTTCAGGATACATCCTTTCTTTTCTTTATTTGGATAATGATCTTGTGAACATTCAAAACAGTCATCCATATCTGGAAGAAAAGTTAAGAATTTGTCAGATAAAGAAGTTTTTGAATTGAATCAATGCCCATAGATTAAAATGATAAATGCATGTGAGGGTTTCTTCTAAGATTAATGTTCTTTACTCTATTCTATTTCCAGCACAGTTTTTTCTAATTCTCAAGTTACTGTACAAATTAGTTTATGATCCCCCACTCAAATATTTAATAGGTCGGACATTATTTAGCTGGGCTTACAGGGATTAGACAGTGATCACAAGTTATCAAGATGACATCACAAGATAGGGGATACCAGGAAATAATGCTTTTAAAATGCTTAATATATCCTTAAAGGTAAAGGTTCCCCTCACACATATGTGCTGATCATTCCCAACTCTAGCGGGAGGTACTGATCTCTGTTTCAAAGCCGAAGAGCCAGCGCTGTCCAAAGATATCTCTGTGGTCATGTGGCTGGCATGATTAAACACCAAAGGTGCACGGAACGCTGTTACCTTCCTACCAAAAGTGGTTCCTATTTTTCTACTTGCATTTTTACATGTTTTCGAACTGCTAGGTTGGCAGAAGCTGGGACAAGTAATGGGAGCTCACTCTGTTACGTGGCACTAGGGATTCGAACTGCTGAACTGCTGATCTTTCTGATTGACAAGCTCAGCGTCTTAGCCACTGAGCCAGTGCATCCGTTAATATTTCATTCCCCTCAAAAAATGTTTTTTTTTAACTTAGTGAACTATCTTAGGAAAAAAATGAGGTTGAACATGTGAAGAATAAATAATTAGATAAAGAGATCCTTTGATTACAGAAAATATATCACTCAATGGATACATAATTTGGGTCTGTATTTGGAAAGACTGCCTGTTAGAATCTTATGGGCAAACTTTGATTCCTGCAAAACAGACTTTAATCCACATGTGCAGAAATGTATATTCAGCCTGAAGAATTTGTGAAACCGTTAATTATATGTATCCAAAAAACTTGCACTACAATTTGCTTCAATCTATCGACCAAAAACTGATGAAATGTCTCACGTACCATTTTGATTTGAAATCTTCCCTTCTGGACATGGTACACAATCGTAGCAACAGAATTGTTTTCCTTCCGTCCCTTTCTTCCAATATCCAGAGGAGCAACGGTCATTACATAGAGAAATTGGAAGTACCTGGTCATAAACATGAAAGGTTTTGAAAAGGGAGATTTTTAGATTTTTCGAATTCATTATGGCAGGAAGCAATATTTGACTTCTCAAGGGGTTACTAAATTTTATTAAACTTGATTTATAACTGTATATAGAGTCAACGTCTTTTCAATTAATAATTGCAACCCAACTATGAAATGTTTTCTGACTGTAATGTCAATTTTGTATATAGAGAGAGTATTTGTTCAGAAAATACCTTGCTTCTTTCAGAAAACAGAAATTAGATTTATAAACTCTATAGATTTATGCAGAGATTATGTTCAATATGGCTCTATGGACAAAGGCTTCTTCGTTTGATCATAATGGATCACAATCTATTCCATTAAATGTGTCCCTACCTGGTTAAAAGCAAAGTGCCAGGCAATCATATCTCCATCAATAAATAATTCTTTGCCTTCTGGAGCACTGGGATCTACCTTTCCAACTCTAACTCTCTGAAAGGATCTGTTTGGAAAAGTAATAAAGTTGGTGATGTCGAATCCTCCTGTTGCTTCCCCTTTCTCATTCAGGAACAGTCTCTCCCCAGCTGAATTGTTAAAAGAAATGCCTTGAAGAAATGAATGGAGCTACTTGAAAGGGAATGAAAGAGAGTAGGTGTTGAGAGCAATATAATGCAGAAGAGATCATCATATTCAGGTTTCCTTCACTCATCCTTCCCATTCGTATAGTATTGCTCATATAACGACACTGAGAAAATTGATAGTCTATATTATATGTTCTGTTTAGGTCTTCTCTATTAATGATTTTAAGATGGACGCGGTGGCTCAGTGGATAAGATGCTGAGCTTATTGATCAGAAAGATCAGTAGTTTGGTGGTTTGAATCCCTAGCACCGTGTAATGGAGTGAACTCCCATTTCTTTTCCCAGATTCTGCCAACCTAGCAGTTCAAAACCATGCAAAATGCAAGTAGGAAAATAGGGACCACCTTTGGTGGGAAGGTAGCAGTGTTCTGTGCACCTTCTGCATTTAGTCATGTCTTTGGACAACGCTGGCTCTTCAGCTTTGAAACAGAGATGAGCACCGCCCCCTAGAGTCGGGAACGACTAGCACATAAGTATGAGGGGAATCTTTCCCTTATTAATGATTTTAAGGAAATATAGGGGAAAAATTCATTCAATAAAAGCGAAATGAATAAAATTGATTTCAAATATGATTTATTCTCACTATTTAAACAATGAATCAAACCTACACCATTCATAATCTTGTTCTTCACATATCCTCCTTCATTGGTACAAAGTTATTTTTGATACCTAGAGAAGGATATGACAAATTGCCTTTAACCAGCTTTTAGTTTCTGAGATTCAAGAGAGCTTTGATAGGCTTATATAGAGCAAAAGTATTCTGTCCCCATTCATCAGTCATTACGTCCATCCATCTATCCATAATCTATTTATCTATTTGATCTGATCTAATTTAATCTTGATTCTATCCCTCTGTTTATGTAGCCTAGAACTGTGTTGGCTTTTTTGGCAGCTGTTGCACAGGGCTGGCTCCTATTTAAATGGTTGTCCACTAGGACTCCAAGATCCTTATATAGAGTGAAAGTATTATGTCCCCCTTATCCTTCATTCTGTCCATCCATGCATCCATGCATCCATCCATTCATAATCTATCCGTCTATCCGATCTGGTCTGATCTAATTTAATCTAATCTAATCTACATTAATATTTTCCAATACATAAATAAAATGTTAATAGTGCTATTATGGAGGATATATAGGCTTTTGTTTGAACCATAACTGAAATTAAGAGTTAAACTATATTTGAATAAGATGCACAACACAGGTGTATCATGGCAAACCAGCCATATTAGACTATGACGAGAAAGGCTATTCACTGAAAGAAAAAATATAGGTGTGGCAGACATACATTACCTGCCAAGGCTGTAGATTTGAAAATTCAAACCTTTGACTTCCTCTGTGTGGGGCTCTTGATCTCGCAGCCTCGTGCAAAGAATGTGCCACTGCATAAACAGCATTGTAGATACTGTAGCTTTGGCCAGTCATCTGCAACTCAAACAGCGGTGCAGGGAGATTCTCCAACTTCTCTTCTCCACTGCAGTTTTCATCAGACATTGAGGGTGAGTCTTTATTTGAAAGTGAGCAGTCGAACAATTGCTCCCAAACCTCTTGAAGGAATCCATCTTTGTGGGTCGAAGGCTTGATGACTTGAAGTAATTCTTTGAATCCAGGGACCTCTCGTGAGTGCACTGTAAAGGAAAGAGCCCCATGGTACAACTGGACATCCCAAGCCTTTTGAAATCCTGTCAATATGAAATCAATCGGGAACATCAGGATCCAAACCTTTCCAAACGACGCAATCTCTCTGTTTCCGTGATCATGTAGAAACACAACCGTTCTAAGCCACGGAATTGTGAATGATTCTCCATAGACAAGAAAGACACTGGCTTTCTGATCTGCCAGTTTATGAGAAATGATCGAGATTTGATCAAAGAGATCTTCCAGAGGGGCTTGCTGTGGAATCTTTTGTGTGAAGGCTAAACAGATCCCATTTTGGGAAAGCAGCAGGTGCATTTTCTGCAAGAAATGTTCTCCCTTGTTCTCGTCAAATGTAAAGACGCCAATCCACCTCCATCCAAAATGGAGAAGAAGTTGGATAACTCCGATGTACTGATGGTCCTCTTTTGGCACCATGCAATGAAGGGAAGATAATTTGGTAGCCTGGAACTCTTCTTGGGCAAAGGAGCCATAGGTTAACTGAACAAATAAAAGGCAGTTATTATTCATAAGAAGGAAACAAAATATGGAAACTGAATGAACGTTAATGGGTTCTAAGCATAGGTTGAACACACAAAACAAAGAGAGAGAGAGTCACTATTCATGACAACGAAGGGAAAAATATGAAAACTGAATGATGTCTAACCTTCATTATAAAAGAAGACCAATGTATATCTTACTGCTCTCCCCAAATTACCTGTGGAATCTTGAAGAGATTTATACTTTCTGCCATATAGGAAGAAGTAGAGGCATCTAATCCTCCAATGATGGCCATGAGATTCTTCTGACTATCACATTTGTAGTTAGGAAAGAATCCCTTAGATTTGAAAAGGAGGTCCAGAGTGGTGCGATAGGTCATCCTGGAGTTGTAGTAACTGTCACAGATGTGGAACCCGAGAGTGATGTTAGGCAAGATCTGGGAGTCCTCATTAATCTCCTTCACAGCAAAGGCCAAGGCAAGGACATGTTGATAGAATTTGGTGACTACACTGCCAATAAGGTTTTAAAAAATCCTATTGGTTAATACATTTAAACATTGTTATAATTATAACGTAATCTGCTATGCCGCCTACGGTCTGACCTAAGCACACCACACAAAATTGTCTGCTACAATGTGCTACCTGTCAATGACTACTTCAGCTTCAACCACAATAATACACAGGGAAACAATAGATACAAACTCAAGGTAAACCGCTCCAAACTCGATTGCAGAAAATACGACTTCAGCAACAGAGTGGTCAATGCCCGGAATGCACTACTCGACTCTGTTGTTACATCTTCAAACCCCCATAACTTTAACCTTAACTGTCTACCGTGGATCTCACCCCTTTCGTAAGAGGTCTATAAGGGGGCATTCATAAGCGCACCAGTGTATCTACCATCCCTGTCCCACTGTCTCCATTTATTCGTACCCATTTCCTTCGTTCATCTCCATGTTTACACTTATACCTGTTATCTCGTACATGTTTGACAAATAAAATAAAAAATAAATAAAATAAATTTGGTATCATTTCCAAATGAATAATAAATGCTTCTGTCTCTGATGGAAATAGGAGGATGAGAATTGCACATAATAAAATACGGCATTAATTGACAGAGCCTTTCTGTCTATTTCCATGCATCACAATAAAGAAGCACTACAGCAAAGAATATAGTCAACTTTTTTTCCCCAAGGTACTACTTTTATATTTTCTTTCAGCTTAGCATAGAACAGCAAACATCATTTATTTAGGGGTTTGCATATTTTGCAATAAGTCATAATGCAGATCTTTTTTTGAAATAACAATAATAAGTTCAGCTCACCGAATGTTCTTCAAAAAACTTCTTTTGTTGAACATTTCATGTATGAGTGAAAAAGACTTTAAGAGTTTATTTTCTTGTAAAAGACATTCACTTAAAGAAAATATTTATTCGCCCACAACCAGATACACTCAAAAGACAAAGATGTTACATTATAATAGATACAAAATCTGCATTATGCTCATACAGCTTTTAGTCATATAAGAAAAATTGGGGGAGTTCGGTAAAATTGGAGAACACATCTGAAGGAGAGAGAGAAAAAAATATTACATTGGAAAGGGATAAGGCTTTAGAGAAGGATGGTCCTTCAATTCAATGTCATAAAACTGGTAAAAAATTTGAGATGCCATCCCACCAATGATGAGGTCCCCATGCTGGAACCACTCATGTGGAACAGGGAAAGCATCACTTGCAGGGCATCTTAGAGTAGCTACTCTGTGCACCAAGAACAAAAGAAGGAACAGCATCTCCACTCTATTGTTATGGAGAAAATGTTTGAGTCTATCAGTCAAAGAGAAGGTCCTGCAGATAAAACAGGAGGAAGAGAGTCTGTGGAAACGAATCTCACAAAGTCAGCCTCATTCTTTACCGCCTCCATGTGGCTCGAGTCATATTTATGTGGATTGTTTTCAATCCCTCTTTCCTCCTGCACAGAATGTTTGATATTTCAGTCAAAGAGAAGTGCTGGCAGATAAAACAGGAGGAAGAGAATCTGTGGAAATAAACCTCACGGAGCAACCCCTTTGTGCCCTCATGTGTCTCTAGGAGTAATTATAGGGGTTGGTTCTCCATTCCTAGTTCCTTCAGCTGAGAACCTTTGGATAATAGATTGATTTCAGTGATTTGTAAGGTATGTAATTACCTTTGAAACATTGGCAAGCTGGCATTTTTTTTACTTTGCATAGCTGGCCAACATCTTTCTCTCTTTTGGATCACCTAATAATGGACAGATTGCTTTGAAAATACTTGAAGAAGTAGAATAGGGATGATACTTTGGAAAAAAAAATTTTCACTTTTCTATAGTTCTTCAAATATTTATTTATTTTATTATTCATGCTTCTAGACCGCCCCCTCTCCCAAAAGGGACTACAGTGAAAAGTTATACATCCTTTTCTTGGATGTTTTAATCACTATTTCTGGAGGCTACTAGTATTTATTCACTTTTGCTCACTATCTATACATATATAAAAGCCAAATACCACTCACTCATCATGAAACTCCACAACCATGAAGCCTACAAACTTTTTCTTTTTATTTTTGAATAAACACAAACAGACAACACACACACACACACACACACACACACACACAAAACCCCCACAAAACCATCTTCCATGACAAATTGTAGAAAGTGTGTCAATTGGTTCCAAAAACATCCGTGCATCCCTACAACAGTCACCACCTAGAATTCATATCAAATCATATTTAAATCAAATATATATATGGCTAGCTGATGAGAGCTAAATAGCTTGAAATAGATCTATACTAGTCTCATCAGTTAGCCATACCCTTACTGGGATTCGAACCAGGTGATGAGCCGATTGACGGAAAGAGGGAGTAGTGAGCTCCCTCCCATATTCTCCTGTTTGTCTGTCCTATATATGTTGCCTGGCAGATTTTGCATGGTACAGGAGAATAAATGCACGCATCACAGAACACAAGAATGCAGTAAGAAAAAAAGAAAAAACTTCCTCCCTTTTCCAGCATCTTAAAGCTACAGGACATGAAATCAATTTTGAAGGAGCCAGGTTAATCTCCAAAACAGAACACCTCAACAAGAGAATAATTATGGAAGCCATCAAAATAGAGAAATACCCCCACAACATGAATAAACGTGATGATACCTCCCGCCTACCAAACATCTGGAAACCAGCCCTAGTCAACAAACGAACACCACACACCACCCAGGCCGTTACAATACAAACAACAATGCACACACAGCCAGCACCAATCAACACCAATCTACCAATCATGATACAACCACACAACCAATCATTCCACTTGCTGAAACAAAGCCAGCACCCCATCCCCTCCCACCAAAAATTTACAGAAAGACGGCAGCTCCGTTCGCATTTTAAGCCCAAAGACTGAAGATGGCAAGTGAGATCTTGCTGAAACGTTGCCAAGACAATCTCAATCTTACATGGGAAAAGACCCGAATACAACAAAACCAGCGCACACACACACACATATATACAGACAAACACACGGGTTGTAACATAAATACATACCTATTTCCCTGGCTCAAGTGATAAGGAAGAGAGCCTGTGGCTTAGTGGCTAAGACTCCTGCCTAAGATATATACAGCCCGGGTTCAAATCCCAGTAAGGGTATGGCTAGCTGATGAGAGCTAATTAGCTTGAAATAGATCTATACTAGTCTCCCTTTATTTATTTATCAGTACAAATACAACACAAATATGAAAAGGCAACATTAAAAATAAAAATATGGCTTTCTGCCTGCATGGTCTTCTGTGATAAGCCGAAGGACAGAAAGAGGGAGTAGTGACCAATGACCATGGTCCAGAAGACCATGCAGGCAGAAAGCCATATTTTTATTTTTAATGTTGCCTTTTCATATTTGTGTTT
This sequence comes from Natrix helvetica, assembly GCF_964273705.1. NCBI lineage: Eukaryota > Metazoa > Chordata > Lepidosauria > Squamata > Natricidae > Natrix > Natrix helvetica. The sequence goes on along the minus strand of NC_138555.1, from coordinate 80,585,462 downwards.
TATTTGTACTGATAAATAAATAAAGGGAGACTAGTATAGATCTATTTCGAGCTAATTAGCTCTCATCAGCTAGCCATACCTTTACTGGGATTCGAACCTGGGCTGTATTATATCTTAGGCAGGAGTCTTAGCCACTAAGCCACAGGCTCGCCTCCTTATCAGTTGAGCCAGGGAAATAGGTATGTATTTGTGTTACAACCCCTGGTATGCCTAAATATGGGAGGGAGCTCCCTACTCCCTCTTTCTGTCATTCGGCTCATCACAGAAAACCATCCAGACAGAAACCGGGGTGGGAGGGAGTAGTGACCTTCCTCCCATATTTAGGCATACCAGGGGTTGTAACACAAATACATATATATGTAGAAAAGATGTGGAGACTCTAGAAAGTGTGCAGAGAAGAGCAACAAAAAGGATTAGGGGACTGGAGACTAAAACATATGAAGAACGGTTGCAGGAACTGGGTATGTCTAGTTTAATAGAAAGAAGGACTAGAGGAGACATGATAGCAGTGTTCCAATATCTCAGTTATTGCCACAAAGAAGAGGGAGTCAAACTATTCTCCAAAGCACCTGAGGGTAGAACAAGAAGCAATGGGTGGAAACTAATCAAGGAGAGAAGCAACTTAGAACTGAGGAGAAACTTCCTGACAGTTAGAACAATTAATTAGTGGAACAGAAGTTGCCTCCAGAAGTTGTGAATGCCCCAACACTGGAAGTCTTTAAGAAGATGTTGGATAGCCATATGTCTGAAACAGTATAGGGTTTCCTGCCTAGGCAGGGGGTTGGACTAGAAGACCTCCAAGGTCCCTTCCAACTCGACTATTGTATTGTATTGTATTGTATTGTATTGTATTGTATTGTATTGTATTGTATTGTATTGTATTGTATTGTATTGTAAGATGTGGGGTAGCCATTTGTCTGAAGTGATGTAGGATTTCCTGTCCAGGCAGTGGGTTCAACTAGAAGACATCCAAAATCCCTTCCAACTCTGCTATTCTATTCTATTCTATTCTATTCTATTCTATTCTATTCTATTCTATTCTATTCTATTCCATTCCATTCCATTCCATTCCATTCCATTCCATTCCATTCCATTCCATTCCATTCCATTCCATTCCATTCCATTCTAAAAATGGCTGGCAACATTCTGACAAGAAAGTCCACCATCAAACTGTAGAGGAGCATAAGTCCTAGTTAGCTCAAAACAATGTAAAACACAGTAGAAGTGTAAAACACATTGGACTATAAACACCATGCAAAATCAGATTTTTCAGTGTCCGGGTAAACTGAAGGAAGTTATGGGCCACATATGCAACATCACAATGCCTAGGAAGAAGATCTCAGTGTGAAGCGTGCAATCGCCCAATTGGTTCTTAAACCGGTAGGATCCCGCCACTGGTATCAGCTTTAGCAAACCAGCCTGAGTCTCTCTTTTAAAAAAAAAAATTCTACAGAGACAAAATTACTCTATATTTAAAGGAAACTATTATTAATTCAACCTGGAAGGGGAATATGGGTGGGACTTGGGCAGCATGTTTACAAGCAAAGCCATTACTCTCATTTGACCCTGGTTGATGCAGTTATCTTTCCTGCAATTACTGAAAACCATGTATTTTTCTTGGCCATGTTCAGATGGCTTTTAAAAACCATGATCAAACAATTGCTACATGTGCAGGGTGGTTTAGAAAAACCCTTCAGTTTTTGCATTGAAACTTGGAGCCAAGGTCCTCCTCAGATAAGTCCATCAGTCTTCTGTCCCCTTTCCTGGTTCCCATAATTGTCTCTTGCCAATCTTTCCTGCATTGTGTCCTCTGCTGATGAGAGAGGGACAAGAAGAAGATGGTTTCGTGTTGACTATCTCTACTTAAATAAAAGAAGAGCAGAGTTGGAGGGAAGGTTGAAATTCGTGTAATCCAACCCACTTCATAAGACAAGGGTCTTTGGCATCTTCTGGCAAATTACCATCCATCTTTGGGCTAAAGATCTCTAGTAAAGGAGACTACTCTGCTTTCTGTAGAAGCCTTTTTAAGACCACAACACGGACCATAGGAATCCAGAAATGTACCTAAAGAGAGCAAGGCATGTTCAAATGGTGATGTACATGATATTCCTCCTCATGTTGCCTCATTTAGCATGTAAAGTATTGGGTGGTGTTAAGCTCATTTCCTTTCCACATGAGTCCTTTCAGCCTGGGGATTACGTCATCGGTGCGATCACATCTCAGGTTATTCAAATCATTCTCTTGCATGATTTCAAGTTGCCTCCATCGGAAAATATGAGCTGGAACAGGTAAGGAAATTCCTCTAAAATTCCGTGCATGGGTTTTTACTAATTAAAATACCCTTGGCCTTCCGTCATTATCCTTCCTTCCATTTCCATTTATTGGTGTGACTGAATGGGAGATATTTTTTTCTTTAAATGCATGTCAACTGAGAAACGTTGACGGTAGGTCATAGAACTTTGGACACACTAAGGCCATTTTCTTGTAAACAGTTTTGCGGGAAGACTTTTTTTCATTTCTGAACTCCCTAGTAGAATTTGTAGCTACCGTATACGGTTTCTGGGTTAAATACCAAACAGTAACCTTTGAAATATGTTAAAATTATCCCAACTGCACGAAGATCTTGGGAGTGGATTACAATTTGAATAAGTTTTGAAAGGTGGCTAAATTGATCAACCTGGACTTATCTGTGACTTTTCCTGACCACAGGATCTTGTAATTCCACTGGTAAGAAAGTCACGACTTTCATTTTTTTCTGGGACTCCCCCCCCCCCCAGTATAGACTAAAGCAAGCATCGGCAATCTGTGGCTCTGGAGCCACTTGTAGCTCTTTCGTCCCTCTGCTGCAGTTCCCTGTCACTCAAAATATGTGTCACAACCAGGGGTGAAATTCAGCAGGTTTGGAGAACCAGTATTGGAAATTTTGAGTAGTTCATAGAAGCCGCCCCAGAACAGGGATTTTGCAGTATCCTTCCCCTAGGAGTGGGGAGGGAATGGGGATTTTGCAGTATCCTTCCCCTGGAGTGGGGAGGAAATGGAGATTTTGCAGTATCCTTCTCCTGGAGTGTGGAGGGAATGGAGATTTTGCAGTATCCTTCCCCTAGGAGTGGGGAGGGAATGGGGATTTTGCAGTATCCTTCTCCTGGAGTGGGGAGGGAATTGAGATTTTGCAATATCCTTTCCTTGGAATGGGGTGGGAATGGGGATTTTGCAATATCCTTTCCTTGGAATGGGGTGGGAATGGGGATTTTGCAATATCCTTCCCCTGGAGTGGGGTGGGAATGGGGATTTTGCAATATCCTTCCCCTGCGATGCCCATCAAGCCATGCCCATAGAACCGGTAGTAAAAAATAAATAAATTTCACCACTGGTCACAACCGCCAATGTGTGACACCTGCCAGCACATGATTTATTTTAGCTTTTTGACCCCTGGTAGGCCAACCTTTCTAAGAAAAGAAAAGTTTCAGAAGAAAGCAGAACATTTAATGGTACGTCGGCAGGTTCATTTACTTGCACTGATGATGCGACTGGTTTATCAGTATGCTTAACATGTTATGAAAAATTGGCAAAGACATAGAATGTTGCAAGACATTTCCAGAATAAACACTCAGCCTTTGCGGAAAGATATCTGGATAGAGATGAGAGAGAAGAAGCCATTTCGGAACTGATGTGGAAGGTTGATCCAAGTAAAAATCATTTCAAGAAGTGAATGAAGTCTGCAAATTTAACGACATAAGCTAGCATGCAGAAATAAAAGTTTGTTTTCTCTGTAGCAGTTCATTGATTTCATAAATCCAACACACTATAGTTTGTTTATATATATATAAATTATACATACATACATACATACATACATACATACATACATACATGTGTGTGTGTGTGTGTGTGTTGTATTTGTGCTGATAAATAAATAAAGGGAGACTAGTATAGATCTATTTCAAGCTATTTAGCTCTCATCAGCTAGCCATACCCTTACTGGGATTTGAACCTGGGCTGTATTACATATTAGGCAGAAATATTAGCCACTAAGCCACAGGCTCTCCTCCTTATCAGCTGAGCCAGGGAAATAGGTATGTATTTGGGTTACAACCCCTGGTATGCCCAAATATGGGAGGGAGCTCACTACTCCCCCTTTCTGTCCTTCGGCTCATTACAGAAGACCATCCAGGCAGAAAACCATGTTTTTATTTTTAATGTTGCCTCTCAAAAGAGTTGTGTGGCTTTTCTTTTCTGTGGGAAATGGGTCCAAATGGCTCTTTGAGTGCTTAAGGTTGCCGACCCCTGGACTAGAGTTATAGAATTTCTTAGTGATCTCTAAAGTATTCCTGCAGTTTGTCCAAGGCTGGCTTCATTGAAGGGGAAGAGGACAACTTGCCACAGCCAACTTGCTGAGGCCAACTCATCATGGCCAAGTTGCCAAAGCCGACTCACAACAGCCTAACTCATCATGGCCAACTCGCGATGGCCAACTCACCATGGGGAAAACTCACCATGGGATAATTTTAACCATTCTATTCTATTAAAAATGAAGAAAACATATTTGAATTTTGGCCATTCCCATTTCATTCTGTCCCTCCTTTTGCATCCTTTTTGTTAATGGTTCAATCCCACTAATTCTTTGATATTAGTCTAACCAGGGGTGGTATTCACTTACCTTCCCTAGCGGTTCATAAATGTGATTTTGGCGAAAAAGGGTCTAATTGGGATGCCATAGAGCCGGAGCTGGTGGGCGGGGTCCACCCATGATTTCTGCTACCAGTTCGGGCGAACCACTCCGAACCAGTAGAATACCATCTCTGTGTCTAACTCTTGTCCCACAGTGAATTGTCTTTTGGCAAGATGGCTGTGGTGAGTTGTCACAGTCCTTATCGAAGGTCCTGTGAAACTATGCTCTTGGACCTTCTTTTGACCTTCTCCATTTCTATTTCATCACAGCCCAGCCATGAGTTGGTACTTCTGGCCATAAACATCAGGTAGTTAGCCTTGACTGAGGATCATGGCTTTTCTTGAAGAATGTGCAGGGTAGTTTGTGGTGTTTTCATATGAATTATATGTATCGTTTCCCTTTCAGAATGATCCCAAGTTTTTACCAGCACAATTTAGCTTTCCAATATGCTATAAACGAGATCAATGGGAATCTGAAGATCTTGCCCAACATCACCCTTGGGTCCTCCATCGTGGACAGCTACTGCCAGGAAAAACTCTTCTATCACAGTCTTTTGCAGCTTCTTCTCAAGTCACGTCAATTTGTCCTCAATTATAAATGTGACTCGCCAAAGAATATGATGGTGGTGATTGCAGGATTAACTTCTGATATTTCCTTCCAGGTGGCAGACATTTTAAGGATGTACAAGATTCCACAGGTCAGACCCACTGTAGATTGGGAAAGTGCTTGGTTTGAGATGTTTGCATATTTCTCCTGTTGTTTTTATCTGCTTTGTCTCTGTGTGGTGTTCCAACGAAAGCCAGATCATATTCTACACAAATATATAAGTTAAAGGTAAAGGTTCCCCTCGCACGTATCTGCTAGTCGTTCTTGGCTCTAGGGGGCGGTGCTCATCTCCATTTCAAAGCCGAAGCACCAGCACTGTCTGAAGACATATCTGTGGTCAATGTTCAACACACATGGAACGCTGTTACCTTCCCACCAAGGTGGTCCCTATTTTTCTACTTTCATTTTTGTGTGTTTTCAAATTGCTAGGTTGGCAGGAGCTGGGACAAGTAACGGGAGCTCACTCCATCCCTAGCAGCACTAAAGATTCGAACTACCAAACTGCCAACCTTTCTGATTGACAAGCTCAGTGCTTAGCCACTGAGCCACGTCGTCCCTTTCACAAAAAATATATAGAGGAAATGATTAATGGAGGACAATTTTAAGCACAATTAGATTCGCTTCTCATTTAAAACATATGCTTAGGAAAGCTTGCGTTGAGTTATATAAATGGATAATAAAGGCATACCCTTTGTTGGGGCATTCATCTCTATATCTTGTCCATGCTGACTTGACTTTTCTTAATGTTTGGAACCAAGCTCCAATCTTCATCAACAGGGAAGCTATCACCTTAAAGCAACTCCATCAAGTCAACTCAGAAGAGATGGAATTTCAACTAAACATTTTATAACAGATATAAGATATAACAGATTAACAGAGTTGGAAGGGACCTTATAGGTCATCTAGTACACCCCCCTCCCGCTCAAGCAGGAGACCTACACTACTTCTGACAAATGGCACTCCAATCTCTTCGTGAAAGTCCCAAGTGATGAAGCCCCCACAACTTCCGAAGGCAAGCTCTTCCATTGGTTGATTGTTCTCACTGTCAGAAAGTTCCTCCTTATTTCTAGTCTCTCATTTCTGAATCTCTCATTGGTCAGTTTCCATCCATTATTCCTAGTCTGGCCTTCAGGTGCTTTGGAAAATAGATTGACTCCTTCCTCTCTGTGGCAGCCCCTCAAATATTGAAACACTGCTATCCTGTCTCCCTGGTCCTTCTCTTCAGTAGACTAGCCATGCCCAGTTCCTGCACCCGTTCTTCATATGTTTTAGCCTCCAGTCTCCAGTCATCCTGGTTGCTTTTCTTTGCACTTTTTCTAGAGTCTCAACCTCTTTTTTTATAGTGTAGAGACCAAAACTGGATGCCGGATTCTAGGTGTGGTCTTACTAAGGCTTTATAGAGTGGTGTTAGTACTTCACTTGATCTTTATTGTATCCCTCTGTTAATGCGATTTAGGATTGCATTGGCTTTTTTGTTTTAAAAGTAAAATATAGTGGGCAAAGGGAGTAGAAGTCATGATGTTCTTTTGAAGGATGACCCCTTCTTTCCATGTGTTGTATGTATGGTAGCTCTTCCATCATGCACCGATCGATGGAGTAGAGCTTATCTACTTCTTGTTCATGCATCTGTCTTGTTGGACAAGAGCTTTGCTCCTCTTATCTGTTACCTGTTCTGTTCTATCCAGGTCAGTAGTGGGATCCTGCTGGTTTAACAATCAATTCGGTGATCACGCGCTCTGCGCCCCTGCATAGTTGTAACAAAACTTACCTTCCACATTGCTTCTGGGGAGTAGCACAGCTGATGCATAGCAATCTATTCTGCCCTGTGAATCAGCTAAGAGGATATAGGTTAATAAAGAGCAGGCATAGAAGGACGGCCCCACCTGATCGTCGGAGCGAACCAGTTTTCTACCCTGTTGATTATCAGAGCTACTGGTTCGCCCAAACCAGTCTGAACTGGCTGAATCCCACCCCTGATCCAGATCTGTCTGTCTGTCTGATTGTGTCTCACACACTATGTATAAAAGGATTTTTATGGATGTAGGTGTGCTAGTGTGTGTTTGTGTTACAGGGAGGTGTACATATTCCTGGCTGGAAGGTTGCTCCTGAGACAATTTCTCAAAGTCTCCTACTTTTTCCTCCTATATGTTTTTTAAAACTATTTTCATCCTTCCATTAGTTCCCTGAACTTAAGCTACAGAAGTGAAGATTTGTATTGTCTTCCAAAATCAGCATGTTCTTCCATGTAAACTCTCATGCATCCTGACTCTTCTGCTCTCTTCTCTCTTATTTCTGAAATGTCTCCTCTCCACCTAGCTGTCCTATGGATCCTTCCCCTCTGAAGAGAGAAATAGACTGGATCCTTTCTTCTTCCGTATGGCCCTCAATGAAGACCACCAGGTCCAAGGTATCATTTCTCTGCTAAATTTTTTTGGATGGACCTGGATTGGCCTCTTTGCTGAGGATGGTGACAAGGGAGAACATTTTCTGGTCAACCTGGAGGCTTTGTTCTCTCAGAATGGAATATGTTCCGCTTTCACTGAAAGGCTGCCCCAGAGGGAGAAACAGAGCATGAATGATTGGCATAAGATCAGTGAGCTGGTGGAAAGAATTCAGCTCAATTTGACACAGAGCAGAGCAAGAATACTGGTTGTTTATGGAGATGCACTGACGCTGATGTGGCTGAACAATTTACTGTCGGAAGAAAATGATAGATGCAGCGAAAAAGCATGTGATGGAAAAGTGTGGCTTATGACAGCCCAGGCAGATGTTGCATTGATAAGTCAACAGGGAGAAACTGCATTGGACTTGTTTCAAGGGTCTCTTTCCTTCGTCCTGCATGCTACAGAGATTAGTGGGTACCAACATTTTCTCAAGCATCTCAAACCTGGCCCCAGCCCACAAGACAGGTTTCTTAAAAGTTTCTGGGAGAAAGCTTTTCATTGCCATTTTTCAAATTCAGAGAAACTGATTAAAAATCCCTGTACCGGGAAGGAGAACTTGGAGTCGCTTCCTGCATCAATTTTTGAAATGGCCATGAGTGGGCAAAGCTACGGCATCTACAATGCAGTTCATGCTGTGGCCCAGGCTTTGCAGTCTGCAGCCTCATCTCGAGCTGTTTTCAGGAGAACATTGGGTGGCAAACATCTTCAGCCATGGCAGGTAATGTTTCAATGTATATTTTCCAGGGGAACCGTTGCATAATGTGATCATATAATTAATACAATTTTCCAATTAGAAGAATGAATAATAATGTAGAGTCTTGTGGAGTGGGTTGGGGGCGAGTTGAAAATCAGTGGGGAAATGTTCATGGAAGTTGGAAGGGATTTTAGGAATAACCTACCCTGTTTCCCTGAAAATAAAACCTTCCAGATAATAAGCCCAAACGGGCTTTGGAATGCATGCGCTAAAATAAGCCCTCCCAGAAAAGATTGCAACACTGCAGTAGCCATGCCATGACCATGCTCTCTGCCTCCTGCAGCTCAAAAATAATAAGACCCCCCTGAAAATAAGGCCAAGTGCTTATTTCAGGAATCAAAAGAAAATAAATATTGATCATTGACATTTGCTGTTGTCAGCAATGGAATCTATGTTTTACCAGGTTTGAGATAAAAGTAAGTAAGATATTTGAACTTTGGTGGCACAGTGGTTAGAGTGCAGTACTGCAGGCTACTTCGCTGCCTGCGGTCCGCCGGCAATTTTGCAGTTCAAATCTCACCAGGCTCAAGGTTGGCTCAGCCTTCCATCCTTCCGAGGTGGGTAAAATGAGGAGCCAAATTGTTGGGGGCAATAGGCCGACTCTGTAAACCCCTTAGAGAGGGCTGTAAAACACTGTGAAGTGGTATTTAAATCTAAGTGCTATTGCTACTGCTAAGACACTTGCAAACATTACTTGGGCCAAATTTCTGCCACAATATTTTTGAAAAATTTAAATTATTCAAAATTAATAATTTACATAATAGACCCCAAGTGTTTCACAGAAATGTATCTGCCTCCCTGGCTGGCTTCTTACCAAGCTCTATATTTCCTTTTCCATCAGCTCCACGTCTTTCTCCAAGGAATTTCCTTCAACAACTCAGCAGGAGAAACGGTGTCCTTCAATGCAGAAGGGGAAGTAGAAAGTCAATTTGACATCACCAACCTGCTCACCTTCCCTAATCGCACTTTTCAGAGGCGGAAAGTTGGAAAGCTTGATCCCAAGTCTATAGAAGGAGAACACATCTTCCTTAATGAGGATGAGATAGTGTGGCATGCAGCTTTTAACCAGGTGTACAACATAGGATCCTAGTTTTATTTTATTTTATTTTTTTAATTACAAACTCATTAGGGTGGATCATGAAAGTTAGAACTCCAGTCTCTTCAATCAAACAATCAAACAAACAATCAGAATAGAGCTGGAAGGGACTTGGGAGGTCTTCTAGTCCAAACCCTTGCTCAAGTAGGAGAACCTATACCATTTCAGACAAGGGGTGGTCCAGTCTCTTCTTAAAGACTGCCAGTGATGAAGCACCTACAACTTTGGAAGGCAAGCTGTTCCACTGGTTAATTGCTTTCACTTTTAGGAAGTTTCTCCTCAATACCAGGCTGTTTGTCTCCTTGATTAGTTTCCATCCATTGTTTCTTGTCTTGCCTTCTGGTTTAGTCTCCAGACCTTGGATCATCTTAGTTGCTCTTATCTGAACTTTTTTCAAACATTTCTCAACGTCATTTTTTGTAGTATGGTGACCAAAATTGGTTGCAGTATTCTAGGGGTAGTCTTACTAAGGTTTTATAAAGTGATACTAATACTTCAAATGATTTTTATTCTATGCCTCTGTTTACACAACCAAGTTGGCTCATGTTCCCCTCTTAATTCTCATTCCACTGTAAAGCAAAAAAAAGCTTATCTCTTGAATATTGATGGATATGTTTTAATTCTAAATTATCTTTATTCTATGTAGGTGGTACCCCATTCTGTATGCAATAAATATTGCCAACCAGGTTATCAGAAGAAAAAGAAGAGGGAAGGACATAAATTTTGTTGTTATGACTGTGCCACATGCCCAGATGGGAAGATTTCAGACCAGAAGGGTAGGTGAGGCTGTATAGACAATATTCCAAAGAGAGGGACCATCAGTCATCAGAGAATGTCATTCAGATAAAAATGCAATGTCTCCTTCATTTAGAATGCTCACTTCAGATACCAGGTTCAGGTTTGAATAAGATACAAGCTAGGATGCCCATTACGTACAACCTATGTTCCAGTAGAAAATTGTAGCATGTATCTGCCTTCAGGAAGAAATATGAACAAAAATTCTGAATGTTCTGAGAATGTTCTGATATCTCATCTTTTTCTTCCAGATATGAACGAGTGTTTCAGTTGTTTAGAAGATCAGTATGCAAATGAAGACCATACTCAATGCATGCCCAAAGTCATAACTTTTCTCTCTTATGAAGAACCCTTAGGAATCAGCTCAGCTTCTGCTGCTCTGGTTTTCTCCCTGACCACAGTCTTTGTTCTTGGAACATTCATTAAGCACAGAGATACTCCAATTGTCAAAGCCAACAACCGTGATCTCTCTTATACTCTCCTTGTCTCCCTTCTGCTCTGTTTCCTCTGCCCTTTGCTCTTTCTTGGCCAGCCAATGAGAGTCACCTGCCTTCTGCGACAGCCCACTTTTGGCATGACCTTCTCAATGGCCACTTCTTGTGTCTTGGCCAAAACCGTCACTGTGGTGGTGGCTTTCATGGCTACTAGGCCAGGATCCAACATGAGGAAATGGGTGGGGAAAAGACTACCCAACTCCATTGTGCTCTGCTGTTTCCTCATTCAAGCAATTCTTTGTGTTGGGTGGATGACAATATTTCCCCCATTCCCACATCTGGACAAACATTCATTCACCAAACGTATCATAGCAGAATGCAATGAGGAACCCATTGTGATGTTTTTCCTTGTCTTGGGGTACATGGGGCTTCTTTCCATCATCAGCTTCATGGTGGCCTTTCTAGCCAGGAACCTTCCAGAGAGTTTCAATGAAGCAAAGTTCATCACCTTCAGCATGTTGGTGTTTTGCAACATTTGGTTAGCTTTCCTTCCAGCCTACCTGAGCACCAAAGGGAAAGAGAAGCTAGCTGTGGAGATCTTCTCCATCTTGGCCTCCAGTGCTGGTTTACTGGGTTGCATCTTTGTCCCCAAATGTTATATCATTCTGATCAAACCAGAGTTGAACAGCAAAGAACAGCTGACAAAGAGAAAGAATTAGGTAACTGATATATTGTTGAATGATAATAGCTTTGCTCTCTCTCTCATCCTTGAGATCCTGATATATTTAAATTACATTGTGCGTTTATATTAAAGGCGTAAGAACATTTAAACTTCTCTGATTAACTGAACATAAATTCCTTCTGATAGACTTTGAAGAAACACATGTTGTTGCTATGTTTGGATTGTGAGCCTGTTCGACCTGTGCTTCACCAAATGGAAATTAATCGTGGTTCGATTTCAACTGAAATGGTGTTGAATGGAGCATTGCTACGACCATTAGAATAATGTACTTTTTCTCATTTCCTTTTACTGTATTTTCCTTTTGACATGTGTTCTTTCCTTTTTTCCTGTATTTATTTATGTTGGGTAAACCTGTTATCTATAACGATTTATTCATTCAATCATGCATGCATGCATGTTCACATACATGTCGCTCCTGGGATCCAAATGTATTCGGCACCTGATTTTGGAAGATTGCTTGGCTTATAAATGTAGTCAATTGATTACAACAACAAAGGTTTGACACACCTTTATTGGAGGAGTTGACACACAGGATATTGAATATACTTGCTATTATTCCCTCCGCTAATAGTGTCTATAGAAATACCTGGCTGCATTGTGTTACAGATAGTATGTGATTTGCCACCACTCATTTAGCAACTGCTTGAAGGTACAACAGCTCTAAAAATAGTTGCTTATAACCAGTAAATCAATTTTAGATTTCTTCAAATGATTTGTTAGTTTCATTCTCACTAAATTTTAGAATTATATGCAATTTGGTGGAAGGTACCTGGAGTTACCCTAACCCTAACCCAAGATTTTCAACTGAATTTAATTTAATTTAATCCTGCCCCATACATCCCTCCGGCCGATTCGCTCACACAGAGAGGGACTCCTCCGGGTGCTGTCCACTAGGCTGTGCCAGCTGGCGATGCCTAGGGGAAGGGCCTTCTCTGTGATGGGCCCGACCCTCTGGAATGACCTTCCCCCCGACATTAGAATGACTACGGATCTCCGCTCCTTCCGCCAGAAACTTAAAACCCATCTATTCCAGCTAGCCGGCTTGGCCTAATTCCACCTATCCCACCTCAGCTCTATTTCTAAATTTTTAAGATTGGTTTTAAGGTCTGTTTTTTAATTTTTATAAATTGTACAGGGGTTGTTTAATTTGATTTTTACCTATGTGTATGATTGTTTGTATGTTTTAAATTTATTCCTGTACACCGCCCCGAGTCCCTCCGGGGAGAGGGGGCGGTCTAGAAATTTAATTAATTAAATTAATTTAATTAATCTAATCTAGTCTAAACCCAAACCCAAACCCAAACCTAAACCTAAACCTAAACCCAAACCTAAACCTAAACCTAAACCTAAACCTAAACCTAAACCTACTGCTAAACCTATCACTAAACCTAAACCTAAAACTCCTAATTTGCTTGCGTTCATTAGTCAGAACCTTGACCAATGACAGATGATAGGTAAACCAATTGGATCTTCTTCAGAGTTCCTAACCAAAGGACAAGGCTGAACATTTCAACAAAACACTCACGATGTGCCATGGAAGCAATCAATTTGGAGCAAACCATCGAAGAAACTCTGACATTTCAGGTTGTTCAGATTTCCTGGGGCTGTCGTGTAACAGCTGACTAGACCTTGTCAAGTACAGTGGGGAAGGTTCCATTCCTCTCCTTAATACTGCTCACCAAAGCCTTTATGAATGAATGTTCTTCCATGCTGGGCGACTGTCACAGACTATCAGACATCTCAAACAGTGGTGGTATTCAGTCGGTTCAGACCGGTTCGCCCAAACCGGTAGTGGCGACTTGCCATCCTATATAGCCACATTTTCCAAACCGCGCATGTAGGAAGTTAAAACCCACTCCTCTACTAGAAAATGAAATATTTTAGGAAATATTAAAAGGGCAGAATATTTCCCCCTAAAAGGGAGGCAGGAACTCATCCCCCCACCTTTGTCAATGGGCCATTAAGGTCTGAGCCAGTCTATTCTACATAACAAGGATCTACCTCTTTCAGGAGGATCCATCTAGCAAACAGAAACTCACCACGTGGCATCTGGAAAGATGACATCAACCAAGCTTGGGTCTCAGGAAAGCCTACCAAGTTAGCTTAAGACCCCTGCTTTCTGGAAGTCTGGCAGCCAATGGGATACATTTCTTACAGAGGAAACAGAGAGGTGGGGCCAAACAGAAGGCGTAAAACTCAGGTATTCTCAGCATCTCGGCCTTTTTCTGCTCAGGAGCTCAAGCCATGTGATCCTCTCCACCATTAAACCATCTTTCCAAGCAGCCTCCATGTTTCCAGTGTTTTTTCCCCGCACTTGGAACGGAATCCAGATGGACATTTCTTCCAACAGCTCAGGCGTGCAAGCTGCACATGCAAGCTCACATTTTCACTGTGTGGCGAACCGGTGAGGGTTGCTGCTGGTTTAGCCCAGATTGGGTGAACCTGTAGTAGCAGTAGTGAGAGGCTTCACCCACCCACCTGGACACTTCTGCACATGCCCAGAAGCATCACACACGTGCACAAATGCACGCATGTTCACAAGCGAACCGGTAGGAAAAATAATAGAAACCCACCACTGGTCCTTTAATGAAGATGGCCCCTGGTTTCAAAAATTATAATTATATTCATAGCTCACCTATGGTGCACTGGTCCCTGGGAAGACTGATTCCACTCTGGTACCCTTCCTTCTATTCTATGGTCTCAAACAAAGCCCAGCAATACTTGGGGATTCTGAAATTGCTTCAACATTCTGGATGGACCTGGATAGGGGTCTTCATCCATGACAATGACAATGGGCAGAGGTTTCTGCAGACTATGGAAGTTTTGCTTTTCCAGAATGGAATCTGCATGGCTTACAGGTAAAAAATCCCACAGCGCATCCGTTTGGATAACTTTGAAGGGATGGTTGACATAACCGCATATATCGATGTCTCTTTAATTGACCGCAAAACCACTGTGTTTCTCCTCTGTGGAGAATCAGTGACCCTGGCACAACTGATAACCATTCTGTTTATGCAAGACCCCAGGAATAAATTAAAAGATTCATTTATGAAAGTATGGGTCACGACAAGTGGGATTGATTTTACCCTACCCTTCTTGCAAAGGAGTTGGGACTTGGACTTTTTCCAGGGTGCCATTTCCTTTATGTTTCACTCAAGAGAACTTCCAGGGTTCAGTAAGTTTCTTGAGGGCATAAAACCATCCAAGACTAAAGATCAGAACTTCCTTAAAGAGTTTTGGGAGCGAGCATTTGACTGTACTTTTCCAGATCCTGGTAAGGAAATAGAGAAGAATGAAATGTGTACAGGGGAAAGAGAGATTACAAGATCTCTCCCTAGGTCTTTGTTTGTGATGGGAACCATGGTCCATAGCTACAGTATCTATAATGGGGTTGATGCAGCAGCACATGCTTTGAATGCCATGTTGTCATCTCAGTCCCGTCAGAGAGCCTTCAGAAAGGTTAAAACAGCTGAACTTTTTGAGCTGCAACCTTGGCAGGTAATTGTAAAAAAACCAGAGCTGGAAGGGACCTTATAAGTCAGTGATGGTGAACCTATGGCACGTGTGCCACAGGTGGCACGCGGAGCCATTTGTCAGGGCACACAAGGCGCTGCCCTGTCAGCTGACCAATGCACATGTGTTCCCTGGCCAGCTGAGTTCACCCTTTTTTAAAGCCATTTTTCACCCTCTCCAGGCTCCAGGGGCTTTATAGGAGCCTGGAGAGGGCAAAAAGAGCCTCCCGCCTCCCGGAGGCCCTCGGAAGGTCATTTTAAGCACTCCGAAGGCGTCAGGGAAGCCTCTGGACGGTCCCTGAAGACTTCAGAGCGCTCAAAACGACCCTCCGAGCAAACCAGAAGTCACTTCCAGTTTGCTCGGAGGGTCATTTTAAGCCTCCGGACGGTCCCTGAAGCCTCCGATGGGTCTCCGGGGGGGGGAGGCTCTTTTTGCCCTCCCCAGGCTCCTATAAAGCATCTGGAACCTGGAGAGGGAGAAAAAGCATGTAAAAATGGGGGGGGGTGTCACACATTGCATTATGGGTGCGGCACGCCCGCACATGACCCCCCCTGCTCCCCCCACTTGTGGCACACGAGCCAAAAAAGGTTTGCCATCGCTGTTATAAGTCATCTAGTCCAACACACACACACACACACACACACACCTCTGATCAAGTAGGAAACCATACACCATTTCTGACAAATGGGAGTCGAATCTCTTCTTGAAAGTAATATGCTGACAAAATAACTGTGCAATCCAGGATGCATCACGAGGAGGAGAACTAGCATCACCCGCCTCCAGAAGAGACTGGACTGCCATCTGTCAGAAATGGTGTAGGGTCTCCTGCTCGGGCGGGGGGGAGGGGGTTGGACTAGATGACCTACATGTTCCCTTCCAACTCTGTTCAATTCTCCTATTGGCCATCAATGTGGTCACCCTAAACTTTCTTCTTCGGCTTCGCCCAGAAAGATAAACGTGGCGATAATTATTTTATCTTTTGCTTTCTGATTGCTGTGCTATACGATTGGGATTCCACATTATAGCTCTGGTCGTCTTCCCTGCAATTACGCAAACCGTAATAATGGCTACGTCTCAAGTGCAATGGCAGCAGATTAAACAGCTGGTGTGTAAATTCAAACCTAGTTATAAAACCCCCGGTTACTCCTGGTCATTCAGAGCTGGGCTAGCCGGGGAGAAGGAGCAAATGCGGCTCAGCTTTTTCATTTTATTTTCCCTCTCCATGCTGTGACACTTCTCCTTGGGGGAATATCGCTGGAACCCTTTGCTTACATCCGATTCAGTGGCAGGGATGAGGTTCTTGATGGGGATGTGATCACCTAACCTGCACCTAGACGATGATCTTAGAAGTCTTGTTTTTATTGTTATCCTACGTGGGAAACAATGTCAGTGTTGTAAGAGACGGATTTTCACCCGATCCCCTTCCCATCCCTCACGAATCCTATCAGCCAGGCGATTTCCTGATAGGCGGGATTACATCTCAGATGTGGTACTTCTTTCATGAACTTGCCTTCCAAAAACCACCTTCACAAGACCTGAGCTTCGAATTTCCAATGTAAGAAACGCTGGGAGCTGTGCTTTTTAGAGCAACTCCATTCTCTTTTAGTTAGTTAAGTTAAGTTAGTTTAGTTAGTTTACTTTATTGTCATTGCACATGGTACAATGAAATCAAATGCCATCTTCAATGTACAAAATTTGTTTACCTAAAGGCTTAAACCTCCCCCTTTGCTCCTGCTGGATTCACTATTCCTCACTTGCTGGTGAGCTGCGTAGCCTTCCAGCTCAACAGCTGCATCCAGAATGAGTGACTGAAGCCAGGTTTCTGCGATTAGCAAAACACAGCAGTCCTTGATGTATTTAGCCTTTGAACTATGTAGCCTGAATGCATCCATTTTGTTAGTGAGAGGTCTTGCATTGGTAAGAAATATACTTGGAATTGAACCTGAGTAGGTGGAAACCTACTCAGCTTCAAAAGAATGCCTGCACGACATCCTCTCTTTCTCTTCCTGTCCCTCCATTTTCTCCGCCTTCTCCTCCTTCTTGCAGGGATAGTAATCCATAGATCCCCCATGGCTTTTCTATGAAAGGAAAGGGTTGGTTGGGAAACGCTTATCTATTGTCTTCTTCAAATTGCAAGATAGAATAGAATAGAATAACAAAGTTGGAAGGGACCTTTGGAGGCTTATCTATTGTCTTCTTCAAATTGCAAGATAGAATAGAATAGAATAACAAAGTTGGAAGGGACCTTTGGAGGTCTTCTAGTCCAACCGCTTACTTAGGCAGGAAATCCTACATCACTTCAGACAAAGGGTTATCCAACATCTTCTTTAAAAACTTCCAGTGTTGGAGCATTCACAACTTCTGGAGGCAAGTTATTCCATTGATTAATTGTTCTAACTGTCAGGAAATTTCTCCTTAGTTCTAAGTTGCTTCTCTTCTTGATTAGTTTCCACCCATTGCTTCTTGTCCTGCTCTCAGGTGCTTTGGAGAATAGCTTGACTCCCTCTTCTTTGTGGCAGCCTCTGAGATATTGGTACACTGCTATCATGTGTCACCTAGTCTTTCTTTTCATTAAACTTCGTTGTTGTTCTTAGTTACGAAGTCATGTCCGACCCATCGCGACCCCATGGACAATGCTGTCCATGGGGTTGTCATGGCAAAGATACTGGAGTGGGTTGCCATTTCCTTCTCCAGTGGATCACTTTTTGTCAGAGCTCTCTGCTATGACCTGTCCATCTTGGGTGGCCCTACACAGGCAGTAATCCATGAAGGGGTTTAATTAAACTGGACATATGCAATTCTAGCAATCATTCTTCATATGTTTCAGCATCCAGTCCCCTAATCATCTTTGCTGTTCTTCTCTGCACTCTTTCTAGAGTCTCAACATCCTTGTTGGTGATATGCAAATGTAATGAATGTATGTAGGAGTGAATGAATGAATGAATGGATGGATGAATACATGAGATGGTTCAAAAGCTTATTCTTGTAACATCTAAGGATGAATGAAAGGAAGTGGGGAATGCATACAGGGTTAACCTCAAAATACAGTGGCATACAGTGTTCTCTCCACTTACATTATAACTGGAGTGTCTATGTTTGGAGTAACTACTCCCAAGGAATCCATTTGCTGAATCCATTGGACAATCCTATTTCTCTTCCTGGATGATTTAATCCAAAGACACAAACATGCATATATTCATCATTTGGAGAGAATGGAGTTATGGTTAACCCTTTTGTGATAAGCTATGCCATGCAAAATATCTCCCTTCTACCCCAAGAGTAAGAAAGAGCAAGCCAAAGAAATTAAAAATATGAATGGAAAAAATGGAAATTGCTTAAAACAATGTATGCCAAGTGTACTTCATATCATTGACTATACTTCTATGTGATCTTTGTTATATTTGCAAAGCATTCTTGCTTCTACCGCACCTCTATATAGATTCGTAAGTTCTTTAAATGTCTCGCCTCTCCCTTTTTGACATGGGTGCAGTGGACGGGGGTAAACTGATGTAGGAAGTACATTGGATTGAGCTGTGCGTGGAGAGGGATGTCAGGGTCATTATGTAGATACCAGTTTCATACAAGGCAAGGTACAGGTACTTTATCATGGGGGTGGCGGGTGGGATTGGTTGCACCATCAAGTCAGTCTTGACTCAATCAATCAATCAATCAATCAATCAATCAATCAATCAGAAGAGCTGGAAGGGACCTTGGAGGTCTTCTAGTGCAGCCCTCTGCTCAAGTTGGAGATCCTATACCATTTCAGTATTTTCTTAAAAACCTCCAGTGATGAACTTCTGGGGGCAAGCTGTTCCACTGGTTAATTGTTCTTCCTGTTAAGAAGTTTCTCCTTAATTACTGGTTGATGAGTTTCTATCCTTTCTATCTTCTTCTTGCATTTTGGTGCTTTGGAAACTAACTTGACCCCCTTTTCTTTGTAGCAGCCCCTCAAATACTGGAATGCTGCTGTCAAGACCCTCCTAGTCCTTCTTTTCTCCAGACTAGCCAAAACCAAATCCTGCAAATGTTCTTCATATGTTTTTTGTCTCCAGGTCTTTAATCATCTTGTTGTTCTTCTCTGTACTTTTTCCAAAGCCTCAACATCTTCTTTGTAATGTCAATGGCTACTAGCTGGATTAGTCCATTCAATTTTCTTGGCAGTATTTTCCAAAGTGGTTTGTCCTTACCTTCTTCTTCTTAGGATTGAGGGACAGTAAATAGCCCGAGGTCACTCATCTGGCTCTGTGCTCCAGGCAGAGCTAGAACTCTTGGGCTGCTGGTTTCTAGCCTGATTCCTTAGCCACTACACCAAACAGGCTCTCACCCTATCAGTGAACAGTATGTTACAAAATGTTAGCAACCCCATTGTATGTGTTATATGTTAAAAGTCCCTATTTTTGAGGATCTCATCCAATTCTTCAAAATAGAATTTCCCCAGTCTTGCCCTTACAAATTAACAGAGTTGAAAGGGACCTTGTAGGTCATCTAGTCCAACTCCCCGCCCAGACAGGAGACCCTACACCATTTCTGACAAATGGTAGTCTAATCTCTTCTTGAAAGCTTCCAGTGAGGAAGCTTCCCACAACTTCCAAAGGCAACTTCTGTTCCATGGGTGGATTGTTCTCACTGTCAGAAAATGTCTCCTTATTTCCAGGTTGAATTTCTTCCTGATCAGTTTCCATTCATTATTCCTTGTGTGCTTTGTAAAATAGCATGACCCCCTCTTCTCTGTGACATCCCCTCAAGTATTGGAGGACTGCTATCATGTCTCCCCTGGTCCTTCTCTCCACTAGAGTAGCCATGCCCAGCTCCTGCAACTGTTCATTGTATGTTTTAGTCTCCAGTCTCCTAATCATCTTGGTTGCTCTTCTCTGCACTTTTTCTAGAGTCTCAACCTCTTTTTTTATAGTGTGGTGACCAAAACTGGATGCAGGATTCCAGGTGTGGCCTTCCTAAGGCTTTATAGAGTGGTATTAGTACCTCCCTTCATCTTGATTGTATCCCTCTGTTACTGCAACTGAGGATTGCATTGGCTTTTTTGGCTGCTGCTGCACACTGCTGGTTCATATTTAGCTGGTTGTCCACTAAGACTCCAAATCCCCCTCACAGTGACTGCTATTAAGCCTTCCTCTTGATTCATTCATGGTTCCTTCCATCTGTTTTTGATTCAGCCCAAGTTCTATCTTATGACCAATCCATCTCAATGTGATGTAAAGTGCTGTGTGACTCTGAAAGAAACAAGGATCAGTTCCCTACCTTTCTGCATATATGTCTGAATGGTTATCTACTGTACTTTGTCTCATAGGTGCTTTTTCCAGAGGCAACTGGTCTTTCTGGTTTTTCTTTGAAGATTTTTTTTTCTCATCCAAGAAGCTTCTTCAGCTGCTGTACTTTGCTTTGGAAGTCCCATGCAAAAGCAGCAGTAAGAGCAATCGTAGCTACTTTAAAGCTTCATTGGAGAGTGTGCTTTGTTAACCCAATCTTTTTTCAAAAAATAATTTTTATTGAATGTTTTAATATTTAAAAACAGTAAAAAAGACACAACAAGGGGGAAAAAAGCCACAATAAAACAAAACAAAACACAGAAC
This sequence comes from Natrix helvetica, assembly GCF_964273705.1. Taxonomy (NCBI): domain Eukaryota; kingdom Metazoa; phylum Chordata; class Lepidosauria; order Squamata; family Natricidae; genus Natrix; species Natrix helvetica. The sequence continues at coordinate 80,564,821 of NC_138555.1, read as the reverse complement.
ATACATAACAATATAGAGTAATTTTACAGCTTTCAATATCGGCTTTCCTGCCTAGCTTTTATAATTCTCCCTTCTGCATTGCCTTCCTATTACTATAGCCTTGTCCTATGATGTTACAAGCATAGTATAAACACTTATAGTAATATTCATTATTGCTATCTCCATCTATTTGTATTCTCTATTTCGTGTTTTGGCTTTTGATTTCTACCCATTTGTATATTTTATTCCAAACATTATAAAAGTCCGATTCTTCTCTTTCTTTTAGTTCTATTGTCATTTTGTCCATTTCTGCACACTCAAGTATTTTCCTGATTGTAGTTTCGTCTGAGGGTGTATTAGTTTTTTTTCCAATTTTGTGCGAAGGCAATCCTGGCTGCTGTGAGTATATTTATGGTTATGTATTGAGATTGTCCATTTTTTGATCCAGTAGTCCTAGTAAGAATGCTTCTGGTTTGAGTTCTATTTTTCACTCAGTGATTTCTTCTAACCACTTTCGAATTTTGCACCAGTACTTCCTTGTGTTGGGGCATGTCCACCACATGTGATAGAATGTTCCAGGCTTGTGATTGCATCTCCGACAATTAGGGGATAAATTTGGGTACATTTTGGGCAATCTCGCTGGAGGCAAATGCCATCTATAAAACATTTTATAGAGATTTTCTTTGTAAGCTGCTGCGTTCGTAAATTTATAATTTCTTTCCCACACTTTATCCCATTTTTCTATATTATGGCCAAAATTTCTTCCCCAACTAATCATTGTCTCCTTTACCGTCTCTTCCTCCATCCTGTTCCGACTAGCAGGCCTGGCATAATTCAACTGTCCCTCCTGGCAAATGTATTATATCTGGTTATTTTAGGTTTTTTTTAATTTACTGTAGTTGTTTTTAGGGGTTTGAATTTATCTTATATCTGCTTTGTACAGTTCTTTTAACTACATTTTAACCTCCTCCATGTCAATTGTCAACTGTACATATTTAATTTAATTTTATTGTATCCTGTTATATTTTGTATGAACTGTACACCGCCCCGAGTCCCTTGCGGGAGAGGGGGCGGTCTAAAAGCATTAAATATTATTATTATTAGATTATATTTTATATTTGAAAAGAAAGTTACATAATCTAGTGATCGTTTTTTCCTTCTGTTCCTAGTAATATTTTATCTAATTCCACTTGTGTCTCATATATTCCGTATTGTTCCCGATCTTTTTTAAATCTTGTTTTAATTTGTAGGCATGGCCACCATTCCAAATTTATTCCCTGTGCTTTCAGATCTTGTACTGATTTTAGTTCTCCTTTTTCATCTAAGAGGTATGCGTATTTTACTAAGGTCTATAGTAAATGGATATGTCATTGCCTCCATGGTTGATAACCAGCTTGGGATTTTCAGGTAGTGTTTTCTTTTTATTTTTTCCCAGACCCTAAACAAAGCATCCCTTATTATATGTCTCTGAAAGTTGGCTTGGGTTTTAGTCTTTCCCTCCCAGAGGAAGCTGTTCCAGCCTAGTTGCTAACCCAATCTTGTTTCCAATTTAGAATAGAATAACAGAGTTGGGAGGGACCTTGGAGATCTTCTAGTCCAACCCCCCGCTTAGGCAGGAAATCCTACACCACTTCAGTCAAATGCCTATCCAACATCTTCATAAAAACTTCCAGTGTTGGAGTATTCACAACTTCTGGAGCCAAGTTGTTCCACCGATTAATTGTTCTAACTGTCAGAAAGTTTCTCTTTAATTCTAAGTTGCTTCTCTCCTTGATTAGTTTCCACCCATTGCTTCTTGTCCTACCCTCACATACTTTGGAGAATAGCTTGACTCCCTCTTTGTAAAAGTGTATCTTTTTTACATTCTTTTTGGGAGCTTACGTTTTAATTTTATTTGAATAAAAATAAAACGTTTCTTTGAAATAATACCAACATTCCTATTACTTATATTCTCTGCCTTGATTCCAGAATTAACTAACATGCAGGAATTCACCTAAGTTCCTATTATTTCCTGTCTTATACATCTTTTGGGCTACTCCTTCTCTACTTCTGGGTATTTTTGCAACTTTTCTCCACAAATCTTAACCAACAACTCATTTTGTTTGTACTGATTTTATTTTCAATTTTTTTTTAGATTGTTTGTAGTAAGTAAAATCGATTCAGAGGCTGATTTTTTAAAAAAAACAGTGACATAGGTTGTACAATCTGAACGTAACTGTCTTTCAGCATAGTGACAAAGTTCTACCAACATGTCCTGAGCTTGGCGTTTGCAATAAATGAGATTAACCAGAATCCTCAGATCTTGCCCAATGTCAGCCTCGGGTTTCACATCTATGACAGTTACTACAATGAGAAGATGACTTATGGGACAACGTTGAACCTACTCTTCAAATTCCACAGTTTTGTCCCCAACTATGCATGCAACATCCAGAAAAATCTCATGGCCATCATTGGTGGGCTTGGCTCTGACATCTCCTTCCACATGTCTGACATCTTAACCCTTTATAAAATTCCGCAGGTAAGATCTTCGAGGGCATTTTTTGTCCATTCTCAGTCTATATTTTGACTCTAGGTAAGTCCCTCCAGTTTTCTTCACAAGGTTGCAGAAGCGGTTTGCCATTGCTTTCTTCTTAGGGTTGAGAAAGAGTGACTGGTCCAAGATGAACCAGCTAGCTTTATGCCAAATGAAGGGCTAGAAGCGTATACTGATTGGATTGTGAATTAAGATGGAGTAGATTTCATTTTTAGAACATTACAGTTCAGAAAAAAAAACTACAGAAAAAGCAGTTGTTACCAATCTGCCTTCCATTGAGGACCTGCGCATCCTACCCCACACATCCCTGAGGCCAATCCGCTCTCACAGAGAGGGACTCCTCCGGGTACCATCCGCTAAGCAATGCGGGTGGGAGGTGCCCAGGAGTAGAGCCTTCTCTGTGATGGGCCCAACCCTCTGGAACGACCTCCCCCCCGATATGAGAATTACTGCTGATCTCCGCTCCTTCCGTAAGAAACTCAAGACCCACTTGTTCAAATTAGCTGGCCTGGCTCAATTGTAATTGTAATCAGAAATATAGTATAATCTAATCCTGACCTTCCTGGATGGCATTTTAAATTTTTAAATTTTGGGGGTTTTAAATTGGTTTTAATTGGAACTATTTTAACTATCGTTAGTTTGGTTATTGTACGGACTGTGTGTTTAAGTTGGTTTGTCTGGGTTTTGTGTTTTGCCTTGTTGTTCTATTGTATATTTATTGTCTTTACACCGCCCCAAGTCCCTTTGGGGAGAGGGGGCGGTTTATAAATTAAATAAACTAAACTAAACTAAATTAAACCTCTGTACTGCACGAGTCAAAAAGAGGGCTGTGAAAATACCTACAGACCCCTCACATCCAGGACATAAATTGTTTCAATTACTACCCTCAAAACAGCTCTATGGGGCACTGCACACCAGAACAACTAGACACAAGGACAGTTTTTTCCCCAGATGCCATCACTCTGCTTAACAACGAATTCTCACAACACTCAAATAATTTACTAAAACTGTATTACTTTTATTCTTCTCTTCCTTCCTAGTGTCTATCCCATTTATAACTATAACTATGTTGCTTGTATCTTTCAATTTATATTGTTTTTATTTGTTTTCTAGTATGATTTATTAGCTTATTAGTAACCTTGACTATCACTAAGTGTTGTATCCTTTATTTTTGATGAATGTATTTTATTCTCCTTGTGTACACTGAGAGCATATGCACCAAAGACAAATTCCTTGGGTGTCCAATCCAGTGACGTGCAGTCAGGTGAGGCAAGTGAGGCACAGCCTAACCTCTCATCATCATCAGGGCAGCCAGTCATTCGATGGGAAACTTGCTTTTGGGAGGAATGACCCAGCTTGGCTCCCGCTTTCGATCTGCCGCCCAACAACCGAACGGAGAAGCGAAGAGGCAGGAGAGACAAAGCAGGAGCCAAGCCGAGTCATTCCTTCCAAGAGGCAAGTTTCCCATCGAATGACTCGCTGCCCTAGACTCGAGGCTCCAGTCCAACCTGCGGTATTTGCAGTCCCCGCCAGCTCCTCCAGGGACTCCCAAGCTCGGCACCAGAGAGCCGCCACGAGAGAGGCCAGCCAGGTTGCCCGGGTGGCGGCAGAGGTTCCCTTTGTTCTTTCGGGTGCGGGAAGCGCGGGGGGAGAGACTTCCTCCGCTCCGTCCGCTCCCCATCTGTGCTGCCCTCGCCCGACAAGCACGCCCCGGATTCCGCGCAGCTCTGGCAGGCGGTGCCGTGGCCGAATCCCAGGGCGGAGGGTGGCAGGTCGCAACTGAGCATGCCTGACTGTGGAATTCTGGGAGTTGAAGTCCACAAGTCTAAAAAAAATGCTGCCTCACAAGCTGTACACCTCACCGCACGTCACTGGTCCAATCATACTTGGCCAATAAAGAATTCTATTCTATTCTATTCTATTCTATTCTATAAGGTTTGACTGAGAACAAATGTTTGACTCTATTTAAAATGAAGTCAGGTTGCTGTGGTTTAAAGGATTTTGACAAGAAAACAGCAGAATAAGGCAGAATAATGGATTTGAACAGATTTCCTTATTGCGACTCTTTTCGTATAAATCATTTCATAATAATAATAATAATAATAATAATAATAATAATAATAATAATAATAATAATAATAATAATAATAATAATAATAATAATAATAATAAATTTGGATTTATTAGCCGCTCCCTTTCCAAGCAGGACTCGGGTTCCCCACAAACTAGCACTGTTTACTTTGAATGAAGAAAAGACATTCAAATCATGATCTGAGACTTCATGTTCTAAAAAGGCAGTCACAAAGACTGAGAGATGATCAAGTGAGGTCCTAATACCACTCTATTAAACTCTAGTTAGACCACATCTAGACTCCTGCTTCCAGCTTTGATCAACACACTATAAAAAAGATGTCGAGACCCTAGAAAGAGTGCAGAGAAGAGCAACCAGGATGATTAGGGGACTGGGGACAAACATATGAAGAAGAGTTACAGGAACTGGGCATGGCTAGTCTAGTGAAGAGAAGGACCAGGGGAGACACGATAGGAGTATCCCAATATTTGAGGGGCTGCCATAGAGAGGAGGGGGTCAAACTATTTCCAAAGCACCTGAAGGCCAGACAAGGAATAAAAGATGGAAACTGACCAAGGAGAGATTTAACCTAGAAATAAGGAGGAATTTTCTGACAGTGAGAACAGTCCACCCATGGAACAGAAGTTGCCTTCGGAAGTGGTGGGAGCTTCATCACTGGAAGCTTTCAAGAAAAGATTGGACTGCCATTTATCAGAAAGGGTGTACAGTCTCATGCCTGGGTGGGACTAGATGACCTACAAGGTCCCTTCAACTTTGTTAATCTAATCAAATAAAATAGATCTGCCTTTCCTTTCAGCTCACATATGGTTCTTTTGCCTCTGAACATAACAACTCAACACGGTTTCCTTCCTTTTATCGCATGGTCTCAAACGAAGCCCCTCAGTATACAGGAATTGTCCAATTACTGAAGCATTTTGGATGGACTTGGGTCGGACTCATTGTGTTGAGAGACGAGAGCGGAGATCATTTCTTGCAAAGTTTGGAACTTTTGTTTTTCCAGAGTGGAATCTGTTCAGCCTTCATACAAAGAATCCCAAGCCAAGGCCGTTTGCTTTCTTTCGATGAGATCAGCGAGGTCTCCTCCGGCATTTATCAATCTTTCGCGGACCACAAAGCCAAAATATTTGTTGTGTACGGAGAAACGCTTACGGTGATGTGGCTGAGTTCGTTAACGTTTCAGGCAGGGTCTGATTATTCGGTGGGGAGGTTGTGGATCGTGACTGCACAGATTGATTTCACAGTCATGGGCCTTGTCACCAACTGGGATTCAAAGTTATTCCAAGGCCCCATTTCCTTTGAAGTCCCTTCAAATGAACCACTCAGGTTTCAGACCTACCTTCAGAACCTGAAATGCTGCTTGGCACACGATGACCGTTTTCTAAAAGACTTTTGGGAGCAAGCCTTCCATTGTACACTTTCAAATTCCAACAGATCAGCAGAGCATAATAAAGCCTGCAGTGGGGAAGAGAAGTTGGAGATGCTCCCAGGTTCTGTTTTTGAAATGCAGATGACTGGCCACAGCTACAGCATCTTTAATGCTGTCTATCTTTTGGCACATGCATTACATGCCACGAGTTCATTTAGGTCCCTCCACCGAGCATCGACGAAAAGAAAGAGACTTGCACGTCAAAATCTTCAACCTTGGCAGGTAATAAGGATCATGGTGGCTTTGGTGGTTAGGACATTGGGTTGATGATTAGCAACCTTGCATTGAAGATGAGAGCATTCCTTTGGGTGGGATGAGCTCCTGTCATCCGCTCCAACTCCTGCCAACCTAGCAATTTGAAAGCGAGTAATAGCAAGTAGATAATTAGGTACCACTTCAGTAGGCCCATTATCAGGAAAGGAGACCCCAACTGGGCATCCCCAGGGCAACAGGTAATGTCACCAGCTAATTCTTTCAACCTGGAAGCCTCTTAGGGGCTTCTGACACAAATGGGATGGGGCTAGGTAATATCTCCAAAATGAAATAACTTTATTATTCGGAACCAGGAGTGGGATTCAGCCGGTTCGGATCAGTTCGGGCGAACCGGTTGTTCTGATTTTGCGCAGTTCGAAGAAATTGGTAAAATTGATCACCAACTAACCCTACTCACCCACCCCGCCCCTCCATGCCCTGACCTATATATTATCTTCCCTTCGCCACGTGGTCCAGACTGTCCAGCTAATCTCCATGTCTTGCTTGCTCTGCTCACCAATGTTAAACATGCCGCCTGCTCACCCATCACCACAGGTCGGGGCCCATGGGCATGCCATTGCCTGGCTTCGGCCTTGCTCCAGAGCCGCCACCTGCTTGCCACTCAGTTCAGTTGGGCCGAGTCACAGCTGTTAAATTGCATAAGAGATGCTCTCTCTCCCAGCAAGAGAAGCAGCCGCTGTCCTGGAGAGCAGAGCTGGAGTTGAACAGGCCCCAAAGGGCTGATCAGTTGACTCTCACCATATGGCAGAAGTTACACATGTGCACTCACATTTTCGGTGATCCAGTTGTTAAGTGGGTTGAATCCCACCACTGTTAGGAGTACATTTTTGGTAAATGAAATTGCCTTGGCAGGTAATTTCCACATAATAAAATGGCTTTATTTTAGTAAACGAAAGAGGATTAAGATCAAATATGTAACAATTGATCAACAAGGAGAACTGTAGCTCGTGTCAATTTTCGCATTACGTGTGACAGGTGATATTTTAGCTGTTCTTTCTTTTTCCTGACCAGCTTCATCGGTTCCTTCAAGGCATTTCCTTTAACAACTCCGCTGGAGAAAGTGTGGCTTTTAACGATAGAATGGAGGTGGCCACTGGCCTGGATATAATGAAGATGGTGATATTCCCAAATAACTCCTTCACGAAAATAAAAGTCGGGAGAATAGATTCCAAAGAAGAGCAGACCTTCAGCTTTTATCAAGATAAGATGAGTTGGCAGAGGCATTTCAACCAGGTGAGTTTTCTCGATTGCAATTGGCCATTCCGTCATCTGAAAAAAGCATTTGATAGATCAAACATTTCTTCTAGCTTAGGAACTGGAACTGTGTGGGTAGCTATATTTTGAAATGAAGACAAGAACTTCTTTTCAAACATCATAGTGTGCACTCACTAAAGGAGTTACATTGGTTTGGTTTAAATTAGCTAGATGGTAGAAGATGGTAGAAGAGGGGACATGGTGGCTCAGTGGCTAAGACGCTGAGCTTGTCGATCAGAACAGTTGGCAGTTCGGCGGTTAGGATCCCAAGCACCGCGTAATGGAGTGAGCTCCCATGACTTGTCCCAGCTTCTGCCAACCTAGCACTTTGAAAGCATATAAAAATGCAAGTAGAAAAACAGGAAGGAAAGTAATAGCATTCTGTGCACCTTCAGCATTTAGTCATGCCAGCCACATGATCACGGAGATGTCTTCCGGCAACTCTGGCTCTTTGGCTTTGAAATGGAGATGAGCACTCCCCCCCCCCCCCAGAGTTGTGAATGGCTAGGACATATGTGCAAGGGGAACCTTTACATGCTTTCAAACTGTTAGGTTGGCAGAAGCTAGGACGAGTAAAGGGAGCTCACTCCGTTATGCGGTGCTAGGAACATGAACCGCCGAACTGCTGACCTTTCTGATTGACAAGCTCAGCACCTTAGCCACTGAGCCACTGTGTCCCTACTTTTACCTTTCGAAGGCTCTTAGATCATCTATCATTGAGAATGTATCAACAAACACAGGGGGTCTTTAACATCTCACAAAGATTAATTCGAAAAAATATACTGCTAATCTGGCATATATGGAATCTGCATCTGTATGGTCATTCTATCTTCCTTTCTACCTGCCTCACCCCAATTTAAATCCTATATGAGTTTAGCCATTCTAGAAGTGAGCTGTGGATAATGAAACTGTATGGCTTTTAATTAAAATGAATGTTACCTTGTGACTTTTTTACTAGGCAATATTACGATTTTTGAAAACCAGTTTTTTTCCCCTTTCCTAAATTATTTTCACATTTATGGATAGGTTCTGCCCTTTTCTCTGTGTAGTGATCCTTGCCAGCCTGGATATCAAAAGAAAAAGAAGGAAGGAGAGAAATTCTGCTGCTATGATTGTGCTCCTTGCCCTGAAGGGAAGATTTCACATGAAATAGGTAAAGTAGTGCAATAAACATGAACGACATGCATGAATGCCAGTGAACATGTCTGAAATGTGTTTTTGTGTTAGATAGCCAGGAAAATTTGGGAGAAGAAACTGATTCCCAGTATAATGGTTTTCAGGAGGTCATTGGTGAGAAAGCAACAAAAGAAACATACTTTGTATATGTTCTGGCCCACCAGTGGCCAGCAGAGCTGGCAGCAGAGTCGGAGAGTGAGGAGGGTTGGGTAGGAACATGGGCCAGTTCTGGAGTCTGGGGAAGGCTCTGATGAGGGCTCTGTGTCGGAGGCAGAGAGGGAGCCAGGGCCATATGCCAGTTATCAGCTGCCTTCGGAGTAAGACATCAGTGGGGCAGAAGAACAGCTGGAGCCTGTTCCCAGTGCGCGCATGCGCAGAGTGGCCAGCCAAAGGGAGCAGCTAAAGAACAGGGGTCGAGTCAGGTGTAGAGCCACAGGTGGACTTTACTTTAAGCCCCTCCCAGAGGAAATAAAAGAGGAGCGCCAGGGGAGTGGAGTTTGCAGGAGGCCATTAGTTCCCTTCATTGGTTCGTGACTCTCGGAGACTCCTTGCCAAGTTCTGCAGATATCGGCCTGGCAGCTCTCCAAGCCAGATAAGGTCTGTGGCTGTAAATCCTCCCTTGAAAGACTTTGTCAGATGTGAGTGAGAATAATCCACAGTAAATTAAGAAAAGGGTATTTTCTTGTGACAAGGAGTTTGCTTCATGCCCTTGGGAAGCCTAGGCCAGAACAGTATAGGTCTATAGCAGTGATGGCGAACCTATGGCATGCATGCCACAGGTGGCACAAGGAGCCATTTGTCAGGGCATGCGAGACGCTGCCCTGTCAGCTGGCCAGCGCACATGCGCACTCTGGCCAGCTGAGTTCACCCTTTTTTAAAGCTATTTTTCACCCTCCCCAGGCTCCAGAGGCTTTATAGGAGCCTGGGGAGGGTGAAAAGAGCCCCCTCACCCCCCCAGAAGCTTTCCGGAGGCTTCATGAGCTTCCCTGAAGCCTCCGGAGTGCAAAAAACCAGCCCTATGGGCAAACCGGACGTTCAGGAATGGACTTCCTGTTTGCTCGGAGGGTCGTTTTGAGTGCTCCGAAGGCTTCAGGGAAGCCTCCTGAAGGTCTCTGAAGCCTCCGGAGGGCTTCGGGGGGGATGGGGGAGGCTGTTTTCGCCCTCCCCATGCTCCTATAAAGCTCTGAAACCTGGAGAGGGCGAAGAAAGCATGCAAAAATGGGGGGTCACGCCTGTTGTGCGTGCATGTGCACTGGGGGGGGCACGCATTGCATTATGGGTGTGGCACGCCTGCAAATGACCCACCTGCACTCCCCCCACTTATGGCAGAAGAGCCAAAAAAGGTTCACCATCGCTGGTCTATAGCAAGGGTGTCAACCTCGATTTCATTAAGGTCTGCATCAGGATTGTGTTTGACCTCAGGGGGGCCGGGAGGGGAGGTATGGCCAGCTTGATGTTACTTGTATTGGGGGTGCCTCTGATGGCCCAGCAAAAATAGGCTCCCAAGCTCCATTTCCAGCTACAGCTCTTTGGACAAACTTTCTTTTCAATAAATGACATTGTAGCTTAGATAATGAACCATCTGCAACCAAGCTCAGATAACAGCAAGAACCTCCTCAAACCTTCTTTTCAAAGGAAGAATATACTCTATAAACTCTAAAGGCATCAAATAGTAGTTAATCGTATACTTGCTAAGGGTTTGGTTAAATACCGATAGCATACAAGTTAAGACCTAGGATAACACAACAATGTTTAACAGGCAGGGTTTACATTGAATAGAATATGGAAATGTGCCGTGAACACACATGGTCAATTTTCTTTTTTCAATGTCCAGATACGGTTGACTGTTCCCCATGTCCAGAAGATCAATATTCGAGCAAGGAGCAAGATCGATGCTTTGTCAAGACTTTAAACTATCTGTCCCACAAAGAGCCATTAGGGATGAGTTTAGCCTTGGTTGGGATTAGCCTATTTATAACTACAGCTTTTATCCTTAGGACCTTTGTTAAGCACCAAGACACCCCAATCGTCAAAGCCAACAACCGGGAACTTACATTTACACTCCTTCTGTCCCTTCTCCTTTGCTTCCTTTCACCTTTGCTGTTTTTTGGACAACCTAACAAGACCACTTGCTTTCTTTGCCAAACTGCCTTTGGCGTCATCTTTGCGGTGGCCGTTTCCTGTGTATTAGCTAAAACCATCACCGTAGTTGTAGCTTTCATGGCCACCAAACCAGGGTCCAACATGAGGAAATGGTTGGGGAGAAAACTGGCCAGTTCCATTGTTATTTCCTGCACCCTTGTTCAAGCAAGTATTTGTTCTTGGTGGATGGCAACCTCTCCTCCTTTCCCAAATTTGGATATGGACTCCCTCACCAGTGAAATCATAGCAGAATGTAACGTGGGATCTTCTGTCATGTTTTATCTTGTCCTGGGCTACTTGGGATTTCTAGCCATCGTTAGTTTCATGGTGGCTTTTTTTGCCCGGAAGTTGCCAGATGCTTTCAATGAAGCCAAGTTCATCACCTTCAGCATGCTGGTGTTTTGTAGTGTTTGGTTGACTTTTGTCCCTACTTATCTGAGCACAAAGGGGAAGTATATGGTGGCTGTGGAGATCTTCTCCATCCTGGCATCCAGCGGTGGATTGCTGTCTTGTATCTTTTTCCCCAAATGCTACATTATTCTGTTGAGACCTCAATTAAACAACAAGCAGCAGTTAAGAAAAATCAATTAAGTAAAGTTTGTGTGTTCTTTGTGTGGTAGGCATATATTCAGTATATGTGTCCGTGTTTATTTAATTAGTTACTAAATACTACAGCTTGTATTTACTCTCTGGTGTGAAGTCAGCCACCTCCCGTGTGATGCACTTTGCAAAGTGTGCAGTCATTTCCTATAACAGGACCTATTCACTATTCTGCAATAGCATTGTGGTCTCCTGACTACTATAACATAGTCATACAACAACAACAACAACAACAACAACAACAACAACAACAACAACAATGACCTGGCCATCAAAACTACACGATTATGGATGAAACATGTAATAGTGATACCCACTGTCATCAGGGCACTTGGTACCATGTTCAAGAATTTTATAAAATGCATCAAGAAATTGACGCTTGTTGCAATAACATCAGCGGAACTGCAAAAAAACTGCACTACTCAGAACATCATATATTTTAAGGAGATAGTTGGTTGATACCTAGCAACTCGTATCAACCATTAGTACCAGACAGTGGTATTTGTGACACATTCTTAAATGTTCAATTGAGTGAGTTTCATGTTTAATGAATAAAAGAGATAATAATAATAATACTAAACAACAACAACAACAACAACAACAACAACAACAACAACAACAACAACAATGTGGAATATAGCTCTTAGAATCCAGAATTTAGACTGGTCTCCTTTTCAAGAAGAATACAGAAAGTTCAATGTCATATGTGGTCACCAAAAAGTAGTTGTGTGTGAGTGTTAGCTGAACGTAGCTTGAAGGCCTCTGGAATATGCTGCGCTCCTCTGATGAACTGAAAAAAAAAACTGAACTGTGGCCACTGCTTTTTAAGCATTTTGTATGGTGTAATATTGGTGCGCATTGTTTTTGGTGGAACTATGGCAAGCCATGTCCAAATATTTAAAATATTTCCTTTATTCAATACTCTAGCCCAGGGATGGCAAAATGTTTTCTTATGGTGTACCAAAATTGCGGGCGCGCGCACTATCATGTGTGCATGCATGCCCACATCAATTCATTCCTCTCCACCCACCTGCACAAGCCCGCTGACACACACACCTGCGCATGCATGCACAACCCCTCCTCAGGCTCCAGAGGCTTTCCAGAAGCCTGGGGAGGGCGAAAACGGCCTCCCTCAGCCCTCTGGAAGACTGAAGATCAGTTGGCCGTGCACACATGCATGCCGGAGCTGACATCTGGCGTGCCAGCAAATATGGCTCTGCGTGCCACCTGTGGCACATGTGCCATAGGTTCGCCATCATGGCTGTAGCCCATGGGTGTCAAATTTGATAGTGTCACAGGCTGGATCATGATGCATTGCAATGTTTTGCCTTCATGAGTTAGGGTGGGTGTGGCCTGCACGTGGCATATCCAGCCTGTGGACCACCACTTTGACAGTTCTGCTCTAGCCATTTATCCTCCATGGTTTAGATCTATTTGCAAAGATCAGTATCTTGGCTTAAATATAGTTGACTTTAAGAGCTTCCTCAGAACACAAATTGATTGAAGCATTTGTACCTGGTTCAAGACCAATTAATGCTTGTGAAAGAAGGACTGTGTCCTCTGCATACAAGCCGTTTGTACATCTGCTTGTGAGTTTTGGGGGTGATATTCTACTTGATTTATTTTGACCATGAGTAGATTTATGTACAGATTAAAAAGCAAAGGCTGTGGAATAATATGTACGGTCCTTTTTAAAATAAAGCTCATTCTTAAAACAGAATTGGACTTTTTTTTTTATTACATCATCATAGTTGTCATCATTGTTATCATCTCCATCATTACTAAAGGTAAAGGTCCACACACACATAGGTGCTAGTCGTTCCCACTCTAGAGGGTGGTGTTCATCTCTGTTTCAGTGCCAAAGAGCCAGTGCTTTCCAAAGACATCTTCGTGGTCATGCGGCCAGCATGACTAAATGCTTAAGGTGCACAGAACGCTGTTTCTTTCCCACCAAAGGTGGTTCCTATTTTTCTACTTGCATTTTTGCGTGCTTTCGAACTGCTAGGTTGGCAGAAGCTGGGACAAGCAACAGGAGCTCATTCCATTACGTGTCGCTAGGAATTTGAACCGCTGAACGGTCGACCTCTCTGATTGACAAGCTCTGTGACTTAGCCACTGAGCCACTGCATCCCTACGTAAAGGTAAAAACCCTATGAACTCAGGCTGACATTATGTACATAACCATTGAATATCTAATAAGATGTTTTAAAGTAGGAGTCCCCAACTCCCAGTCTTCAGCCCAATACCTATCCATGGCCCATTGGAAACTAGGCTGAATAAGTGGTGGGCACATGTACAAAACCATCCCCTTACCTTTCTCACTACAGCCACCTCTGCTGGTCCACAGAGCCAGGACACACACAGCACAGAGTCAAAAAGGAGCTTCAGAGTTTCAGAACAAAGTTGCTTCCTGCAAAGGCTCACGTGCCTTTGCTTCTCTTTTATGTCTTATGGGAGGGGCCAATCATCTCCAAGCCTTACTCCCGAGTTGCCCCTTTTGTCTTAACTGTTCTTGCCTTCTGGCAGCTCTATGCATGCCCGCACTGGGAAGAGGATCCCCCTGTTCGTCTGCCTTGCCGATATCAGATTCTGGAGGCTCTGGAAGCAGCACATAGCTCTGGCCCCCTCTCTGTCTCCAATGCAGAGCCCTCGTCTGAGTCTTCCCCAGACTCTAGGATTGGCCCATGTTCCTCCCCAACCTTCTCTCTGTCCAAATATGCCACCAGCTCCACAGGCCACCAGTGGACCATGTCACTTGCTTCCTCTAACAATCTATCTTTGGCATCATCTTTTCAATGGTCGTTTCTTCTATGTTGGCCAAAACTATAACTGTGGTGGTAGCTTTCATGGCCACCAAGCCAGGATCTATGATGAGGAAATGGTTAGGGGGAAAAACCTGCCATTCTCCATTGTCTTTTCCAGCTCTTTGATTCAAGTAAGCATTTGTGCCTACTTCTGGATAGGAATGCTTCCCCCATTTCCTCATCTGGACAAACCCTCAGAGGCAATGGAGATCTTAGCAGAGTGCAGTGCAGGTTCTCCAATCATGTTTTATCTCGTCTTGGGATTTCTATCCATCATCAGTTTCATAGTGGCCTTTCTAGCAAGAAAGTTGCCAGACACATTCAAGGAAGCCAAGTTCATCACTTTTAGCATGCTGATGTTTTGTAGCATTTTGTTGTCTTCTTTTGTTCCCACCTATTTCATCACCAAAGGGAAATATATATAGGAGCTGTGGAGGTCTTCTCCATCTTAGGGCGGCATATAAATCCAAATAAACCTAAACCTAAACCTTAGCTTTCAGCGCTGGTTTTCTTGGCTGTATCTTTTCTCCCAAATGCTACGTTATTGTGCTAAGGCCTAAGCTGAACAAAAATAAGCATCAGCGTAGAAAGAATTGTCTTTCTCTCTCTCTTAATTCCTAGAGATCCCAGATAAAAGTAATCTTGGAGAAGGTGTTAAGCTGGGGATGGTGCTTAGCACAAGATCTGCACCAGTGATGGGTTGTACATACCTTCACTACTGGTTCGCTGATCATACATGCACACATTCATTCTGTTCGCACACAGGCCTAGCTCGCATTCCACCGCCTCCATCACAAAAAACTGATTTTTGGGACTCGTGCAGGCACTGCATGCTGTATGTGGGTGTGCAATTTGTCTTTTCCCATAAAAACAGGTATAGGCGGACGGGTGGGTGGGCCAAAAGAGCCACTATACCGATTCGCTCTCAGTTGCTCCAGGCCACTACCAGTTTGGCCAAACTGGGCTGAACCAGCAGCAAGCCACCTTTGACCTGTACTCATCAAGAATGAGATAATGGGCTTTTAATGTGGTTTTTAATTCATCCACAGAATGGGGCACTAAGGAAAATTAATTAAAAGTGGTCTTCCCCAGATACCTTTATATTGAAGGGTATGTCAAGTACCAGGATCATCTGCGGAGGATCAAAAAAGTCAAGATGATGATCACAACCACATAAAATAAATGTTGAGAATAAAGAGTGTGATCTTTATTGCAGAATGTAGAACCTGTTATCTAGCCAACCTGGGATGGAAAAGTCCAGAGCAATAACATAATGTTAGGAAGTGGCTCAGACATTTGCTGTTGTGGTCCGCCAGTTATTAGACTTAAGCAAACTTTAATTGTTGTGGCCCACCAGTGGCCAGCAGAGCTGGCAGCGGAATCAGACAGTGAAGAGGTTGGGGAGGAACATGGGCCAGTCCTGGAATCTGGGCAAGGCTTAGATGAGGGCTCTGCAACGGAGGCAGAGAAGGGTAGTTATGTGCTGCCTCAGGAGCCTCCAGAGTCTGACATCTGCGAGAACAGAAGAACAGGAGGAGCCTGTTCCCAGTATGTGCTTGCACAGAGCTGCCAGAAGGCAAGAACAATTAAGAAAACAGGGTTGACTCGAGAGCAAGGCTTGCATATCATTGGCCCCTCCCATAAGCCATAAAAGAGGAGTGAACGGGACGTAAGCTTTTGCAGGAAGTAATTAGTTCATTTGGTTGGTTCAAGCTCTGAGACGTTCTGTTTGACTCTGTGCCAAGTTTGGCCTTGCAAAACTAATTGACAATTAGGTCTCTGGCAGCATTTCAAGGGACATAAGGTGGGTGTTTATCAACAGTCTCCTGAAAGACTGTGGCAACTTGAGCAGACATCTGTCGGAATCTTCACAGACTGTTTGTGACCATAATTCACAGCTTTATAAATAAAAGAGGGTTTTGGGGGATTAAGATTGTGATTTATGCTTTCTTAGGAAGCCTAGGTCAGAACAGATGCCTTCTGGATTTTCTGGAGTATAAAATGGAGGAAGGTACAGAGGAACAATCAGACTTACCATATTCTGTTATTGTAACCAAATTCCGTAAAACTAGCTTTGTCTTTCTTGTGGAAATGATAGCCTGGTCAAGGTTGATTTGCTACTAGGGCTGACAAGAAGCCTTCCCTCTTTTTTGATTGAATCAGATGTGTTGAGTACTGAGGAGCCTGGCCAGCAGAGGGCGTTCGGAGGAAGCCCTCTGATTGGCCAAGGCGCGCGCTCCAGCCGGCGGGAGAATTTAAGGTTTCCTATTGGTTCTACCGGCTGACAGCTGTAAGTATAAATAGCTGTCAGCCGGATCGCGTTTTGTCCGTTGTCAGTTAGCCTGTTCCTAATAAACTACGTTGAGCTGACCACTGCCTCAGTCTCCTCACTACGGATTCAACACTGGCGACGAGGACGGGCGACACGGACCCCTTCGTCGTGCCACCAATGGCTACCTCTGCCGCTTTTTCACCTTTCAGGCCAGAGGCTGAGGCTTGGGAAGCGTTTCTAGAGAGATTCGACTGCTTCCTCATAGCCCATGACCTCATAAACCTCTCTCAGGAGAGAAAACGCGGCATCTTCCTAAACTACTGCGGCGCGGAGATGTTTGCCACTGCTAGGGCTCTAGCTGCCCCAGAACCAGCGAATTCACTGCCGTGGGAAGACCTGATGACTCGCCTCAAGCATCATTACGAGCCCGCGCCGTCCCGTTTCGCCCGCCGACAGTACTTTCGACGTTGCATCCAGAAAGAGGGCCAAACCATTGCCCAGTACGTCGCTGCTCTTCGGGCTGAGGCGAGTCTGTGCGAGTTCAGCGACCTAGAAGAGGCGCTGCTGGAGCAGTTTATCTATGGGCTCCGCGATGTAAAACTACATCGCCGCATTCTCGCACGACCAGAACTGACTCTAAAAATCGCGGTCGATGATGCCAGAGCCTATGAAATGGCTGACCAATCCACCCCAGATTTCAGCCACCTCAGCCAGCACCCTCACGCTGCCTATGTACCGCCTTCCCCATACGCGCCTTCCACCGCCTCATACGCGCATTCGACAGCATCTACTTTTCAAAATGAAGTCGATCAGGCCGTCGACCGACTCCAGTCGCTCACCACCAGAGACGGACGTCAATGCCTGAGTTGTGGCGGCCGCCACCAACGATCACAATGCCGATTCCGTCAAGCTCTTTGCCACAATTGCGGCCGAAAGGGCCACCTGGCTGCCGTGTGCCGCTCCGCGCCTCCTGACAGAAGACCCGCGCAACAACCCCCTCACACTCCCCGAAATCCAGCCAATTTCCCTGGCCGTCGCCAAAACTCCCTCACCGTTGGCGACCCGGCCGCTGCTTTCCCTGAATGGCTGGTGGACTCGGCCTCTTCCTCTGCGGAGGGCCGAGGTAAGCTGCACATTCCAATTACCTTAGAGGGAGTGACAACATCCATGGAGGTGGACACGGGATCGGCTAGGTCCATAATGTCATGGGACACATTTCACTCTTTGCTACCTAAAATCCAACGATCTAGCCTATCGCCCCCAGACTGTCGCTTACGTGACTACCAGGGGAACTCCATTGAATTGCTGGGTTGTGGCAGATTTAAAGTTGCCTATGGTTCCCGCCACGCCAGGCTCCCGCTCCTCATAGTAAAAAACCCTCTATCCTCTTTGCTAGGCTTAGATTGGTTTAGGGCACTAGGGCTCTCTATAGCGGGGGTGCATTCCTTACTTCCCTCTCCTCTTCCCTCTACTAATTCTCCCTCTTCTCTCCTAACTGAATTCGCTGACGTTTTCAGCCCCTCCCTGGGTTGCTATACAGGTTCCCCCATTTCCCTGAACCTCGACCCTTCTGTAGCCCCCATACGCTTGAAGGCTCGCCGTCTGCCGCTGGCTCTTAAAGCCAAGGTGGACGCGGAACTAGATAAGCTTCTCCGCCAAGGCATATTGGAACCCGTGGATTTTTCTCCATGGGAAACTCCAATAGTAGTCCCCCTTAAGTCCGACGGATCCGTGAGGATCTGCGCGGACTTTAAATCTACATTAAATAAAGCCCTACAAGCGCATCCCTATCCTGTGCCCGTGGTGCAGCATGTTCTGCACACACTAGGCAATGGGCGCATTTTCGCAAAATTAGACCTCGCGCAGGCGTATCAGCAGCTGCCCGTTGACGAGCCCACCGCGCTTGCGCAAACCATAGTAACCCACCGCGGGGCTTTCAAATGTCGAAGGCTGCAATTCGGAGTCAGCGTGGCCCCGGGAATTTTCCAAGGATTAATGGAGCGCCTGCTCCATGCCATTCCCGGAGTCACCCCGTACTTCGATGATGTCTTGATTGCAGCCCCCGACACGGCGAGCCTCGTTCAGACGCTGCGCGTTGTCCTCCAGCGCTTCCGCGCTGCGGGACTCCACTTAAAGCCCGAAAAATGCCAACTGGGGGTCTCTGCTGTAACCTTCCTAGGTTACCGCATCGATGCCGCGGGCATCCACCCCGATCCACATAAACTTAACGCCATCCTAGCTGCCCCCCCACCCCAATCTAAAGCAGAGCTACAGGCTTTCCTGGGGCTTCTAAATTTTTATGCTTCTTTCATTCCCCACAAAGCTTCCCTAGCCGAACCCCTTCACCGCCTCTTGGACTCCAAAGTCCCTTGGAGCTGGAGCAGCCGCGAAGCGCAGGCGCTCGCGGCTGTCAAGCAATCCCTCACCACTCCTCCAGTCCTCGCCCAGTATGACGAGTCCCTTCCATTAACTTTAGTTTGTGACGCCTCTCCTTTTGGGGTGGGCGCTGTTCTTAGCCATTCCTTTCCTGATGGCTCGGAGCGTCCCATAGCGTTTTACTCCCGCACCTTATCAAGGCCTGAGCGCAATTACAGCCAGCTTGATAAGGAGGCGCTGGCTGCCGTTGCGGGAGTAAAGCGCTTCCATCACTACCTATACGGACGTCACTTCTCCCTCATTACGGATCACAAGCCCCTTCTAGGTATCATTGCCGGGGATCGCCCCACTCCTCCCATTCTCTCCCCGCGCATGTTGAGGTGGCTTGAATTCCTTTCTGCCTATTCCTATACTCTTGCCTATCGCCCTGGCGGCCATATATCCCACGCAGACGCTTTGAGCCGCTGCCCCTTGCCAGTGCCCATTCTTGACCCGGCTCCTACTATTCAAGTCTCCCTAATTGATGACTTGTCCCTTCCTATGTCCGTCTCGGACATAGCTGCGGCGTCTGCTACCGACCCTGTCATTATCCGAGTTATGGCCGCCGTAACTCGAGGATGGGCAGCTTACTCTACAGACCCCCTCCTCCTACCGTTTTTCCGCCGCCGTTACGAACTTTCAGTAATGCAGGATTGCCTCCTCTGGGGCACCCGCGTTGTAATTCCCTCGTCCATGCGCGCCTCTGTGCTGTCTCGCCTCCATGACGGCCACCCAGGCATTGTCCGAATGAAGGCCCTTGGCCGCGGATATGTCTGGTGGCCGTCTATGGATGCGGACATCGCTTCCTACGTCCAAGTTTGTTCTGCCTGCCAGCGAGTGCAGGCTGCCCCCCCCACTGCACCTCCCCGCGAGTGGGAACAACCTTTAGGCCCATGGAGTCGATTGCACGTCGACTTCATGGGTCCCATTGATGGCCATTCCTTCCTAGTTGTGGTAGATGCATGGTCCAAATGGGTTGAGCTATTCCCCATGACCTCTACCACCTCCGCGGCCACTATCCGCGTTCTCAATTCCCTGTTTACAACCCATGGGCTGCCCGATGTTATCGTTTCCGATAACGGGCCCCAATTCGCCTCCTCCGAATTCTTTTCTTTCCTCACCTCCCTGGGCATCCGCCATGCCCCAATATCACCATATCACCCGGCCAGCAATGGCCTGGCGGAACGTGCGGTCCGTTCTGCAAAAGATGCCTTTGCCCGTATGGCAGCACTACCTTGGCCAGACCGCATTCACACGTATCTCCGTACCCAACACACCACCCCTTGTTCATCCACGGGCAAAGCCCCCTCCGAGCTACTCATGGGTCGCCGCCTCAGGTCTACTTTAGACCGTCTGCATCCCCTCTGTTCTTCCCCCCCCTTTCACCCTCCCACCTCCCCGAGATCTTTTCTAGTGGGGGAGGAAGTTTTCGCCCGGAATTATGCGGGGGAACCCAAATGGGTGCCTGGAAAGATCTCAGATGTAACAGGGCCCTGCTCTTACAGGGTCCTCCTCAACGATGGGAGATCTTGGAGGCGCCATGTAGACCTGTTGCGGCGACGACCGGCAGAAGTTCCCGGAATTGCAACCAGCGGACAGAAACAGCCAGGCCCTAACAACGCCGCCTGCCGGCCCAACTGCACAAAAAACTCTAGCTCCGAGTCGGCGCAGGTTGCCCCCGGTGCGTTTGGTTCCTTACCTGTTCTGACGCATCCATCTCCTAGGGTTGGGCCTGTAGCGGCCGCTCCTCCAGGGCCTCGTCACACGGGCGGAGCCGACACTCCTTCCTCCTCGAACGCCACACCAACTATGCCAAGGCGTTCCCAGCGCGTGCGCAGACGACCAAGATATTTGGAAGATTACGCATGCGCAATCCGGGGGAAAGGGGTGTTGAGTACTGAGGAGCCTGGCCAGCAGAGGGCGTTCGGAGGAAGCCCTCTGATTGGCCAAGGCGCGCGCTCCAGCCGGCGGGAGAATTTAAGGTTTCCTATTGGTTCTACCGGCTGACAGCTGTAAGTATAAATAGCTGTCAGCCGGATCGTGTTTTGTCCGTTGTCAGTTAGCCTGTTCCTAATAAACTACGTTGAGCTGACCACTGCCTCAGTCTCCTCACTACGGATTCAACAAGATGTATGTTACATGTAATAAGAAAAGGGTGTGTTGGAGTGTGATTGCCTGTTTGTGAACACTTAACCAGGCACTGGAGAAGACCCGTGTTATTTAAGACAGGGAAGGTAAACCTTGAAGGCACACTTAAAATGGAAGGATTTGGAGAATCTGAAAACCTGACTGATAAATACAAATATATAGTGATATTTTTTTGTTAGTTTAATATAACTAGGACAATTTATTTGACCCTCTGCGTCAAGTCTCTTTATTTCCTGGTAGAAATGCATTTTTTTTAAAAATGGAAACTTCCATGATAACCATATTGCCCTTTGCATATGCAAATTGTTACTGCATTTTAGAATTCAGTTTGGCCTCACATTTGCCAATTCAACAGTTTTCTCTAATATCCCATGTAACATACAATAGATGCACAAAAGAAGCATGAGGCATCACAAATGGAGACTTAATCACATGATTGTATGTTAATTGTATGTTAATTAACACACACATATGTATGTGTATATGTGTGTGTGTGTGTGTGTGTGTATTCATAGATTTTCACGGGTGTAGGTATGCTGGTTTTGTTGTATTTGGGTCTTTTCCCGTGTAAGATTGAGATTGTCTTTGCAACATTTCAGCAAGATCTCACTTGCCATCTTCAGGCCAAAGACCACAGCTGGCGAGTGAGATCTCGCTGAAACGTTGCAAAGACAATCTTAATCTTACACGGGAAAAGACCAGAATACAACAAAATCAGTATGTATGTATGTATGTATGTATGTATGTATGTATGTATGTTTGTTTGTTTTCATAGATTTTCACGGGTGTAGGTATGAGGGTCTTGGTTTTTTTTTTTCGGAATTGGAGATCAATACTTTTGTGAGAGTGTGAAAACTGAATTACACACTCTCACAAATGTATTAATCTCCAACGGATTCCAAAGAAAAACAATTACCAACCTAATCCAAAGGGAAACTTCCCCCCAAAAATGAGACACAGAACAGGACAACGGCATCGCCCTCCTCCCTTACATCAATGGTCCCACAGATAAAATCAGCAAAATTCTCCACAAATACAATATCAAGTCAGCCTTCAACACTGACCCAAAAATAGCCAACATCTTAAGAAACCCCAAAGATAAAATCCAGCTAGAAAACCAAGGAGTCTACGAAATACCATGCAAAATCTGCCCTGCAACATACATAGGACAAACGAACAGGAAAATAAATGCACGCATCGCAGAACACAAGAATGCAGTAAGAAAAAAAGAAAAAACTTCCTCCCTTTTCCAGCACCTTAAAGCAACAGGACATGAAATTAATTTTGAAGGAACCAGGTTAATCTCCAAAACAGAACACTTCAACAAGAGAATAATTATGAAAGCTATTGAAATAGAGAAACACCCCCACAACACGAATAAACGTGATGATACCTCCCACCTACCAGGCATCTGGAAACCAGCCGTAGTCAACAAACGAGCCCCACCCACCCACCATCCAGGCCGTTACAACATGAAGCAACAATGGACACACAGCCAGCACCAATCAGCACCAATCTACCAATCATGATACAACCACACAACCAATCTTTCCACTTACTGAAACAAAGCCAGCATTCCACACACACACACCAAGATTTATAGAAAGATGGCAGCTCCAACCACGTTTTAAGGCCAAAACCCAGCCTGAAGATGGCGAGTGAGACCTCGCCAAAACATTGCCAAACAATCTCAATCTTACATGGGAAAAGACCCAAATACAAAAAGACCAGCATATATATAAGTAGGCAAGTGTAGGGAGTTGAAGTGCCCCTGTCGTAAGATTGGGCAGGTGTGCACACACACACACAAACATTTTAAAGGATAACTAAAACAAGGATAACCAGTTCATTGGAATTGTGGGGCCAATGCATTCAGATGTATATACATACATACATACATATCGTATTTTTGGAGTATAAGATGCAACAGAGTATAAGATGCACCAAGGATTTGAAGAGGTAAATAAAAAAAAAGTTTTGCACTGTGCAAACCTCCCCAAAATGGCCTTTTTTTTTGCAAAAATGGGCCCATTTTCCCCTCCAAACAGGCATGCATACCCTGTTGGAGGCTTATAGAGTACTCCAGGGGGCAGGAGGGGGGGCAAAATTGAGCAAAAAATGGCCTGTTTTTCACACATTTCTGCCTTTCCCAGCCCCCAGGAGCTCTCTGAAAGCCTCATAAAGGCTATGCACGGCCATTTTGGTGAAGGGAGCGGGGTTTCAGGAGGCAAAAAATGCTGTATTCAGTGTATACGATGCACCCAGATTTTCAATTTCTTTTTTGAGGGAAAAGGGTGCATCTTACACTCTGAAAAATACTGTACATGCTTGCATGCATGCATGCATGCATGCATACATACATACATACATACATACATGCATACATATTTAAAGGATAACCATAT
Organism: Natrix helvetica; assembly: GCF_964273705.1. Classification (NCBI taxonomy): domain Eukaryota; kingdom Metazoa; phylum Chordata; class Lepidosauria; order Squamata; family Natricidae; genus Natrix; species Natrix helvetica. The sequence continues at coordinate 80,541,302 of NC_138555.1, read as the reverse complement.
ATACAGTGTACAAATGCATGTTTTAAAGGATAGCTCTCTCTCTATGTAAATAGATTTGTGTGTCACTTATTTTTAAAAACGTGCATTTATTCAAACTGTTTATTTATTCAATGTTTTCAAAGTTTTTGACTGAATCCACCCACTTATATGGACACTTCAGAAAGTTATTATTGCTCATGATGAATTATTAATATTATTATTTTAATCCCATTTTTAAATACAAGTATATAATGCTGAGGGGGGGTGTCAACCCTAGCTTTAGCTGCACCTTTTTTAGCAGCAGGGGAAAAAGAAATCACCTTGTGATTCTACTCATGGAAATAAACTTTGTGTGTGTTTGTGTGTTGATTGTGTGCTGACTTCTCTGAGGCTCTCTCGTGTCCTCCGTTTACATGTTCAGTTTACATGTCATAAATTCGAGGAGAAAGTTGAAACGATCTCAGCTGTCATAAGAGTTGAGAAAGTTTGTGAGAGACTCACTTGGGGACCTCAAGTCTCCAAGGCCAAAAATTGGTCTTCTTCTCCACACCGAGTCTGAGGTAACATCTAAAGCCAAATTGCAGGGTCGTTATCTTGGAAAATAAACAACAGTATAATGAGATGTCTGTCAGATTGGGGCATTAGTTATCCTACTGAGGCATGCTTAAAGCCAGCAGATAGGAACATTCATATTTTTAGTTTCTGATTCAACCCAAGAATTAACACAAGCCCTGGCAGGACTGGTGTCAATCATCCAGGCAGACTGTCTGTGTTGTAATTACACACTTAATGAGGTCTATGGAGATTTTCAGCCATCCAGATCACGGTTATCCTGAAAGTGTTTTTTTCTTTCCAAAAGGCAGCTGAACTTTGTTTTCCCATGAGGAAGAATGTCTCCCTGGAAAAAAGCATCTTTAGGATGCCTTAATGATAGAGTGATTAGCGTTGTCAGAGCAACGGCTGAAGAAGAAAAGTTTGAATGTCCTCTTGGTAATTCCCATGGTCTCCCCCTTCTTCACGGCTAACTTTTCTGATGAAGCAATTAGCAAATCCTCTTTCTGCTTCTTAATAAAATATCCTCTTTGTGACAATGTTGCAGGAATTCAGGCCCTGTGTCTTTTGAAGTGCATGTCCCAGAGTGAAAAAATAAATATTTCGAAATGGTCAAGATTCAAAACAATACTGGTGCATTCGATCATTTCAAAACCAAAATAATTTGGGATTTTATTCACAGATTCTTGGTTCACTTAAAGATGTTATGCAGACCTTACAGTGACAAAGCCATACACCTCCTGTCACCTTTATGTTAGGCAAAGATAAGTCAGTGCCTTTTATGTTAAAACAAGATAAATACATATGTGTTATATATTTATATTTATTTATATATACATATACATATACATATACATATACATATACATATACATATACACATACACATACACATACACACATACATACATATATACACACATACATACATGTGAGTGTGTGTGTGTGTGTGTGTGTGTGTGTGTGTGTGTATTTGTGTTACAACCCCTGGTATATCTAAATATATTCAAATCCCA